>NC_044354.1:27335797-27668558 GCF_007364275.1 Archocentrus centrarchus
TTGTTCCACATGTTTTCCTGGTGTCTAGTCTGCGTCTGCGTCTTTGTCTCCCCCTTTCTGGCTTCCTGTTTTACTTTGATGGTCGTCTGTTCCTTGTCTTCAGTTTTGCTTTCCCCCCGTTAGGGTAATCATAATCACCTGTGTGCCCACCTGTTTCCTCTTCCCTCATCAGCCCCTCTGTGTATTTAGTCTTGTGTTTCCCATGCTCCTGGTCGCGTCGTTGACGTTGTGTGCCCGTGTGTTCCTGTGTTCCTGTGTTCCCTGTGCCTGCCCTCCGTCTCCCTTCCGAGGTTTTTTTGGTATTTGTGTTCCCCCCTTACCTGAATAAACGCCCTTTTAAGTTACCTCTGGAGTCCTGCGTTTTTGCCCTTCCTCGCCCGTTTCCTCCCCGGCCATGACAGCACGCCGCGACCATAGTAAAGACCCTGCAAGCTCCGGCCGCTACAACGGCACTCGCCTGGCGCTGGGGGGACCAGCTTTTTTGAATGGTCCCCGGCGACGCCGCTCACCGCCCCCGCCTAAACCGCAGGTCTGCCCCGTGGGCGGACTGTTTTTGGCGCCGGCCGCTCCCTCACCTGCCTCTCCGTTCGCTCGCCCCTCTTCCCTCTCACAGACGGAGCAGCAAGGGGGAGGAGGGTTTCCCGGCAGCTGCGGGAGGAGTTTTTTCCGGCGCCGCATGGTATAACGCCACGGCTATCCCAGCCGTCTGCACAGGCGAGTCTTCAGCCTGCTTCCGTGGGGTGGAAGTTTGGCTCTCAGCAGCAGAAAGAGCAACTTCAGCCCACCGACACAGTGAGTGAGTCTGTTCTGTTCCGAAAGTGACTGTTCCTGTTCATGACGTCATGTACTCTGCTGCTTCCTCCCTCTCAGAGGAGAGCAGGAAAATTCTGATCCGAAGAGTGGACCGATTATGCTTGGACTTGTTATCTGACCCGTGTAAGGAGGAACAGGAAGCCATCACCACCAGGCTTCAAGACCTGATTGCCAGTTTCCCTTGGCTGTTGGACTCCTTGCACGGGTTAGTGAAAGACTTTGTAATCACCACCCTTCACCTACAGCCAGCACCACAGACCACTGCTGCAGCCTCTCAGCCACTCCTGTCAGTTCCCTTAGCTTCTTCCCAGTATTCCCAGTCAGCTGTAGCTCCAGCTCCCCCTCAGTCGCAGTGTTCCCAGTCAGCTGTAGCTCCAGCTCCCCCTCAGTCGCAGGGTTCCCAGTCAGCTGTAGCTCCAGCTCCCCCTCAGTCGCAGGGTTCCCAGTCAGCTGTAGCTCCAGCTCCCCCTCAGTCGCAGTCCCAGACCCCTCAGTTAGCTCCAGCTCCCTCTGCTCACCCTGCTCCAGCTCCCTTAGCTCCAGCTTCCCCTGCACCCGTACCTGTTCCTCCGGTGGGGGCAGCCACGGACGGGCTGACCTCTGCACCCGTACCTGTTCCGCGGGTGGGGGCAGCCACGGACGGGCTGACCTCTGCACCCGTACCTGTTCCGCGGGTGGGGGCAGCCACGGACGGGCTGACCTCTGCACCCGTACCTGTTCCGCGGGTGGGGGCAGCCAGGTCCAAGCCTTCGCATCGGTCTTCTGTGTTAGCTGCAGCAGCAGGGTCTCAGTCAGCCTCAGTCGCTCTCCCTCGCCTTCAGTCAGCTCTAGCTCCAGTCGCTCTCCCTCGCCTTCAGTCAGCTCTAGCTCCAGTCGCTCTCCCTCGCCTTCAGTCAGCTCTAGCTCCAGTCGCTCTCCCTCGGTCCCCAGTGTCAGCTGTTTTAGTGCCCTCTCAGTCAGCTCCCTCTCAGGCCCCAGTGTCAGCTAGCTCTCACCTCTCTGTTTCCACGCAGCCAGATCTCCCTAGCCCTCAGGCTGCTCCCACGCAGCCAGCAGCGCTGTCTCGCACTCAGTCTGCTCCAGCCCCTGTAGCTCTCCCTCGCACTCAGTCTGCTCCAGCCCCTGTAGCTCTCCTCGCACTCAGTCTGCTCCAGCCCCTGTAGCTCTCCCTCGCACTCAGTCTGCTCCAGCCCCGGTAGCTCTCCCTCGCACTCAGTCTGCTCCAGCCCCGGTAGCTCTCCCTCGCACTCAGTCTGCTCCAGCCCCTGTTGCTCTCCCTCGCACTCAGTCTGCTCCAGCCCCTGTCGCTCTCCCTCGCACTCAGTCTGCTCCAGCCCCTGTCATCCCCCTAGCACTCAGTCAGCCCCAGCTCCTGTCGCTCCCCTAGCACTCAGTCAGCCCCAGCCCCTGTCGCTCCCTGTCCACTCCACTCTCAGTCAGTTCCAGTAGCTCTTCCTCGGTCCCCAGTGTCAGCTAGTTCCTGGCCTGCTTCCACGCAGCCAGTCGTCTCCCGGCCTGCTTCCACGCAGCCAGTCGTCTCCCGGCCTGCTTCCACGCCGCCAGTCGTCTCCCGGCCTGCTTCCACGCAGCCAGTCGTCTCCCGGCCTGCTTCCACGCAGCCAGTCGTCTCCCGGCCTGCTTCCACGCAGTCCCCTGCACCTCGGCTATTCCCCGAGCAGCCCCTGCTGCTCAATAAAGCAGCAGTGTGTCCTGTTCCGCGGTCCCAGCCTACGCATCCGGTGCCTCACTATGTAGGCCCCGTTCAGCCCATGGGCTCCGCTCAGTCCGAGCCAGGGGGTCCCGCTCAGTCCGAGCGCTCCGCGCCAGAGGGTCCCGCTCAGTCCGAGCCGATGGGGGTCTCCGCTCAGTCCGAGCCAGGGGGTCCGCTCAGTCCGAGCGCCCCGCGCCAGAGGGCCCCGCTCAGTCCGAGCCGGTGGGGGTCTCCGCTCAGTCCGAGCGCTCCGCGCCAGAGGGTCCCGCTCAGTCCGAGCCGATGGGGGTCTCCGCTCAGTCCGAGCCAGGGGGTCCCGCTCAGTCCGAGCGCTCCGCGCCAGAGGGTCCCGCTCAGTCCGAGCGCTCCGCGCACGAGGGTCCCGCTCAGTCCGAGCCGATGGGGGTCTCCGCTCAGTCCGAGCGCCCCGCTCAGTCCGAGCGCTCCGCGCCAGAGGGTCCCGCTCAGTCCGAGCGCTCCGCGCCAGAGGGCCCCGCTCAGTCCGAGCCGATGGGGGTCTCCGCTCAGTCCGAGCGCCCCGAGCCAGGGGGTCCCGCTCAGTCCGAGCGCTCCGCACCAGAGGGTCCCGCTCAGTCCGAGCGCTCCGCGCCAGAGGGCCCCGCTCAGTCCGAGCCGGTGGGGGTCTCTGCTCAGTCCGAGCGCTCCACGTGGCCCGAGGGTTCCCCACCAGAGCCCGGGGTCGCCCGTCTCCGCCGCCGCATGCCCCGCGGTCGGCCTCCAGTGTCTGCTCCCCGTCGCCGCCGCCGCCTGCCCCGCGGTCGGCCGCCAGTGACTCCTCCTCGTCGTCGCCGCCGCCGCGGGGAGCGCGGTCGGCCTCCAGTGCCTGCTCCTCGTCGCCGCCGCCGCCGCTGGGAGCGCGGTCGGCCTCCAGTGCCTGCTCCTCGTCGCCGCCGCCGCCGCTGGGAGCGCGGTCGGCCTCCAGTGACTCCTCCTCGTCGTCGCCGCCGCCGCTGGGAGCGCGGTCGGCCTCCAGTGCCTGCTCCTCGTCGCCGCCGCCGCCGCTGGGAGCGCGGTCGGCCTCCAGTCCTGTCTCCTCGTCGCCGCCGCCGCCGCTGGGAGCGCGGTCGGCCTCCAGTCCTGTCTCGTCGTCGCCGCCGCTGGGAGCGCGGTCGACCTCCTTGAACTGTGTGTATTTTTGTTTTGGTTTTCACATGGACTCCCCTGAACTGTCTGTTTTCCGCCTTGGATGTCCCAGCAGACCTCCTGAACTGTTTTGCCTCTTCGCCTGGGTTTTGTTTCGACTGTTTTCCCCCTGCCGATTGCTGTTTTTGGTTTGTTTTTGCTCTTGGTCGGGGCGTTTCCTTGCACTGTTTCCGGCCTTGTGCCGTCGCCTTTTGTTCTGGTTCCTGTGTTTGTTTTTGTTTTTCTGACCCTTGTTAACCCCCAAGATTGTTTCGGTTTTTTTTTTTTTGGTTGCCTTCTGTCTTTTTTGGGGTGTCTGTTCCGGCTCTTGCCGTTGATTTTTGGTTCTGCTCTGTGGTTCTGTTTTGGGTTCCTGTGTTTTGTGTTGTTTGGTCCCTCCGTCCTGGTCCCCCACCTCCCGCCCTGGTCTGGGTTTGGTTTTTCTTTTGTTTGTGGCCGTCGGGGGCCGGCCTTTGAGGGGGGGGGTACTGTCATGTCCTGGGCCGGTGGCCCAGTGTTATGTTTTCTTAGTGTTGTTATTTCTCGGTTTCTTTGTTGTCATCTTGTTCCACATGTTTTCCTGGTGTCTAGTCTGCGTCTGCGTCTTTGTCTCCCCCTTTCTGGCTTCCTGTTTTACTTTGATGGTCGTCTGTTCCTTGTCTTCAGTTTTGCTTTCCCCCCGTTAGGGTAATCATAATCACCTGTGTGCCCACCTGTTTCCTCTTCCCTCATCAGCCCCTCTGTGTATTTAAGTCTTGTGTTTCCCATGCTCCTGGTCGCGTCGTTGACGTTGTGTGCCCGTGTGTTCCTGTGTTCCTGTGTTCCCTGTGCCTGCCCTCCGTCTCCCTTCCGAGGTTTTTTTGGTATTTGTGTTCCCCCCTTACCTGAATAAACGCCCTTTTAAGTTACCTCTGGAGTCCTGCGTTTTTGCCCTTCCTCGCCCGTTTCCTCCCCGGCCATGACAAAAAGGCTGCCAACATCCAAAGAAGAGCTTTGAATGTCCTTCAAAAAGCCTGGGGAACTATTCCTGATGACTACTTAAGGTTATGCTCCCTCTAAGGGAGAGCCCAGCTACCCTTTGGCGAAAACCAATTTCTGCTGTTTGTATCCATGATCGTATTCTTTTGCCTTCAAAATAACTAACAATATTAGGCCTAGAAAAAAAATTTAATTCAATAACATTAACAGAGTCTACAACGATGTCAGGGCTGCAGCGCCATCTGGTGACACATGGCTGCATAACATTTAGGACAACAATTTACTGGCACTGGACATCAATTAAAATCTTAATAACTAGATTAAATGATTAGTAGGTCTGTAGTCGTCTAGTCCACTAGTCGTGCACAACCCTAGCTTCTACAGTACTACTGTTTAGACCATATCACCCCAGAGTTTTTTATAATCTGTGGAAAAAACTGTCAGTCAGCTGTTTACCTAAGCTGCCTATGCTGGATGAGAAGCCTTTATTTACTCTGTAAGAGGTTGTAAAACTTTGTGAAAGGAGATACCAATACTGAGATTGCTGAGGACATGATGGACCTTTTTTTTTTTTTTTTTCAGTAAGCACTGTTGTTTTTGCTGCTGTTAGCCTGTTAGCAACTGTAAGCCTCTGTTAGTTGCTGTTAGCCTGTGGTGGATGTAAAACTGTTGGACTCTGAAGCTTAGTGAATAAAAAGTGAGAATGGAATCAAACTGTTTATCAGAGGGAAAGTGTGATTTTTATGACACTCGATCCCAAGATTAGCTGGTATAATGTTAGCTTATAACCAACTGCTGTTGTTTAGCTGGCTCTCGTCAGCTGTCCGGAGACTGTAGGGTCACGTCTGCTGACAATAAGTAATTGCAACAATATTGGGAATAAATAAGCATGTTTATGCATGTTTTCATATGTTAGAGCCCTGAATTCAGTTTACGAGATGAGGTTTAAGGTGAGGTGGAAGAGGACGACATTTTATTAAGATGCTGGTTGCATTATCTCGTTCCTTGATATTTTCGCTTCTTTGGTGATGTGGACCCCTTCTTCTTTGATAAAACATAGGTATGATCCTTCATATCTTGAGTCTGAAGGTGCAGGTACAAATGAAAATGTCCTGCCAAGTACGATAACCTTACGATTTCTCGTCTCCTCCGCCTTTGGTGTACTACGTATGTAGCCGGTCGCTCGGCACTTATGTAAAACGCGATTAGTTGGAAGGGAGATGTCCTTTCCGCCACCGTATTCAATACTTGCCTGAGAGAGTTCAGGATATGTTAAAGAAGAAATGTGATCATACCAAATATTGATTTTACTCAGTTTCCTCTCCAACAGTCCAAAGACAGGTTAATTGGTGATTCTAAATTAGTCCTGGATGTGAGCTAGATAAAGTCCTCTATGTGTGTAGAATAGTGTTCTATGAATCAGGGTTCTAGCTAATTGTTGTTTGCACAGCACTGCGTCTGGCTAAATTTCATCTGTTAGCTATCAGAACAGAAGCAGAAGCGGCTGCTTGCTTATACCCCACCCCTCACACTATGACAGCTGGGAAAGCTCCAGCTTCCCCAAAACTATAATGGGTTTGGATAAAGGGTTAATTTGATGGATGGATGGATTTCCACACAGTACTGGAATGGGTATCATGAGAAAAAAAAAAGTTCACACAAATACAAGTGTATCTGTTTCTGAGATAAAATCCAACCAGTTTTTCTTGTAATTAAAAAACAAAAAAGAACAGAATGAACGTGAAAAGAAAAGAGATCATCTCTTTTAAACCCACTGCAGTGCTAACCAAGCAGAAGTGCTTACATAATCTTTCCACATTAGTGTCTTAATGGACTATCTAGCACAATTCATTTTCCATCCCATTTACCTTTCTACAAACTTTACAGTCCTCACCGTTACATCTCAATACTACTGCTAGCTTTGAACAGAATGAGCACCAAATGATGGAGGGATCGAATAGACTATTAGAGCATAAAGATGGAAAGTTATACCAAGACAATTTATAGTATTTCACAATCGCTAAAACACTAAACCCCATTCCCTGAATCAAATCCACAGTAGCCTAAATGAACTTCTCGAATCACTCACTCTTCTGGCCAAAACGTGAACACAGTTCTGGCACTTAGCTACATCTGGTGCAACTCAATCACTCTTTTTCCTGTAACAACAAACACATTCTCAGTCACTAAACACACTTCACACCTATGTTGCCGAACCTTAAACACAGTCTCAGTCACTGAACACATTGTTGCAAAACTGTAAACACCGGCAGCAGAATGTGAACACAACTCCAACACTGCTGTCAGGAGTTACACACAGCAACTCACAATTGAGCACTCATTTGTCAAATGATGTGACCAGATCAACAGGGCAGGATAAAAGTCAGTTTAGTGTGCTGGTGGCACCTGTGCATCTACAATGGACAGACACATACAGAGAGGCAGAGGAGGAAGAGCGCGTGTGAAAGATGGTGGACGAGGAGGAAGGGGACGAGGACGACTGAGAAAACAAACCATGTCCTCGTCCGCAGGATAACAATGAGGGAAGGAGGACAAAGAGCCCAACCCAATCTGAGCAGGTTCTTTGTGGCAGCATCATCAGGACATTCACAGTTCCATGCTGTACAACATTTGGCATACGGTACGCCACACTGCAAGTACTGTGATGTTCATTACAGTGCAGTGTCCAAGTGCACTCCCCCTTTCCCAGAATTGAACAACGAACACATGCGGGTGGCAGGAGCACCCTTTTCACGCATCATGTGGGAGTCCCTGACCAGCAGGGTGTCAATGTCACCCTCTGTGCAGCCATTGGTAACTGGGGGGGGTCCTTCACCATCATGCTAACCTCGAGCCATAACAACACCGGACATCTCCTCACATTCCTGGGTGGTCTACAGGATCACATGGCTCCGTGTGAACAGCCGGATCGGCAAGCAGTGCCCCCTGTATACGTCATAGTTTGGGACATGTGAACTTTCACCGTGCCATCCAGATACGCGAGTGGTTCGCAAACAACTAGCGCTACATCACCGTGTTCCATCCACCTTACAGCCCCTTCCTCAATCCAATAGAGGGGTTTTCTCAGTGTGGAGGTGGAAGGTGTATTCTTCCTACACCAGGGAGAATATATTGGAGGCAATGGAACATGCATGTGACGATGTTACTGTAGAGTCCTGACAAGGCTGGATTTGGCACACAAGGGGGTTTCCCCCCGTTGCCTGGCACGGGAGCGCATTGCCTGTGACGTGGATGAGGTCCTGTGGCCGGACCTCGCGCACAGACATGATGGTGCAGACTGAATCTGTGTCCTACAGTGCTGTGCTTTTCATTTGTTTGTTTTTTTTTTCTTATTTCTTTTTTGTCTACATTCAGCACTGTCATGTCACTCTGACTATGGTAGTGTTTCACTGTACACACTTCAAATAACCATTTTCTGTTGACTGGCTGCTGTGTCTTAAATTATTTGATGTAGTGTGTGACAGATGGTCTCTGTGAATAGATGTATTACTTGCTGTGTGTGTGACTTCACCACAGTTTTGCACACAGGTCACTGTTTTCTGTAGTTATTATTTGATTTTGATGGGAAAGTATTGGATTTTTGGGGAATTAGCTTGAGTTTTTAGATTTGTGTTTAAAGGTTTTGGGAAAATGGGTGGTGGACTTGGGAAATGTGAGTTAGCAGTTCAGAAATACTGTAAATCCATTTAGCCAAAGAGAACAGGTGAGAAGGGACATCATAACAGTATGTTCATACAGTTAACCTGCACTGTTTTTGGATACACAGCACTTAAAATAACAAAGGATTTTATCATGTGTTGATCAAAACTACGCTAGGTGATGACCTCTGGAGGGTGTCTACATTTGTACTAATAGTGCTAATGACTTAGCGGTCTCTTTATTCTTTTTATCCATATTCCACCTCATGTCTTTGCCTTCATCTTTTCAATGCTGCACATCTCTGTGCACACGACAACAACAACAACAACCACAAGCAAGAGATGATGCCAACTCCTGCTTTATTAGAGTCGGACTGCACTTTTTCGTAGCAGGCTGACAAGTGCGCGAGGTCAGAGAGAGGAGAGAAAAAAAGGGAGACGACAAAGAGGAGAGATGAAAAGAGGAAATGCAGAAAGGAAACAGCAGCAGCATCCCGGCTGCCTGCAAGGCCTGCTGCAGTTCCATTCTCCTCTCGTGGGCTCATACTGCTGGTTTTGCCTGATAGGACAATTTGCCACTTCATTACTAATTGATAATCACCAGAGAGTAATGCTCATTAGTCCAAGTGCTGAATAGTACAGCTAGCATGCTGGCATTTTCTGCCTCTCCATAATGACTGAAAGTGGCAAATTCATCTCCTCTTAACACAGTAAAAACAGGCATTGTTGAGAACAGATGAAGGTAAAGATATGAAGGGCTTAAACTTTGCAGCACCAGCTGTCTTTCATTTTTATGTGCAAATCTCGAATGAATATTCATTGAGATCAACACTTGTTATAAGAGGATTGTTGGAGCAGTGTATTCTTTGATTCATTTGCATAGCACTGAACCTGTTAACAAAGTATGTCTTCATTTTGAAACAATTCCTTTTCAGTTGCTTTAGAAAACTTAGTCATACTTTTCAAACACCCAGTGATGCAAAATTCTGAGCTGAAACCAATACCAGTGTTTAAAATGTAATCTGGCCAGTAGCTGATGCTGATATCATTTTCTCTCAATGCCTATTTTGTCTTTGTTGTTATTTATTTCCCACTTTGTGTCGAGGAAACAAAGAAATCTTCATTATAAAAAAGTACTTTCCTCCTTTCAGCTCTTCATCACACTATTAAACACGGTGCGGTATCTACAGAGTTGAGAGAACTGAATGCAAAGGTGAACTTGGTCAATTTAGCGGTTCCTACCTTAATCTAGGCCAATCTACCCCAATATGGCCATGAGCTGTGATTGGTGACTTAAAGAATAAGATGATGGCAAAAATGAGCTTTCCCCTTAACAACTGAGCATGAGATGCTTGGTTATTCAGGAGGGGCTCAGAGTACAGCCTCTGCTCCATAGTATCGAAAGCAGATATATAATTGAGTTTGTTCAGGGAACTGACTAGGATGCTTCCTGGGCACCTCCTAAAAGAGGTGGTTTTGGCATTTCCTAATGGGAGGAGACCCAGGGCAGACCCAGGACATGGGTCTGTTTTGTGGGTATGTTGGGAATGTTTTGGTATCCTTCTGGAAGAGCTGAGTGGTGGCTGAGAGGGGGAAGTCTAGATATCTCTGCTTAGACTGCTGCCTATGCAGTCCAGACCTGGAAAAGTGGTAGAAAACGCACAGCTTAATGAGTGAGTTGCAGACTGATGTGTAAAACAGATAAATATCAGTAACTGACATTGATATATGTACTTTTATCTGCAAATATCAGTTAACAGGGCCAATGTAGGTTAATAATGATATTACAACATATTTTATCCATTAGCTTCTTCCACCGTTATCTATCAAACTTCAAGCAAGTTTTGTTAGAGTTGTGGGGATGTTACATCATGAATCTTCACTGAATTCAAGATTCACTTTAGCCAGCAAGCAGGTGGTCCCTGCTATGTCAAAAAGAGAAAGCTTGTTGTGTTTCCAGTGAGGGTTGATGAAAACTAAATAGCTGGGCATGGGTAAAAGCAAGAGAGGAAAACAACTGCTGTGCCTGGTCACTGACCTGCCACAGGGTGGATCACCTTTTGTGATATGAGTTGGTGGCAGGGAGGAAAACAGCACAATTTACTGTGACTGGTCAGATAAAGGTTAAAAAAAATAAATTCCTAAACAAAACAAGTCCTACAGAAGCAAAGCCCAAATACGATTGCAAAGAAGCTGCAGAAAGGTTTAGCTGGCATGGCAGAGTGCACCATCATTGCTACAGTACATGTGTAGAAATGATGCACAAACGCAGTCTACACAAGGCAGTCACTGGAATCATGAAAGTCTGCAAATTTGTTATAGCCACATTACAAAAAAGTTCAAATTGAGCTCTTTGGCCACAATCATTGAAAACACAGCCGGTTGTTAAGCAGTGAAGCAGAAATATTCTGTTTTGGGGCTGTGTGGCAGCCAGTGGTTCAGATAACATAACAAAAATAGAGTGAAGAATGGGTTTTACTACAAATCAGCAAATTCTGGATGCAGACTCCATGCAGTTAGTCGTGAAGTGAAACTGAGAAGAATTATTGTTCTACAAGAGGACAATGATCCAAAACAGACCTCAAAACTGGCATGAAACAGCAGCTGAAGTGTTCGGACGCTGTTACGACCCCCTGACTTGACTGTCACTGATCAGCACAGACATGTAAACAGCCAGAAAATATCTCTTTGCATATCAGAAATACATCTTTAGCAATGATCTAATATGCTCATTTCCAGCTCTCTTTACTCTGGTCCTCCCTATGGACTAAATAAGGCATTAATTTATACTGGCATTTTATACAGCCTCCCAATTCATCCACAGCCTGAAACAAGCTAGTTTATCTTCCGTCTCCTCAAGGCCCCCACTCTGTCCCAGCAAACGCCGATGGTCACCATTAAATGTGACCAGGGAGGAAGTGTAACCATGCTAAACATAATTTCCCCCAATCTCCCCAAGCCAAAATCTAACCCAGAGAACAATACCACCATCCCCATCAGCACACATTACAGCACCATGTCTATGATATTACTCATGACCTGCTTATTGTGCAAAATAATGGTGGATTTAGTCATTATACCATACCATATTATACCATACCATACCATACCATACCATACCATACCATACCATACCATACCATACCATACCATACCATACCATACCATACCCCTTTGCCTATATAGTACTTAAAAAAGAAAAAATACAGGCTGACCAAATATAAAAGATAAACACAGGCCAGGGTGTAAAAAACACATAAGAGCTGCAGAAGTTAACAATATAGAAGTACAGAAAAACTAAATTAAAATCAGTCAACATAACACACTGGGTCGAAAGCCTGGGAATAAAAGTGTGGTTTAAAATGAGATTTAAAGAGAGCAAGTTAAGGAGCCTGCCCAATGACGAATCATTCCACAATTTTGGAGCGGCAGCTGCGAAAGCTCCATCATCTCTGTGTTTGCAATGCATCTTTGGACCAAGTGAAAGCAAGTGGTCTGCTGACCCGTAAGAACAAGATGGGATATATGGGTGCAGCAGTAGAAACAGATAAAATATCTGAATGTCACGACCATTAAGAGAATTAAAAACAAAGAAAATTTTGCAATGCATTTGTAAATGAAGTGGAAGCCAGTGAAGGGAAGTGAAAATTGGAGAGATGTGCTCTTGCTTACTTGTTAAAAATCAAACAGTGGCATTTTGCATCAGCCGTAGGCGAGCAATGGAGGCCTCACTAATTCTACGAAGAAACATGTTGCAGTGAATGAGATGAGAGTTTATAAAAGCACAAACTACCATTTCAAAGTTGCATTTAGACATTTTAAATCAGAATGTCACCCCTGCGTATACATGAACTTTGAGGTTTAGAGTAGGATTTATTTTCACACCTAAATTTGTGATAATGGATTTGCCATATGGGGCCACGTAGCTCCATAAACATCTGCAGTCAGGAAACACCAAAGATAAAATATATACATTCCTGAAATAGACATCATGTACTCGAAACCTTAGCCAACATAACGCAGCTGAACAAACCACCCAGTTTGCCCTCAATTAGCAAAAGTAACCAATCAGGCTCTGAGTTAGGAGTCTGTGACCAATCAGTTGCGAGTACTTGTTTCTCCCATTTGGTGGAGTCATGCTCTGATGCCCTTTACAACACCTCTGGGCTCCTTGTGCTCTTCTGGCAGCCAACACTCTGCCAGCTGGAATAATATTGTGTAATTGTTATTGACATATTGTAACTGGGAAATGAAAAGCAAGAAAGTTCTCTCCTCTTTCTCTGTAAAATTAACAGCTTGTGACACGCTGGTGGCCTCCACGAAGAGTCAAGCTGACAACTGAAGTCAAGAGGGTTACTTTTCAGCTCCACAGAGCAGGACTAATAAATAGTCACAGATGTTAACAAATGTAATGCTGCTCCCTATTGCTAATTAATATTAGGTTATGCAAATCACATTATTACCTACAGCGTTTAATAAGAAATCACTTAATCCCCAAAACAAAAGATATTAGACATTTGACAGCAGTAGCTTCATAAAATATAAACAAAATACACTCACCAGCCACTTTATGAGGTAGATCTTGCTAGTTCCTGGTTGGACCCCATTTTGCTTTCAGAACTATCTTAAATCTTTGTGGCACAGATTCAAGAAGGTGCTGGAAACTTTCTTCAGAAATTATGGTCCATACTGACATGCCAGCATCACCCAGTTGTTGCAGTTTTGTCAGCTAAACATCCATGATGTGACTCAACTGTTCCCCTGCATCCCAAAGGTGTTGGATTGAGATGTGATGACCGTGGAGCAGTCACTCGATCTCAGTGAGCTCATTCATTTCACAGTAAAATATAATGAACTCATTGTCATGTCCAAGAAACCAGTTTGAAATAATCTATGCTTTGGATCTGAGCTTCATAACACGGTGTGCTATCCTGCTGGAAGCAGCCATCTGAAGATGCGTACACTGTGGTCATGAAGGGATGGACACAGCAACAATACTTAGTTAGGATGTGGCATTTAAATTATGCTCAGTTGGACTAAGGGGCCCAAACTATGCCAAGAAAATATCCCCCTCACTATTTCACCACTACCACCAGCCTCAGGTGTTGATACCACTGGATGGATCCATGCTTTAATGGGTCACCTTGACATGTCTACATGCCTAAATACACAAGGTGTTGCCATGTGATTGGTTGATTAGATATTTGTGCTGAGTGTATATATTGAGCTTTAGATGAGGACAGCATTAATGGTTATTTGACGTATTGACAAAGCAGTGTTTACAACACTGTGCTGGCTGGCTAGAACCCTGTTATTCATGTATGCCTATTACGGTTATTTCATTGTGAATTTGTTATTGTGAGCTCTGAAACTCTACTTTATTTGTGCTGTATGCTCTCCTCATTCTCTATTGGTGGTATCAGACACCTGAAAACATCATTCTCGTTTGTATTTTTATGAAAAATTCTTACCCTTAAAAATCACAGGTCTCCAAAAGGCAAAAAAAAAAAAAAAAAATAAGCTGACCTTCTTTCATAAGCTCCATCTGATAATGAATACCCTTTTTTGCTGCCTACTTTAATAATAATAAAAAAAAGTATGAACATCATTTAGGATATATTGATGTACTGAAAATATATGTGTATTACCTTTCATCACTCCCATGTCCAGGGTCTTGCCCAGCTGTTCCAGGAGATCTGCTCTGGCAGCGTTCTTCTTGTGCTTTTTGCCATCATAATGTTGCTGAGCCATGCCAGGGTTATTGAACCAGGCGTTGCATAGCTGGCAGTAGCGGTCCGAGTCACGACGTTGTCGTGGGGAGGTCATAGGAGATGTTTCTGGGGAGGTCTTTACAGGGCTGGGTGATGCCTCTGAAGGTAAAACAACAAAACAGATGTCTCTTGGTGATCTGTAAACAAAGCAAATCTGCTAAGACACCACTACTTTGACCATATTTAAAAAACTTTACAATGAGTTCCTTAATTCCTTTTGCTTTATTCACAACAAAACATACACACGTGTTTGACCTGACTTCAGTAAGGGACCTGACACACACTTAGAGCCCAACCAATTTATTGGTGGTTTTTGCCATCATGAGCTAGTATCATCGGTCAATACTAGCTATTTGCTGATCTATCTGTATTGACACTTATAATGGCTGGAGCATCCATCCACCCATCCATTTTCTTCCGCTTATCCTTTTCAGGGGCGCGGGGGACTGGAGCCTATCCCATCTATCATAGGGCGAGAGGCAGGATACACCCTGGAGAGGTCACCAGCCTGTCACAGGGCTAACACAGAGAGACAGACAACCATTCACCTCACATTCACAACTACAGGCAATTTAGAATGACCAGTTAACCTAACCCCACATCTTTGGACTGTGGGAGGAAACTGGACTACCTGGAAAAAACCCACCCAAACATGCAAACTCCACACAGAAAGGCCAAAGTGGATTCGAACCAGGCGCTTCTTGCTGTGAGGCAACAGTGCTAACCACAGAATTGGTTTTAAAATCTTATATTGATCAGGCATTTTAATAGTATTAAGTATTTTAATAGTATTAGTAGATATTTATAGCTGACTTTGGTGATCATGGTCATGCTGGAAGCTTTAGTTTTTGTATTTTTGTAGATGTAACAGCTTTGAACATTTGACCAAAATAAAATAAAAATAGGATTAAATTCACCAAAAATAAATACACAACAAAACATATCAAATAGTCTCATAATTGTGACTGTCTCTGAAATATGAGAAGCAACGTTCATAACTGTGCAACTAAGATGTCATAAATATGAAAGTTTCCTGTCATTATGAAATACTCAAAACTATAAGAAAAGGTTAAACAGACTGGTACTTTTATAATGCTATCACGCACTAACAGAGCTCAAAGTATTTTTTTTTCTTTTACTTTGAGCCACTGATGGATGCACTGCAGGCAGTTTGGGGTTCAGTATCTTGCCCAAGGATGCGGCAACATGTGGACTTAAGGAGCCAGGTATTGAGCCACCCACGCTCTACCTACTGATCCACAGCCATCACATTAAGATGGTTATTAATCATGTAAGACAGGCTTAATGACGCCTGATTTCATTGATTTTTATGTTCTCTTTGGGAGATTTTTTATGTCACTGATTTTGTGAACAAGCAGTCTCTGACCTGCTTGAATTCACTCTGTGATTTTCATCTAAAACACTATGGAGGAATTTTATAGTTTATTAAAATGGGTCCATTATATTAGGCTTAACTGCCAAACCATAGGTAGCTCATGGGCTAACTGCTACAGTAACTTAATTGGGCCACACAGTCAAAGTGGCCCATTATTCATGCATTTTTGGCACAGATGATAAGCACGGATAAGTGAGTAGCATTATATTAGGCATGATACTTTTCTCACACACTGACGAGTGTAAATGGTCGCAAGTTTTTGTGGTTGCGGAAGATTTGCAACAGTACTGGTTCTAATGGTGTGGTTGTGCCTTGACAGTGGATGCTTATTTGTTGAACCTCTGGCAACAATTTTCAACCTTAATGTAACCATACAAAATTCAAGATTTGAAAAGTTGGGAAATTAGGAACTGACTAATTTTTATACTACTATTAAATCAGTTAGAACGGGGAGACATTTGTAAAGTACCTGCCTAGTCTTACTGACCTGCAAAGCTTCTTTATGTCACACCTGCCTCAGGCAAAGGGAGAACAAGAGCAAGTTTGAACCTAAACCCTTCCTCCTGAAATTTATGTAAATATATATAAACTGCTTTTCATCTAGTCTAAGAGTTAAATAAATATGTTAGCCCACTTTATTTTGTATTTGGCCAAATACAAACTGTCTCCTGATATTGCACCTTAAAGAAGAAAATATAGGAATAATCCTTTCACTTCTTGGGAATATGTATGTACCTTTTTGACCCTAAAGAGCACCAGTAATTTGTTGTGTACATTTGTGTAAACTGTACCTGTATGGATACAAATGGACTTTTATTACATCCCTATAGAGAGTAGACTTAAATAAAAGTCATAGGTTTTTTTAATAAATAGGACACAAATAAAAAGAACAAGGTGATCGCTCTGTTGCTACATCACAACTGACATGTCTTGTGCTTTTAATATTCAGCTAATTAGCTTGGATTCTGTATCATCACGCCACTCCATGTCTTTCTGGCTTGTGTTAAGCATTAAACACAATGTATGACTCTTGAAATGGACTGTGAACACGATGGTGCTTTCATAGCCATGAATGTGACATTTTTGCAAAGACAAATGTGAGACAATATAAATACTCTGTGCGGGAAAAACACTGGCCCAGAATAAAAGAACTTTTAAATGCGGTGTATTAGCAACATTTTGGAAAAAATACAGACTGCAGACTAATAACTATATATTAACACCATCTAAAAGCACAAGTTGGCTTTTTAAAGCAAAGATTTGTAGCCGGCAGACAGAGCACGATGTGAGGGCTTTAATGAGCAGCGATCAGCAGCAATGTAACTGTGGCCGTGCTAGCGTAGCCCTCTGAATAACAAGCTGTTAGCTCAATTAAGTGCCTAAAGAGGAAAACCTAAATTCTACTTGGCAAATGGAAGAAAGAGCCAGCTCTTCTTGGGGCTGCCCACTTGTGTCTTCATGCA
The DNA here is from genome assembly GCF_007364275.1 of Archocentrus centrarchus. NCBI lineage: Eukaryota > Metazoa > Chordata > Actinopteri > Cichliformes > Cichlidae > Archocentrus > Archocentrus centrarchus. Next base: position 27,352,732 of record NC_044354.1, read on the forward strand.
TGGATGACGGCATTAACCCTGAACGAGCACCGCGTTGCACCGAGCACTACCCGACACGAAACGGCACTATCAACTTAATCAGTTTTAACACTCCAGTGCACAGCTCACCCTAAGTCAACATTTAGTATTGTCCCATTACGTTTCATTACACCAGTCAACATTTCAAAATGGCAAACTCCAGTGAAAAACATGGAGGAGAGAGAGACGCATGGAGCCAGAACTGTCAGGACTCTGCTGCCTGCTGAGCGCAGCTGGCCCTCGGTGAGATGAAGCTGAGCCACAGGCAGAGCGCAGTTTACATCTGCATTATACGTTACATTCAGCACTTGGCTCATTCTCTTCTCAGCAGAAGGTTGTGTTGTAGGATTTAAATGTGGGACTCATACAGTTATAGGGTGACCCTTCTATAATAGGCCAGTGTAAACTGTCAGACTCAATTTAATCCCTGCAGCTGCTTTTGCAGGCAGGTCATAGGTCAGCAGCATAACAGCAGCCCTGGAGCTGAATGGAATTTAATGCCTTGCTCAAAGGGAAGGGGGAGGGGGTGCATTTAAGCAACTGAAATCTAAAGGCTCAGCTAGCAAATCTATAGGCAGACAATGACGCGTCAGATTAAAGCAGAAAAAAGCTCTAAAGTGTACAAAGATCTAAACGCGTAATGCACCATCAAAGCTATTCAGATACCACTGACAGATGAGACCTAAACTAAAAGCACAGCTTCTGCTATCAGAACATTCAGGCAATTACTTGGCAAACCAGAAACAGTGATGACAGAACGAAAGAATTCAGAGGGGCTGGGAACTCAAAAAGAGGTGAAATGTTTACTGTTTCTAGAGACAACAAAGAAGTTAAAGAAGAGAAAGGAGGTAATGATTTCTTCCAGTACAGTTCTATGCTCCAAACTGCATTTCAAGTTACACTATTGTTTAAATAGAAACATTTCTTTTTAAACTTAGTACAACAGTTTTGGTAAACTTGATAATTATCAGAACAATGTTGCTCTCAAGTTGCTTTATCGTTTAAATGCTATTAGATTCAACTTTATTATCATTGTACACAAGTATACAATGAAAAGTACGTTCCAGAACACCCATCCAACAAACAAAGACAATCGACAAACATAGGAGATAAGTGTTTCGTGGCCTTGCTGCTGTCACAGGCGCTGCCATTTAAGAGATAAGAGGGAAACAAAGTGAAACAATTGGGCAGGTGAGGAAAAAAAATCATCTCCTAATTTTCCCCATAATGGGGGCACAGTATGAGGTTGAAAAAAACCTCGGCATAGTAAGCATATAAGGCAAATAGCATGGGAGCAGTAGGGTGGGGAGGGGAAGGGATGGAAGGGAGCCAGCGGAGGTGACCGTTAAGCCCACCGTTAAGCTATCATGAAGAGTGAAACTAGGGGATTTAAGCCAACTTGATTTGGAGCCAGTCACAGTTGGCCATCAGAGGAGCTGCACTTCTTCACTGACTTCATTTTTGAGCCCTGGAGGTTGCTGTTTGCAGCTTACCCAGGCTTAGCTTCACAGAACCACCCCGTGGACATTAGCAATTAAAAAAATCAACCGAGATAACAAAGATGACATCTTGACTTGGTCAGAACAAACCTCACAATTTCACATGTGTATGTTTCAGCAGTGAGTTGTAACTTGCTTGTTGAAAAGGACAAACATACTCTAATTCAAAGCTAATGCAAAAGTATCTGTTTGGCTGGGCAACACTGACTGTTCATGTATCCTTGGATGACAGGGGAACGTGTGTGTATTCTGACAACATAATAATAAAAGTAATGAAGATGTGATGAACCGGTGCAAAGGTGAGTATGTATGGTCACTCTCCACACCCACCACCACAGGCTAGCAAAAGTGAGAGCCAAATAATGTTTATTACTAATTAATAATGGCATTAGTTCAGACAGGATCTCAAATGGGGAAAACTATTTACAGTGCTTTAGTCTACCCACAGGTGCTCCTCATCTGCAGGCTGCTTTTCAACCCACATCTGTGCCACCTCTTCCTACTGTATCATGCTGGCTCTGACTGACGCCTCTGGCCTTCCATGTATGCACATGAACGGGTGGGGAGGTATGCTCCCAGCACTGAGCCACAGCACCAGATAGAAATGACTGCAGATAGAAATGTCAGCCTTCTTTTGACTGTAGTGGCCCTGACAGATTTACAGTGAGTTGCTCTTAGATTTCTGTTAGCATCTGTTGGGAGTAAAACACTGTAGGTTATTGGATGATTTATCTCATGTGAAAAATTACCCCCCCAAAACAGAGAGACTGGCAAATAATTTCTGCAAATAGTCAGGAATTAGAAGAGAATGATTACATGGCCTAAGCAAAGAGCATTTATCACCATCAGTGCAGCCTCTCCATATAGTATCCTCCTCCAGCAAAGCATAATCACCCTCTGATTTAATATTCTTTCAAGTATGCTTTATGACAGAGTGTCCAGGCCATTTGTCTAGCAGCCCACTAGTTTTACCTAAAGTCTTTACTTTCCATATGCTGCAGACTCCTCACTCATAACAGGCTGTGTTAATGCAGGATCGGTTTTGGCATCATAGATAACCCAGCAGGCACATAAAGGACTGAAACCCTTTCCTCCCATTTAGAGCATCATTAGAGCCATACTGTTAAACACCCCTCTGTGCTTTGATTGAGGGTTCAGCTCACTTCAGAAGGCAGGGTTCATCACCATCACCAAGAGACAGATGGCATCGGCTTGATGTGGCACCTGCTGTGTAAAGGACACTTTAAACTCCATGAAAAGGTCCCTGCTTCTCTATATTATAGGTTTTGGCATCAGCTGGATAAAAATGGAACAGTATTTTTTTTTTTGCAGCGATAAAACTGTGAGGTGACACATTTAGCTAAGCGCAGAGGAGCACACTAAAAACTACTTTTTTTTGAAGACTTACCATTTTGACAATGATGTCTGAAAATAATTTTTTTTTAGGAGACAACAGAATGATCATCTGAGCCTGATGGTCCTGATTTATAATCATCAAGTCAAAGAGACAGTACACATGCCACATTTCATAATGGCAGCCTTGTAGATGGTTAGTCAGAGGGCACACACACACCTACATGTACACCACACACACACACGCACACACATACACAGACTGCAGCTGTTTATTAGCCTGAATAGACCCTCTGCTGTCTGCTGATCAAAAGTGAGTGTGAGGGGTTCTGCCTGTACAAACCCAGTTCCAAAAAAATCAGGATGCTGTGTAAAATGTAAATAAAAACAGAATGCAATGATTTGCACAAAAAGTAAATAAACAAACCCATATTCATTCACAATAGAACAACATCAAATATTTAAACTGAGACATTTTACTGTTTCGTGAAAAATATTAGCTCATTTTGAATTTTATGGTAGCGATGCATCTGAAAACAGTTGGAATGGGACAACAAAAGGCTGGAAAATCCACCAATTAGGTTAACTGGCAACAGGCCAGTAACATGATTGGTTATAAAAAGAGCATCTTAGAGAAGTAAAGATGGGCAGAGGGTCACCACTCTGCAAAAAAACTGCATCAATATCTTATCATCTACAGTAATATCATCAAGAGATTTAGAGAATCTCTGTGCACAAGGGATAAGGTCAAACATCAACACTGGATACCCTCAGGCGGCACTATATTAAAAACAGGCATGATTCAGTCATGGAAATCACTGCATGGGCTCAGGAACACTTCTACTTCCAGTGTCTGTGAGGACAGTTTGCGGTGCCATCCACAATTACAGGGTAAAGCTCTATCATACAAACCTAAAAGAAGTGGGGAAAATTGCACCTGTCCCAAAATGAGCTTTTTTTTCTTGAAATGGTGCATTTTCTCACCTTAAATATCTGATATGTTTGTGCTTCATTAGGAATAAAATACAGGTTTATGAGATTTGCAGATCATTAGATTGTGCTTTGGTTTGCACTATGCACAGCATTCCCGACATGCATTCCCAACATTTTCAAAAAATGGTTTTGTAGGTTCAGACTCTTAAAAAGAGCATCAACTGAAGCAATCCAGCACGCAGGCTTACAGCATTTGCAGCAGCGTTTTCAATTCAGCTGACAACTTGTGCAGTTTTTCTAATGAAGTTTTTCATGTTAAATATACTGTACTTAAATGTTTTTTAAGGCCCATTAAGCAGGATGTGGCAGAGCTCTGCAGGGATCCAGTTCTGCAGTTTTACTTCACCCTGCAACCAAGAACTCAGCTGTCAAATACAGTTACAGTATCTCTATGTCTGTGTCGGCTCTGACTTGACCTGTTATTTCAAGGGCACGACATGAGCCATAGCCAAAATCACATAGGCAGTAAAGCTAGTTTTTGATAAACAAGTAACCGAGGGCTGCTGGGGAGCCAAGAACAAATAAGAGAACAGCCACACTAACAACCCTGTGAACTTGTAATGTTCATTGTAGAGAATGCCATCATGTATAGTTGGATCAAAAAACTATGAAAGTCAGCCAACATCGTAATCCATCCCATAGTTGACAGACTCTTTGAATATCAAACTCCTGATGACAAAGAGGCAAACTCTGCTGATCTCCCCAAATCATTAGAATCCATCCTCTGGGCACCACAAATATACACTCACGCGTCACTTTATTAGGTGCAAAAGTTTGACTGGTCATTAATGCAAATATCTAACCAGCCAGTCACATGGCAGCAACTTATTTAAGCACGCAGAAGGTCAGGAAGATCTGCTGAAGTTCAAACCAAGCATAAGAATGGAGAAGGAAGGTGATTATAGTGATTTTGAATGTGACATGGTTGTTGGTGTCAGACAGACTGATCTGAGTGTTATAGAAATTAATGATTTACTGGGATTTTCCTGCACAAACCATCTCTGGGGTTTATAGAGAACGATCAGAAGAAGAGAAAAGTGAGTGTCAGCTCTATGGTAAAAATGCCAAAGGTCAGAGGAGAATGCCAGACTGCTTTGAGTAGCTGAAATAACCACAACCAAGGTATGCAGAAGAGCATCTTTGAATGCACAACATCTCAAACCTCGAGGTAGATGGGCCTCAGCAGTAGAAGACCACACCAGATGTCACCAGATTCCAAACTGGTGTGGATGTAAGAGTGTGTGATTGTCTCTATCTGTGGGCTGGTGACCTCTCACCTGGGATAGACTCCAGCCCACCTGCCACCCTCAATTAGGCTACGTTCACACTGCAGCCTGAAGTGACCCAAATCCCATTTTCTTGCCCTTATGCGACCCGTATCTGACCTTTTCATGACAGTCTGAACAACACAGATCCGATTTTACAAATGCGACCCAGGCCACTTGGATATGTGGTCCTAAATCTGATATGTATCTGATCTTTTCAAATGTGACCTGTGTCTGTACGGCCAGGTCGCATTCATCCAACCTGCACGTCATTGATACTTGACAAACGTCACTATTCCACATCCTGCTACAAGGAAGCAGGATGAAAAACAAAGTCAGCTCGGCAAACACTGAGCACGCTCGCTGTGTGTGACGTTATGCGTCCTCTACTGCGCACGCGGGGCACTTTTTGGTTCGTTTGCAGTTCACACAGGAGATCACATACAAGTCGCATATATTCGGAAACGTGAACGGCCACGCAAATAAGTGAGATTTCACAAAAAATCGGAATTGAGCATTAAGGCCTGCAGTGTGAAGATAGCCTTAAATAAACTTTTAAGAAAACGAATAGGTAGATCGTTTCGATGGATTCAATTAACCGCAGAACGAGAGAAAACAGCAGCGAAAGTCACATAAGCTCCTCTGGTGTTGATTTAAGCAATAGTGAGATTGGGTTCCCACTCCCAACTTGTCATGTTTAAAGGACCCATTGAACTTTAAATGTAGTTAAGTACAAGCACCAGTGCAGGGTAAATGTTGTGAAGTGGGTGTACTAAAACCACTAAATGGAAAAAGTGAATGGAAATGAGAAAAACCAACAACTTAAAACCAAAAAACAGACACCTCCATCGATGGAATGCAGACTTTGCTGCGGACGCCCTGGGATGATGAGCACGTGGCTTTCATGTTAGTCACATTCACTTCATCCAGTTTGTCTCTTTTTGTACGTTAATCCAAATATAATTTATTCATCAACATTTGTTTGGGCTTTTTTTCTAACATAAAGGAGGAGCTGGGAGGTTTTGATGTAAAAGCCTCACTGCAGTTAACACTTTCACTGTCTGGTGCTGGCTGTGTCAGCTGCCAGTTTATAACTGATTCAGGTTTATTTATGCAGCTGTTTGTATGAAGACTTCTTTCATTACTGACCAGTTTAATAAGAAAATACTAAAAATCCATTAAAATTTTAATGTGCAGCACAGCAAAGCAATCCTTTCCTCCCTCAAAGTCTAAAGGAAACACACTACCGTGTTTTCACATAGCCCACAAATGCAACAATTTCTTGTCAGCTTAAGTAGAACATGTCGTTTTGCCTGTGCTACTTCCTCTCACTGAGTTGTGTTTAAAACCAAATGTTATCCCTTGCATGGCATTTATAAGCAGGGCAATGTAGACCTCTTCTAACTCTGTGAACAGAGTTATAAAGAGATTCAGCTTCTGTGAGAAGAGGGGGCCCAAAGTGCTGCGAATCCATGCACTTATCTCCTACAATGCCGATCCCTGCTGGGCTTTTCTTCACCTCTCCACCCTGCTGGCATGCTCTGCTCCTGAAGCAAAATGTTTTCTCAGAGTTTCCCTTTGTCTTCAGGAGGAATCTCTGGAAACAAAGCGAACAGAGGATCTCCATCCCTGAAATGATTTCCTCTGAGAGGCTGAAGTCAAAGCTGAAGTGCACTGCAGACAATTTGTACTTTAGAATGCTGGAAAGTTAAAAAGGGAGAAAGTGGCATATTTACTGAGACTGCTAAAAATGGTAAAATTATGAGTAATAAGCAGGGGCATTGAAGACTTGGGAGCAGAGCTGCAGCTTGTTTGAGTTTAAATGCAATTTCATGTTTGGGTCATATGTTTGGAAAATACAGTAAACGAGGGCAAAGAAAACTTTTCTTCTTTTGCACTTGGAATATGAACCAAGGACATCCTTGAAGTACAAGCAAATATTACTAAAGCCTAAAGCTGGTGATTGAATTAGCTATGAAAACTGTGTATTTCTGGTAAAACATTCAAACTCTCTGCGAGAATAACAGGACAAAAAGAACACAGAGTGCCCATCAAATAAACAATACTGGCTGCTTATGTTGAATCAGACCCGACTGCAGCTACTGTGAAATATTTGAAGTCAGGGAAAGTAAAGCACTGAAGGTAACAGACAGGTCAAATTGTCGGTATTGCGCTGCTTGTAGACAGAAATCTTTCCTTTCTCCTACAGTTTGTGCTTTTAAAGAGGAACACTATAAAATGCATGTTGCGTGAAGCAATTATCACCAGTTCGATAATCTAATCAGCTTTTCTGTGTTTTCTAACAAATATATACATTAACACAATTTCATTTTCTGAAGCATTGAGCCTGCAAATAAACTCATACATGAGAGTTCTTCACACAGATTTAAATGTACTGACTTGAGCAGCTGCTCAACCATGTCAGTCATAATTCGGTAATAACCTCATAAAATCATTACGCTTTCTGTAAATTTGCTTTCATACAGTTTCTCCTAAACAGAGAAAGCTTCACTCCATCTGTACACTAAAGTTACCTAAGAGGATGATTGCTTATGCCTATAAATATCACCATATCTGCCATTTGATCTGTGATAAGATGCCAGAGATATCTGACCTGATTTCAGCCAGGCTTAGGGTTACTAAGATTATATTCTGATAGCTTAAAATCATGAAATTTGAGGAGTTTACCCTCCTCGGTTCTATAAACCATCACAGCAATTTATATCTGTCAGGCATCACATACCACAGTGTCTGCACTGTAAAGCCATGGTGTGGCTGAATCCATGTCTGGTTTATTTCAGAAAAATGGGAAACACGCTTCAGAATGAAAATTATGTTTTTGAGTGACCCTTTCAGAGTGTTTTCTTTTCTCGCCTTTCTTAAAGTTGTTGAGTTTGTTCTATTGATAAAAGATAATATATCTTGTACACAAACTTCCATTTGCTAGACAGTCCAAACCAGGTGACATTTAGGAAGTATGTCGAGCAGAAGGTGAAGTTTCCTGTGTGATGGCACGACTTTCATTTCAGAACTATTTTTAAGCCAAGACGGCCAGCTGATGGTTATGCAATATTAAAATGTTTGCTGGGAGAGTATGCATCACAGCTGAGTGGTGGTCAAGTGGAGTCTTCAAAGTATTTATTATTAGGATGCATATACATGCCTACCCAATAATACTAATGTTCCATTATTCAGATCTCATTTTACTAATTCGATAAGTTTCACTTCTGTTGATGATGCCTTTCTTCATTACGCTCTCAGAACAGAGCTGCCGAACGGCAACACAGCAATATCCTGAAATGTAAACGTGTGAATGTGTAAAATGGTGCAAATGCAAGAAACAGCAGGGAACCAGAAGGCAATTAAAAAATACAGGCTTTAAATGTTACTCCTTTAATTTATGGAGGCTAGCTTATATCGCAACAGCCAAAGCCATTTAAAGTCTTGAGATAACGTCCCCAGTTAAATGTAACGGAAGAGCCACGGCCGTTTTACGATATGAACAACTTAGCTCCACATTTCTCTAAATCACTCCTCAGTAAATCAGTGCAGGAACAAAACATCCCCACATTAAGCTGCAGATGTTAAAGGAAATGACATTCGTGCAAGCTATTGTGCTTACGGCATAGATGTTGGGAAACAAGCCAGAATGTGGAAATAGCGGGTGAGGAGAAATATGAAAATAAATGCGGCTGTGATTATATAAAAGTACTAATGACAAATCAGCATTCGTTTAGCCTGCCTGAGCTCTAAAATAGAAAGTGAACTGCAACACGTTGCAACACCAGCAGATCATTCGACAGAAAAGCATGAGCACGAGCTACAGTATGTGGGTCAGTGGAAATATTCAAATTTAACACAGCGGTGCCCAAGTAAAAGGGCAAAGAAGGGTTACTGTTTAGCTTGGAGAAGCTTTGTGTAATATTATGCCTGCAGGAAAAGCATTAAACATTAATCTCAACTGTCAGATGAAATTATTGCATCTTCAAAAAGTTTGAAATTGAGAACAATAGCTTACGCAGGGCTTTTCAGCAGTATAATTGGAGATTGATGACAGTGCATTTCTCAAATATTCATCATGGGTTTTGAATAGGCATTTTGGGCACAAGAAGATGATGTACACCATCTGTTCAACGGCAAAAATAACATCTAGTAAAGTTTATGATGATCTCCACTGATGCTATAAATTTTCATTAGTGTTAATAGAAGCTTTTTTTTTGTTGTTGTTTTTTACTGCATGTCCTGCATGGACCTTTGGTATCAGTGCTTGGAGCGCTAGAATTTTTGCAGCTGTATGCTGGCTGTCAGCCAGCAGAACAACAGTGCATCCCGAGAGGCAGGTGGATCAACAGAGTCGGCTGATGTGACTTATGCAGAAATCAATAGCTCGGGCCTCTCAACGCCCTGGATTTATCTTCATGACATTGTGTATTTGCGACTGAGCTCGGTGCCTTTACAACAGTGAGGGTTTAAATCACAGTTTCACAGGATAAATCTACCTCAGTCCAAATCTAACATTTCTTTTATTTCAGCTGGAATGCGAGTTGTTTGGTAAGAACAAACTCAGCTTTTGATTGATGCATTCTTTCCCTGCAGATGGTAAGAGCACCGCAGTTTGAACCCATCGGCAGTGAAACAGACAGATAAAAAAAAAAAAATAATAATCATGCTTCAGGATAATATATGAGTCTATGTTAATGGAGGGGTTTCAATTTCATTACTGTCATTTCCACACTAAAAAAAAAAAAGAGAGAGAAATTCTGAGTAAGTTAACTTTTTTTTATTGATAAAAATGATCCCCAAAAAGTGGATGTCAGCAGCTTCAGTCAAGAAAAGTTAATGTGTCTGTCAGGTGGAGAGGAGGTTCCATGGTGTCCCAGCAGTTTGCTGGATGTCAGCGTGATTGATGGCTGTGCCACCCCCTCTTTTGGCTGAGACGGTTCTGCCTGTGTTCTGAACCATTGGCCACAGATGGCATCTTTAATGGCTATGTCTGTCACTGACATGTGGCAAAAAGAGCAAAGAGTGTTGTCTGAGCACATCAGAATGTCTCAGCAGTCAGAATGTTTCTAAAACAAAGTGCAATTGCAACCAAACTGTCCTCTGAAACTACAGCTTAAGATAATTGGTCTATTAAAGAATATTTATGTGTCTATTTTTGAACATTACAACTATCTTTGAATAGTTCCACATCCAAACCTGATACAAATTAAAGTACTGAGATAAAGTCATGCCCCCCCCCCCCCCCCCCCCCCCCCCCCCCACTTTCTTACATCAGAAATCAGCTGTCTGCAGTCAATGTGCAATGAATAGTAACAGTGTAATAACAGTGTAATAGATGCTAGAAATACTGCAATACATCAGTTTAGAAAGCCCATAGAAGTGCCATACATATCATCTGTAGGGGGCCACCTCCATTTACTCTGTGATAATTAGAACCTCATTCAATTGTAGTTGAAATCTACGGGGGAATTCTGAAATGTTAAAGATGGCTGTCGTCCCTCTGCCCATCGGAAGCCTGCAACACCTGAAACGACCGAATGACTGAAACTCAGAATATGATGTTGCATGTCCCAGTGACCATTAAAAGTTAGGGCTTTCTAGCTATTTGTTTGAAAAAGGTCTTCAGAATAACTGCCTTGCTCAATTCCAAGGCTTCTGAGTGTAGCGACTTGTTTCTAGGATGACCTGGGTTCTGCCTTTCTGAAAAACATAATAAAATGTAATGGGGAGAGCGTTTCCAGATTTCCAGAATTTTGATTTCTGCATAATTCGCTCAGGCTGTATTCTTGGACCTACGTAACTAACAATGTTTCATTTGCTGTCAAGTGCTGTTTAGTTAGAGTTAGAGAGTAATTAAGAAAAATACAGTTAAAAGAAAACTTCACTTAATGATAGGCACCAGAAGTAGGCTACTTATGGTTACAAAACATCCTGGTCTACGATATAACCACCATTTTTCAACAAAAAGCAGATGTTGCAAAGCTCGCTTTTCTTCTTAGTAAAATTGTTAGATAATTTCTTAAACACTGTTGCTCTCTGTTTATCTTTCATTACATTAATTGGCATTAATTAGAAGATAGAAACATGTGTCTGCTGGTGATAATGGCCAACGGGATAAGATCCAAATTTAACTTCAGGATCTGAACATTTAGGCAACATACTAAACGTGAAGTTATCTGAAAAGTCTGTGTACAGACCCGGATGCCAAGCTCTCTAACCACTAACCACTGCATCAGTCTCCAGAGCTTCGTTGATGGCTTTCTGCCCAGCCTCCAGAGAAACTCTGTGTTTGTCACTGGCAAGTTTCCTAGCCACCAGCATGGTTCTGCTGTCTGCTCAACGTGTCCCCCAAACCAGCCTTGTCAGTCTGCCCTTCGGTAACTCTGCTCTCTGGAGCAGTTCTGCTGGTCTGCTCTGCCTTTGGACTAACTCGTGAACAGTCTTGCCTGACTGCCTTGATAGGCTTTGTGCCTGAGGTTTTCTCCCCAGCTTTCCATCCACCAGCCTGTCCTCCTACAATCCTTATTTGTCTGACTTGCTTGGATTTTTGTGTCCTCTTGCGTCTAGCAGCCTTTTCTCTGTTTTTTTTTTTCTTTTGGACATCGTTTAGGACATTTGGATTTTTCTTGCTCATCCAACAACACAGTTTTCTTCATCTGTTTACTTTTACTGCCACCTGTAAGTTTTCATTAAGAATTTTTGTTCTCTAGTCCACCTGAGCTCTTAGTGCGGTCTCCATTTGAGTTTGCATTATTCCACCTTAATCAGTTTTACAATAGCAGGAGAAAAATAACGTCCTTTATAAATGTACCAGCCACTTCTGATGAAGGAAAAAAACAAAAAAAAAAATGTCTTTTTGTTTGCGGAATTTAAATAAAAGTCATTCATTTATTTCCATTCTTTTCATTTCAGTGACTAAAAAGAGGTCCAAAATGACGGATACATTTAAGTAGCACTTGAATTAGCTTGTATTCATCATTGTCCTGTCAGGAGGTGAGCAATAAGAATAACAGAACAGAGGGAAAATATCTGCTGGTGTGCACAGAGTACTACCAATTATCAAGCACCAAGTACTGGGTTAATTTTCTGTTTGGATAGTTAAATCCATAAAGGCTGTAGTCACCAGAGTAGAGGATGATGATGAAGACTCAGGTTTGATTTGATCAACATATTTAGAAAGTTTTGCTTCACATTTTGTCTTCTTTATGGCTGAATTCAGCACTATATCCTATTACCTCAATGAAATGTACTGAAACAAACATACAAGACACAAAATACTGATTTAACATTTTGGCCAGTAACAGACCAGCGGACTTTTTCAGTACCCTTGGCTGGTGAGTCAGAAAGTTAATTTCAGATACTGGCTCTTCACCTTTCAGCACCATGGAGGTGTGGAAAGCAGTGAGGAGGAGAGACAAAAAAAAAGTGCTATTAAATGTAAATGGACAATACAATGAGACAGACATCAGAACACAAAGACTGATCAGAAGTGGAGAAAGACACTGATCCTGTGTGGACTCAGTGATTACAATCTGTTCCCAGAAACTGGCCAACACAGACAGACCTGGCTGCTCACACACAGGCCATGCTGTGCTAACTCTGTCCACAGAGACAGGAAGTGCTAATACAGTGCATATGTAATGTATCATACTCACATGTACAGTATATAGTCTTACACTTTAGACTACAAACCACATTGTAACATTTCCATTCTATACACTTTAGACTCCAGTCTCACAGGCCAGAGACCAGTGGGCAAACGCCTGGCAACCACCAGATGTTAGGGAAAAATAAGTATTCCCCATCTGGTTGCAAGTGCTTTTAAGAGGTTGCTTGCTGTTGCTAGATGAAATTGGTCAACTGGCCACTTGGCCAACTGATTGGGAATATACATTTTTCCATATTAACTGGAGGTTGCCAGGGGGTACCTCACATCCATGGCATAATTAACCTAGCATGGATGTCTTTGGAAGCCATAGTACCCAGAGGAAGTCCACACATGCACAGGGACAATATGCTCACACCATGCCGTTCACAGAGAGGATTCAAACCTTCTTGTTGTGAGGAAACAATGGTAACCACTGCACTACCCAGGATACATATGAAATCATCCTTTTTGCAATCCTTTGCAAAAAAATCTGATTATGAGTCACTCTAAGCAGACTAAAATATGGCATCTCCTCAGAGAACACATGGAAGCAGTGAGATATGTCAGTGCATATCAGAGCCAAAGAGAGCTAATTAAACAGAATTTTTCAGATTAACTTAAACTATTGTGACAATTAAGTATGTAACACAGAAAAGCAAGTCCACTGTACATTTTTTGACTAATAGCCCATGTGGGGCCCATAGCAGTTTTGCCTTTTTGGGCCACCAAGAGGGGAATTTTGTGGATGACACCACAGTGGGCTTGCCCACAGAAAACCCATGTGGGCCCTATGTAGACTAGCTGATGTGAGGTTTTCTGTTGGCAACCCATGGTGGGCTTGCCTAGAGAAAACCCATATAGGGACACCAAAGGGCAAAAAGTTCACCCACACCTACCCGCTGTGATCTCACAGGGGCCTTTTTGCTGGCATTTCCCTGTGTGGTGTTTCCTTATTTATAATAAGGAAACACCACACAGGGAAATGTGATTTTTGTGGGTAAGTGGAAACCATAGAACACGTTTTATTACACTGTCAGAAATGTGAGGCTGTAAGAAAGTTAAACTGGATCTTACTGATTGCAAAAGAACTCAAGAAGTGGAAGATACCAGGTCATATTCCATTTTCAGGGCCAGACTAACATGTTTAATACAGTATGATTTTATTTTATTTTTGTGGGCAAGTGGCTCCATAGTGTAGTGGTTTACATGTATGACTATCAAGCAAAGGATCCCTGGGTTGAGCACTGAAGGAGACATAAATCCCTTGGGGGTTGTTTCAGGAAGGGCATCGGTTCACAGATGCCTGTTTGTATCCATCCTTTAAGTTAATGTAAGTGAAACTGTGCAGCGGCATTTGGTGAAGAGCACCACAGAAAGGATTGCAGTTTTGAGAGCTCAGTACTTCTCATTTAATTTATATGGCTATTTGGCTATTCACACATACAACAGAAAGAAAAGGTAATTTGCCTTGGGCCTGAAATAAAACAGAAGACTTTTCCAATACTTTCAAGTGTAAATGCTGTTCTCGCACTGCTGCAGTGAAAGGAATGATTCTATTCAGGTTTTTCAGCCAGAAGGTTAAGTCGAACATGAACTCAAACAAGAGGTTTGTGTGCCAATCTACCGATTCAATCCTACCACTTTAGAAGGGGAAAGAGGCTCCAGTGCCTGAGGCAGCACTAATGCAGGATAAATTCAGGATGGTCCAACAATGTGAGGCTTCAGATAATACCGTTATAAAAAAAAAAAGCACTGCCTTATCAGCCAGCTGAACACATCCAACAAATTAAAAGGAAAGTAGCAGTAAGAGCACAAAGTAAAACACAATGCTCTGCAGTGCATATCAATGACTCGGTCAACTGGAGCACCAACAAGCCACAGTAAACAAACAAAGCTCAAGGCTGAGCTATCCGCATCCACGCTGCTCACTGTGGACTCAGGTGTTGGGCCTTGAAATGATTTGAAAATGTGTTTGCTGTGTTTCTCATTCACTGCCTTCCCCCTGTAACATTTGCTCATTATTTTCGCAACTGCTAATATGTAAGTGGATTCAAGGTAAGCAGCTCTCAGCAGATTACAACAGCAGCAGGCTTTGATCACCCTGAGGTAAAGAGCAGCTGGTCATTAAATCTAAATAACACACGTACCGAAAAAAAAACAAAAAAAAAACATACAAACACACCAGCTTGCTGACCTGCTGTTGGGCTGTACATAATTAGACCCCAAATTTTAACAGGTAGATGAACTTTGTAGTGTTTTTTGACTGTATGGGATTACTGGACATGAATATGACATGTCTCTACCAGCTGATACAAGACCAGACTGTGATGCACCCCCTTGGTACAGTACACGTGCAGAAAATCAAACACCTTATTGTAACTTTAGAGATACAACGGCATGTACTCTTTTCACTTGTACTTAATTGTATCCCTGTTGCTCTTGTTGAGGGGCACATGGAAATAAGAGACCTTCCTGCAGGACAAAGCTTCTGTAAAATGTACACATAAAAAAGACTGGGGATGTATAGAAATCACCAAACATAAAAAGCTAACATAACACTGCATATGACCGAGCAATACTACACTCACAGGGTAACCTCAAAGTTAGCTATGGTGACACTGGCTAAAACCTAACAAGACATCTTGTGTCTCATTCTTTAGTTATTTTTCTTTTTAATAATAAATCCCCTTTGAACACATGTAACTCCTCCATCATGTATACCCATAATACATTTTTAACAGGGCCTATACCTTTGGTTGTGATGGCAGGCTGCTCTCCCAGTAGTAGTTTTAGCCTCTTGGCGTGGATTTTACCCTGGTAGTGTGACTGTGCCACAACCGCTGAGGTGAAGGACATGTTACACAGTGTGCAGCATTTATTCTTGTCCACATCGCCGTCGTCACTGCCCTAAAAAAAAAGGAAGCATAAATTCATAAACACATTTGCTTATTTCCGAGAGCTTTTAAAACAGCATTCAAACATGTTATATTCATTACAAAGAAAGCACAGTATACCACTTTAGCAAGACAGCTAAACACTGAACTAATCTCTACCACACAAATGAGAGGAGAAGTGTAACACTCCCAGTCTGAAGCATTTAGATCCTGGCTGAATGCAAATTGAGTTGACTCTTTTGCCCAAAAAAGCAGAAAACAGAAGCCTGACAGATTCCGCAAACAGAAAGCACGCCCAAAGACACTAATGCAAGTCCAGTGCAAGGTTTACAAAAGTCTAAAAATAATACCAAAAGTAAGCAAGCCCACGAACCATAAAGACTAGATCAATTAAATAGGAATGGAAGATTTCAGTTGAACTGGGAGTCTGAGGAAGCAGAGACCTCATCCAGATAGCCCAGGTCCAGGAAGGCCAGCACCATTTAGGTGCATAACTGGAAAAGACAGGCCAGGACACTGGTGAAGGCATTGCCTCTCTGGGAGGCAGTCAGTCAGCAACCAGTCAGAAATGCAAAGACCTTCAAAAGTCATGCTAGCGGCCAGCAGTGTAGGCAGGCTAACCAGACAATGAGTTCAGGACAGAAGCTGGACAGGCAAAAAGTGGGAACCACAGCAGGTGGGCCCCTGCTAACTACCTTACAGACAGATGCTCCTCAGCGGGGGGGTGGGGTTGGGAGTGGGGGAGCAGCTGACAGCTTACTATGGATCTGATCTGCTGCAAGGGATGCTTGTCAACTTACCAAGGAACACAAACATGCTGACTGACACACCCACAAAGAGCAGAGGGACAGGCCTGTGAGGCAGCACAAGTTGCATCCACCAGCCCAGCTGAGCCAAGAACAGGCTCAGACACATGAGGGATGTCAACCAACTCAGAGTGGGTATTCATGACTCAGGACAAGAAAATTATTAAAAACAAAAACTATTATTTGTAAGACAAAGGCTTTCCTCAAAGCTTAATACAGACTAGATGTAGAAAAAAAACAATAACACAAAAGGGGAAAGATTTTTTCACAATAAAACAGGAAACAGATGTCATGGCAAATACAGCTGACGGTCAGCTGCTCCCTGTTCCTCTGTTCTGACTCAGAAGAATGTGACAAAAGACAGAAAATGCACATGCTCTTCAAATAAGGCCAAATTATAAGATCTAAAAAACAATAGGGCAGATTATGCAACCAGCCAGGGGAACTGATAGACAGGATCTGGCAGATCTATTTTAATAGCCTGCCTGGGTGCCTTGCATCTCTGGTCTCAAGGTCTGAGCTCCACCCATCAACTTCCTGGAACAAAGAGAAAAATGTAGCCAACAGAGCAGGGCAAGATAAGTGAACCAGAGGCCTTCACCATCTTTGCAAGCTGCACCAAAAACCCATTATTATCAGAAAATACAAGACAAGCTGCTGTGCACCAAGGGTGGGATGCTAGTCTCTTTACTGAGAACTGAGAGGGAGAAGAAGAAGAAAACAGTGTCTTGCCTGGCAGGCTGGGTCACAGAGAGGCTGATATTTAGACAGGAGGAAGAGGAGAGGAGGGTGAACTCCGTGACCTCTCTCAGATGTCTGTTCCTCTGCATGGCGCACGGAAGCAGACATCTGTACCAGATGCAGTGAGTAAACAGCGAGCCCGAGTGTGGGGAAAAGAGCGTGTCTTTTCGGTTAAAATGTCTCGGCCTGAGATGAAGCGAGATAATGAGCCCACTCACCTTCATGATGAATTTACTTCTAAGAGTTCAGCTGGGTAGAGAAGAAATGTGTTTGGGTTTTGACTGGTGATTCGAGTTTTAATCTGTAATAATATTTATACTAAAATAAAAGTTTAAAAGCAATTTATAGAGAAATCAGCATGTCTACCATGTTGACCAGGTTTTGTGACAATAAAAGAAGTCCAGTATCGGCAAGCTTAACCTTCCGATTGTTCAGTGTGAATCTGTTGTTGAAATGAACCATTTTTTGAGTTTGCCGCATTCAATAAAATGAATGTCCTGTGACTATAATTCTTTAAATCTCACTCTGTTCTGGTGAAGGATACAGAGACCACTTCTATACAAACCAAAGGTATCTATTTTGGCCTTAAACCTATGTAGTTGTACTAGAAAAGCTTTACTAGATTTTTTTTTTTTTAATTGCATAGTTGATGAAGTAGTTTGTCCTGCTAGCCTTTGCTGTCCAAAATGCAAATAAGGAGCATAATGAATCACAGATGTAAGGTAGTGTAAAGTGACAAATCTTAAACTGCTGACAGTGCACTGCTAACCTCTCACTAAGAGACATATTAAAGTATACAACATGTAATTACATACATCCATCTTTCCACTTTCTTCTGCTTTTCCAATTCAGAGTCACAGAAGGTGCTGGAGTCTATCCTACATACAACAGTATGCAATTTATCTTGTTAAATGTTAAATAGTGGAGAAAGAAATTTTTGTGTGTTTGTGTCTGTGGGGTGTGTGTGTGTGTGTCTTCCCTGCTTGCCTTTCTGTATAAGTCATCACACACCACTGGGCTAATATGCACTGCTCAAAAACATTAAAGGAACATTCTGAAAACACATCAGACCTCAATTAGAAAAATCATGCTGGATTTCCATACTGATATGGACTTGGTCATGTGTTAGGAATGAAAGGATGTCACATCATTTGATGGAAATGGAAATTATCAACCAACAGAAGGCAGAATTCAAAGACAGCCCATAAATCAAAGTGAAAAACGATACCGCTGTAGCGTCCAGATATCACCC
Source organism: Archocentrus centrarchus (assembly GCF_007364275.1). NCBI lineage: Eukaryota > Metazoa > Chordata > Actinopteri > Cichliformes > Cichlidae > Archocentrus > Archocentrus centrarchus. The sequence goes on from NC_044354.1 coordinate 27,371,204, forward strand.
CACACTACCAGCAGTAACTATGACTCTAGCCAAATGCAAAACTAGTGAAAAAATAGTCAGAAAAGATGAAGAGGGAAAATTGTCAGTGGCCTCCATAAAACCATTCCTGTTGTGGGGGTTGTCTCATTGTTGCCCCTCTAATGCACTTGTTGTTAATTTCATTCACACCAAAGCAGCTGAAACTGATTAACCCCCTCTGTTACTTAACTGACCAGATCAATATCCCATAAGTTCATTCACTAGATGCTATACTCTGATTAACCCTCTACTGTCTGGAGCACAATTGTCCATTGTTGACTACTTTTGATTTTACATTTATATTTCACTTTAAAATGTGTTTACTTTGCATTGATGGGTATCATTGTTTCACATATGTGACTGTACAGTCATTTTTTTTTTTTTTTGTCATTTCATCGTTGCTGTATTAACACATTGGACCTAAAATCATACAAAAAAACCCAGAAAATCCAACTTTTTACAAGCATGTTTAATGAACTATTTTGACTTAAAATACAAATACAAGTTGTAAATTTCCAAGACCTTTGTGCAAATTTAGCAAAGTTATCTACAACCGTTTACATTAAAATGCAAACAATCCTCAGGTGGTTTTTGTACGACTGTTTACACAACAATCAAGAATCAGAATAAGATGCCACACAAATTATTTCTGCCACTCCAAATAAAGTTCCTGTCCACAAAACAGAGGGGCACATCACAGGCCAGGTGTGTCACTCCTCCTGTTGTACCCGACGTTTACATTTGAGTCTGCCTTTGGTGTTTTTTTTTGGCTAGAATCTGCCTTGTGCATGACTACACAACACACTAAACACAGTACACAACACATTAACTATAACACTCCAAACATCCTAAATGTCCTAAGTCTCTCAAATTTCAATAATGCTGTCCTCTCTTTGCCTCATCACTCCAACAACTTCCACCTGTTCCTCAGCAGCCAACCACACATTGCCATGTCATTTCTTAATTGGTTGATGTGTGCTGCATTTTTCCACCAATAGGAAAGGGGATGTCAACATTTTGATATATTTGTTGTCAGACTAATTTGCTGCTCTACAGTTCTTGACACAAAAGCAATTCATTTTTCTTTCATTTTCAATTCAGCAAATGGCTGTGCCTACAAAGGTCAATAAAGCAAAGGGTCAAAGTTCAGGTCAACACATCACAGGCATCGACACAGAGGGGCTGTAAAACTGTCACAACATGTGCAAAAGATGTTTTGGCTCATTGGCGAGTTGGTTGAGCTCCATCCTTGTTCCTGACAGTATCAACTACTGAATGAAAAGACTGTATACAAACGAATCCGAATGCCTTTGGAGATGCCATAACAATCCCAAAGTGATACAGATTTACTGGTTTAACTGCTCTGCTGCATTAAATTAAAGTGTTTTGTAAATCTGAAAAAAATGGGAGTTAATTCTTACAGATTATAGCAGATGGCCTTAACTTCCATTAACATCAGTTGTATTCAGTTAAAATAAAATCAGCATCTACACAAAGTTTGTGCTCATTAAGAATGCTGGATATGAGCCAGGATACAACAGCTGCCATTTGTACTCGCTTTGTTTTAGAGCCTTTAAACGTTGTTTCCTTTTTACTCTCTAAGGAACCAGTAGGTTATTTCAGCAGTGTTCAATTAGCCTCAGTACCACTCAATCAGTTTCAATCAGCCAGCTAAAGCAGTCTTATATTCACTGCATTAGCCCGTTGTGTGCAAAGAAATGTCTTTTCTGTCTAGACGAAGGTGCAGTGGCTGAACGGTCTGGGCTGTAATTATTGATGGACTGTAGGCAGAAAAATATGTTTTTCCACATCTGTCAATAATTGCACCTTTCACCTGAACTATTCCCAGTATTTGAATACATTCTGGAATTTCACTTTTGAAAAAAAATAAAATGAAGATGAAAACAATGTAGATGTAATACTGTCTGTTTATGTAATGCTAGCTAAAGACAAACATGAATACGATGTGTAACCTGCAGAGTGTATTGAATTTCGCAGCTCTTTATTCTTTTCTTTTCTTTTTGGGAAGAAATCCATCTTAAACTTTGTGTGTGCTAGAAAGAAAAATAAACATGAACATAATTCAGAAAGAAATCTGAAATCTGACGACTGTCAGCCTGGAATCAAGCTACTCTTTGTTTTGCCTTTGCTTGTTAACTATTGTGCACAAAGTACAGTAGATACAGTCATTTCATGAGAAATCAGTGAGCGCCTCCCAGCTTTTGTTTGTACAATAACGTTAGTGCATTTAATGAAGAAGAAAAAGTTATTGTCATACTTTGAATTCTGAGTTACAGCCTCTCACACTTAAGCAATTTTAAAATCTGGAACTAAATCAGTTTTTCTATCCACTCAAATTATTATAATCTAGAGCCAAAATCTTGTTTTTTTGTGTGTGTGTGTGCGTGTGTGTGTTTGTTTTTTATAACACACCTTGTTGGCTCTAAATTCACTACATCAAAAATCAACAGTTTCAACATTACCATTAACAACTCCACCGTTTCTCCCACCCGTCAGGTCAAGAGCTTGGTTGTCATTCTGGAAAGCACTTTATTTTTTCACGTATTAATAACGCCTGCTTTCGTTCAACTTTGTAACATAACCACCTCCGTCTGTCTCTCACACCCAACAGTACTGCCATCCTAGTTTATTCCCTACTCACATCTCGTCTTGATTATTGTAATTGTGAATTATCAGCAGAAATCCCTCTGCTGGTCACATCACTCCAATCCTTCAGCAACTTCATTGGCATCCTATAAAAATTCAACTCCAAGATTCTGCTTCTCACTTTCAAGGCCATCCAAAACCTTGCTCCTCCATATCTGATGGAACTTCTTCACATCAGCCCACCCACTCGCTCCCTCAGGCCCTCCTCAGCCATCCACCTTACCGTCCCACCAGCCCATCTGACCACAGGTGGAACTATTGATTTCAGGGCAGATGTGCCCCAGTTGCTTTAGGGGGTGGACTTCCACTGCAATCTAGAAGGCGAACCAAGTGTCTTTAATGCTCCTGAACATTTCCTTTATTTGCAGGTTAGTACTTGGTTAAAAAAAAAAAAAAAAAAAAAAAAACTACCACTGCCTGTCATGTGGAGAGAAAGTTTCATCTGTATGGTAAGTTTGTATTCATAATTTTAGTTCTAACACTTACGAGCAGGTGTTTAGGGACCTGCAGCAGCCTCAGCCAGCGATGTCAGGCTCTGCACGCTGCTAGCAGATACGCTGTAGCAGATACGCTGTAGCAGATACGCTGTAGCAGCGTTGTGGTATTGTAGGCCATATGCCCCAGAGTGTAGTTTTATTTGCTTTGCATTATGGATATCTGCACTCCTGCACATTTTACTGTTTAGTATAAAGATTCCTATAGGAAGATGTTTAGGTGCCTTAAGTGTAGTTAAGTTTCAAGGTGATTACTTGAATATTATTGACCTTTGAATGTAGAGGAGCATATGAATGTTTGACATGTTATAAAGGAGTATGTTTTATCTTCATTGTGCTGCTAATAATGCATGTTTAATTTGCTTAATTTCAGTATCTAGAACAGGTACATTTGTCCACTGTAATTTCGAACAGCTAAATACTGCTGTAAGATGCACTATAGACTTTGATGCTTTTAATTGCTTACGCAGGGGCGACTGTGTACTTTTATTCTGCCTACACCGAGAGATTGTATCAAGTACATATAAAATGTTGGAGTGTTCATGTGTGAATGCATTTATTTCCATGCTTATAATTGTTGGAAAGATGGACATACGTGAACTGTAAGGACAAATCATCACCCCTGTGCTTGACAGTTGGTATAAAGCGTTCAGGCTGATATGTTGTGTCTGGTTTTCTCCAAACATGGGACTGAGCATTATGGCCAAACATCTCCACTTTGGTCTCGTCTGTCCAAAGGACAGTCTTGTGGTTTGCCATGTTGCTATGTTTTTTAGAACCTTGTCCCTTGTGCACATTTTTCCAGCCTCACAAAATCTTTTGATGATATTATGTCCTGTAGACACTGAGAAATTCAAAGTCTGCACAATTGTTCTGAAATTGTTCCAATTTGTCGATGTTCTTTTTATGCTGGCCTGTCGCCACTGAACCTAATTAGTTACAAAATGTTACTTGAGCGTTTTTTTTTAATAACACTTACTTTTCCAGCCTTTTGTTGCATCGTCCCAACTTTTCTGAAACATGTTGCTGCTATCAAGTTCAAAATGAGGTAATATTTTCCATAAAGAGAAACAGCCAACCCACTGACCAACCTAGGTCCAACAATATAATCATGGACAGAAATTATTGATATATTACATTTGTAACGGTATGTTATGAAATTGGAAAACCACTATGGCATCGTTTAAGCTTTGATAAACTGCTTCAAAGCAACACTGACTGACTGCGTTACAAACCATGCATGCAACATATGCTCATAATTATACTCCAATGTTGTAAAATTGTTGCTCACTTTGGAAGCATTTGCATGCAATCTGTTAATTCTGAAACTTTACGTAATAATGTAATGCAGGATTTGACATTCTTCATTAGAAAAACATCCACTGTTTTCCACACCATTGGATACCCATAAGTATGGCCGCTGAAGGTCGTAACTTTTCAACCACACCCCCACCCACCACCCAATGCCACAATAACGTTAATTTTGATAAGCCAACATGACTATGCAAATTGATTCACACAACACTCACAGTAATAAGGCTAGTAATGATGCTAATTAATTGCTTAATGATGAAAACAGATATGCAGCACCATCACCACATCACCATGGCCTGTTATTTTTATTTTTTTTTCATGATGAAAGGGAGGTGCGTGGCTCCCAAGAGGAAACTAATGTCATTGTGTGGGAGTTTCTGAATTGCAGCAGACAAACATACAGCAATCTAAATAAGCTGAGGGCAGAGTGTTAAAACAGCTCAGGAGAAGAAAGTACAATTGGTTAATATGTGTTTTGCGATTGTGTCAAATTTGAAATGGTTGGTGTATCATCCACAAAAGGATGTGCTGAATAGGGGAGGAAGAAAAGTGCGCCTTATACATAAAAAACAATCTTTGTCTCCAGTGATGTTTGATGTGAAGGAAAGATACTCGTATATATTTGATGCTAGTCTTTTTCTGGGAATGCTGTTAGGCACTTGAGAACAGTGATATGTTCCACCAGTGAATAATCCAAATGTGGATTATTTACAAAATAGACAAAAACATTCAGAAAAAAAAAAAAAAATCACTTCATGACCTTTAAATCAGAAACACGACAATTTTATTTATATAGCACATTTCATTACATGCAAACTCAATGTGCTTAACAAAGGATAAAAACATAAAAACATGTGAACCCTGAGGCAGTGAAAACAGAAAAAACATAATAATAATAAAAAGCACCCAATCCATCTGTCAAATTATGTAGAGTCCATTTCACAAGCCACCTAAACACATTTCACCCTCACGCACCCCAAAAACTCACAACATCCTCCCAGTACAGCTTACAGAAAGGTGCAAATATCAGCGTCTTACGACCCTTGGACAGAAAAGGTCTTATGGTGCAAACTAAATATATAAGACCGACAGGGCTTCCATACTGCATGACTGAAAGCTGCACTAATCTATAATTGTACACATTAACAAGTGATCAAGCAATAACGTGTTACTGGAAATGAGTAGAGTGTAAATGCAGTTGAAAGCATGTTTAGCATTTAATAAAACACGTCTTTTGTTTTTATAACTCTGTTAGATGCTTCTGATCAAACACCCATCCTACTGAGCACTGAGAGGGTCTTTTATTGTATCTGCCAAACTGCAAATAAATCCACCTAGAGCACCTGAATCTGTATTTCCCTTTAAGTTCAGGGTGTTTTAGCTCCCCATTTCCCCTTATTTTGGTTTTACAGCTCAATAATTCACCTGTCCTCAACACCATTCTCAGCACACTGCTGTTTTTAGAAGAAAACCCACTGTATGCCACTTACACACCACTTCACTAGCAGTGACACACTGACTCATCCTTATAAGGCTGTTTTATGTTCTAAATTTACAGTACCAGAGCAGAGTCCAGTCAAAATCTGCCTGAGTGAAATACAGTAATTCTAGCTTTTTTAGAGAAGTGCTTGGCCAAATAATATCATGTGAAACACGGCACTTGCTGGAATCTAAACACTGACATGAACAGTTCATGGCCTCAGTGTACTCAAAGTGCTTCTTTCATGTTATAAGGAATAGAAGCAATAATATCATAATGCTGCCGCACACAGTAGACGGGCAGTTCACATGTAGAGTAGGGGAAGATGGGAATTTGCAAAAGGAATGTTGTATCTACTGCGGGTGTGCGTGTGGGAAATAATAAGTCTGCTCACTTCCAAAGAAATGAGAAGCCTTTAATTTTTATGGTAGCTTCATTTTAATGGAGAGACAAAATATCAACCAAAAATCCAGGAAAAAAAACATTTCCTGCAACAGCGTGAATGAAACTACTGTAATAACCACAGCCAACAGCCAACATGTGGTTATTACATGGCAAAGATTTTCCTACGTGAGAAGTGCATAAAAAAGGAATCCAACTATCACACATGGGAGAAGTTGTCGTGTGTGATTATAGTTTTAAAATAAAAGAATTTAAAAGCATTTGCAAGAAGAAATGTGTGAAACATCAAAAATTATGTAGAAAAAAAAGTAAACACAAGAAAAACAACACTGGTCATTGTTAGCTTGCAGAATGAAACTTAGCACAAAAATAAGGAAATCTGTGTCTGATCAGTTGTTTCTTTGTTGTAACAATGCTTATTGCCAATAAATCTTATAGCGTTGGAAACCCTGTTTATTTCCCCTTAAATGGTGCCACATTTGTAAGGAAAATGCATTTGTGGGTTGAGCAGCAGAGTTGAGGATGTGGACTGCCAATGCCAAACAGTTTATTCTGCTATTGACTCTTGTTTGGTGTTGCTTATTGGATTGGATCATTGAAGACTGAAGAAACAAGACATATTCACACTTTAACAGTTTATTCATTTAACAAACAGAGGCCTCAGCAGTATCTGGAAGAACCATACTCAGCCACTACAGCCATGCACCTCCTGCTCCTGCTGGTCCCCCAGCTCGGTCACACACTGCTGTGGGATGGCTTCAGCAGTATGTGTCGCAAGTCAGCCAGTGTGGTTGTGTTGGCCACTCTGGCAGAAACAGCACAGCCAAGCTGATCCCACAAGTGATCAGTGGGGTTGAGGTCAAGACAAATTCTGGAGGTAGTCTCTGCTAAACCCAGCTCCGTCCTAGACTGTGGAGATATGGGATTGCCACTGCCTGCAGGATTTCATCTTGATATCTCACTACATTCAATTCAATTCAATTCAATTCAATTCAATTCAATTCAATTCAATTCAATTCAATTCAATTCAATTTCATTTATGTAGTGCCAAATCACAACAAACACGTGCCTCAACGTGCTTTATATTGTGTGCTGAAGATGCTGAAGTCTGAAGAAGCAAGTTTGGAAAACAGACAGAAGTAAAAAGAGGGTTAAAGCTGAGATGGTTCACATGTGAAATATTGTTAAGGAAAATGAAGAAAAGGGGAAACTCGGGCTACACTTTTTCATTATTTTTTAATTAAACACATTATTTGAACACAAATTTTTCAAAGCTCTTTAAAAAAAAAAAAAAAAAAAAAAAAAGCAAACCATATTTGTTTGAAATGAGAAAAGAACTTTTAATCATTATATCATTATTAGAGCGCCCTCCAGTTCTTCATGATAATTTTAATAAAATTATAATAAACAACTAAAACAACTGTACTTCTTTAAAATTTAATTGAGTACACCTGCTCTACAGCATTAGACAGCAAGCCCCAACCATCATCATTCCCTGTCTGTAAGCATTTAGTGACAGTGGGGAGGAAGAGCTCCCTGTTGTTACTAGTTGGGGGTGAGGATAAAGAGAAGGGAGAAAAATGAGTACAAACAACAAACAGGACAAAACACATACTGTAAGAGAGAGCAGGTATGGAGAAGCAATTCTCAGTGCATCATGGGAAGTGCCCTGGCAGCCTGAGGCTAAAGCAGCATAATTAAGGGATGGTTCAGGGTCACCTGAGCCATCCCTTAGTACAAGCTTTATCAAAAAGGAACGTTTTGAATCTAAACTCTGACAACCTCTTTACATGAAAGTAGAAAAGGTATCCGTCTCCCGAATTTAAAGTAGGAGCTGGATCCAAGGGACAGGGTGCTGCTTCCCATCCCACTTTGGAAACAATCACAAGCAAGCCAACCATAAAAAACAAGGTTATTAATGTTAGTCCTACAGTTGTGGAGCATTTACTGATTCCGTTATATTTAGCTTGCACTGTATCGTGGCTGCATTCAGACAACTGACGCTCCCAAAATTAAGACCACAAATAGATTTTAAATGGGATTTTAAGCATTTCTGTGAGCAAGCTTTCTTTCATGATTTATGGGACTATGACTGGAATAGACTCTACCTCATTACTGATGTAGCATGAAAACGCTTTTATGATGCTTTTATCAAAATTATAGATGAATATGCACCATCTAGAAATTTAGAGTAAAAAGCCAAAACAATCCCCGTTCTTTTTCTTCATCAAATCTCTTCAGAGAAAGGGATGTTTCTTGGGCTCGGGCCAGAAAAACTAAATCTGAGGCAGCTCAGAAATTGTTTAAACTCTTAACTAAAAAGGCCAAATATGTGTTCCACCACTCAGAAAACACTAAATGCTGTCATGATTTCAAGACGTTTTGGAAAATAAAAAAATCTTCTAAGTGATGGAACCACAACTGCCAGTTCTTACTGTATAAAGACTCATGACTCAGGTGCTTTAATAAACTTGTTTTTTTTTTTCCCCTCAGTGTCTTTGAGTCTTTAGTTCCAGAATTAAAACAGCTTAATGAACAGGAAGCTCTCTCTGCAACCACTCAAACTGAATCTTTGGTTCAACCTTTGAGTTTTTCTCCTCTGAATGTCATGGAGCCTTGATCCGAACTGCTGGTTTGGATCAACTTGATCTTTATTTTCTTAAGCTGGCAAGAGAGCAGAACCACCAACTTTATATATGTAATCATAATGATATCCCTGTCATATGGAAATCTGCCTATGGTCTCCCTTTGTTAAAAGGAGGTGATCCAGTTGTTAATAACTACAGGCCAATATCTAAAATTGTCTGTTTTAGCAGAATTGCTTGAAAAGCTTCTTAGTGAACAACTAAAATAATTTTTGGGCAAAAATTGTATTCCCAACATCAGGTTTTAGAAAATAACACCCAATAGCTGCTGCTATGTGCTGCTAAGTGGTGAATGGCATTATTGAAACTGCTGCTCCTTTTCTTGATGTTTCTAAGGCCTTTGACACAGTTGACCATGCTACCTTTGTCAACAGACCACACAACACTGTCCTGTCTGCTGTAAGTTGGTTTTCAAGTTACTTGTCAGCTAGAGCCCAGTGTGTCCACTTTGCTGGGTCTTCTTTCTCTTTTCTCCCAGTATCAAAAGGAGTTCCCCAGGGCTCCATATTAGGACCACTACTCTTCTCTCTCTAAAACAAACCTTTGCAATTTATCAAAAGTTTCACCCAATTTTTAAGCAGAATATCACACAATTATCTATTGTTCCTCTCTTTCAGTAGTACAGATGCTCATATTTCTGCAGCCTGCTTTTGATATTGTTCAGTTCCATTTAACATTACTTATGTTGGTGTTAAATGCAGCCAAATCCAAGTTCATGTTGTTCTATAAAGACAAAGAGCTGTAGTCTAAACCTCCTAAAATCAGAACCACTCAGGGGGCTGAAATTGAAATGGTTACAACTTTAAATATTTAGGCATCATTATAGTTCAGAATTTGTCATTTTAAACTCACACTGAAAAGCGTGTGTCCAAGCTGAAACTTATATTTTCTTTTTTAGGAATAAATCTTGCTTCTGGTTCCAGGTGAGGAAGCGTTTGAGTTCTGCAACTTTTTTTTTTTTCTTAACCTTTATTTGATTACAGTGATCTGCTATTTATAAATGCATCTTGCCAGTACATAAAGAGGTTGGATACAGTCTACCATTGTCCTTTGTATTTTATTACTGGCTGTGTAAACCGTGTACATTACTGCTCTCTGTATGCTGCTGCTAAGTGACTATCTCTGTATGTCTGCAGACTTTCCATCGGTTGTTTGTATCTAAAGCTCTGCTTGGGAAGTTCCATTTGTGTGTCTATATGTGTAAAAACCACCTGAAATCAATGGGGGAGTTTAAGTCCATTTTAAACAAGTGAGAAAATAGTTCTTTTAGTCAATGTGACAGCCTTTGATGTTGCTCTTGTAATTGTCTGTTATTGCATATGAGATTCAGATTTTTGTACTCACTTGCCTGAACTGAATGTCAGGTGTATTTGTTCCTTTACTTGTTAATTATTATGTGTTATATTTGTTGTAATTTCTGATGCCCTCTTGGCCAGGTCTCTCTTGAGAATTTTAAACCAAATTAGAGCTTTACCTGGACAAATAAAGGATATATTAACAAAAGGTCAACCTCAGAACTTCTGGTCTAGTAGGACTTGCTTTTCTATTGATTTCCTTGAAAATATCAATAACTTCTGAGTATCTAATAACTGAGTATATGAACATAGGGTCCCATGCTAATGTTTTTACTGAAATACTATTTGTGGTGAGCTCTAATGTAGCACAGAACACAACTGCGCACGTGTGAGAGGAGAAGACAAAAACACAGTTCTTCCTCCCACAGTGTGTGATAACACAGAAACACTGCTGCACTCTGAGTCATTCTGACACACACACATGCACGCAGCCCCTCCTTCTGCCCTTGGTCTTGTCCTTCACTAACTCCGCACACACATGTATACACACTCACAGAACCTACCAAGGTAGCAGCAGCAGAGCCACTATTCCATTTAACATGCAGGATTTCATAGTAATAATAATAAGCAAATATATTCAGGAAGAAGCAAAATGCACCAGAAGATGAGACGCCACATCCAAATAGGAAGGAGCCATAATTTCATGGTTAATTAAAACTGGATAAACGAGGAGCTAATTGCAGGGAAATGTAATTAATGAAGCAGTAGGTAGGTGTATGTTGCAGGCTGACAGTCACAGTACAGACCTAGCTGACACAGAAGCTGTATTTCAGGCATGGAGCTGTACAGTAATTGTAACGTGCAATGAACTTTAGGAATGTGGACAAATTTCTGATAAACTCAGCCACATAGTTCTAAATATCCTTCTCATTCTTTGTTCCTTTCTGGTTCTGGAAAACCCATGAGTCACCTGAAACCTGACGCATGCCATATTTCAGCAGTCATGTACAGTGGGAATCTTTTTCTGTGTGTGTGTGTGTGTGTGTGTGTGTGTAATCTTAACCCAACACAGAAATAATTGGAGTTCTGCATTGGCAGAATATACTGCTGTGCTGCACTCCTCTGAATATGTAACTGATGGGGCCAGGAGGAGACAGAGAGAGAGAGAGAGGGTTGGGGCTGCCTCATTCCTATTCATGTAAGGCATAATAAAATAATCTTTTTGATTTGCAAGCAGTAAATTCTCCCTCTGCTGTCAGTGCTGTGCTGCACATTTTCATCTTGGTTTAAGGGAAGCAATGTCCCTGCCGTGTCTTGCTGCACTGGACTTGTGTTTTTTACCACTGTCACTATATCACAAATGCCAAAGCTGCAACATGCTCACGCTCACAGAGATTCCGTCTAAGATGCATCATTTTCTTTCTAGTACTGGAGTCAACAAGCTGCACCGATCCTTGAGGCGATAGCCTTGGGCTGCAGGAAACCTGGACTGGATTGGCCTGATTTTGGCCCAGATAAAAACCTGTATAATGCCTGGGCTAAATCTGGAGGTCAGGGAACACTCACTACTCATACGCATCTCCCCTAAGGCACACACAGAAGAAATAGGGCAGCCAAGTACAAGGGTATCCCAGCAAAAAATGGATAAAAAAAAGGACTTGCTCCCAACATAGCTGTGGACAATAAAGTCTATTGCTGCCAAGCGGAGCATACAGGGGAGCACTAAGCTGGGCTGACACAGTAGTCTCTGCTGCACACGATAAAGTGACCTTCACATTAAACGGCAGGCAGTACCAGCAGGGGCAGAGAATAAACCGTCACTGGTCTTCACTGGACAATGCATCAGAAGGCAGCAATAAGAATTAGAGTTTCCAATTTTTCACTCAAATGATTTGGGGGTCTCACTATTGCTGCAAGAAGCTGTTTTTTTTTTTTCCCTCTGCTGATTTCTGAAAGCATATTGTGCGTGTCCACACAATGCACTTATTCTTATTCCTCTTGGTGACATTATTTTTATTATTGCTTTATTTTAGTTGTTTATTTTTTGTAAAAGAGATTTTGAGATTTCTAAATTTAGTGTATAATTTGTGAGCATCACTGACGTTCATCAGAAACACAATCTGAGGCTTTAGTTGTGGTCTTGGAGTAAGCAATCTTTTCTACATATGCCAATTTACTTAGTATGTAAAATTATCTGATTAATATCCAAATCTAGGTATGGTCACTACGAACATGGTGAAAGGGCTGGGCGATTACTTGCTCAACAATTACGGCAGCATTCAGCTGGTCAGGATATCTCTGCAATAAATGATGACCAAGGTGTAAAATGCTGTGATAATGCTGGAATTAATTTATGTTTCAGTAAATTTTACGAATCATTGTATACCTCTGAGGCAGCATTTAACCCAGCTGAGCTAGAGGATTCTTTTTTAAGGATGTTAAAATCCCATCAGTAAGTTCAGACCTGTCTAATGAACTGGAGAAAGATCTTTCTCTAGAGGAGATAAACTCTGCAATTAAAGATGTGCAAAAAGGAAAGTCTCCAGGCCCGGATGGCTTCCCAATGGAATTTTTTAAGAAATTTTTTGATCTGCTTCCTCCTCTATTATTATTATCAGTTTTTGAAGAATCTTTGAGCAAACAATCATTACCATTGTCTATGCGTCAAGATGTAATTTCTTTGCTATTAAAGAAGGAGAAAGATCCCTTAGACTGCAGTTCATATCGCCCGGTTTCACTATTGAATTCAGACTCAAAAATCCTTAGTAAAGTGTTGGCAAAGCGACTTGAACAGGTTATCCCCACAATTGTCTCACATGACCAGACAGGATTTGCCAATAATTGCCAATCCTTTTTATATACTCCAACCCCACCTGGCCATAAAAGTGATGAGTGTCATGGTCCTGGGCCGGTGGCCCAGCGTTTTGAGTTTCTTTGGTGTAGCTTTCTTTTGTTGTACTTTTTCTAGTTGTTTTCTTAGTGTTTCTTTTAGTTTTTCTGTTTGTTGTTTGAGTGTGCGGGTTGGTTTCCTTTGTTTTGTTTTGTAAGGTTGCCTTGTTAAGTTTCTGTGTTTAGGTTAGTATCTGTTATGTTAGTCAGTTCCTGTTTTATTTTGACAGTCTTGTGTTCCATGTGCTTTGTGTTTAGTTTTGCTTCCCCTTTGTCATTAGTCTCATTTGGTTCACCTGTCATCCCCTGTTGTTTCCACTTGCCCTAATCCCCTTGTGTGTATTTAAGCCCTGAGTCTTCCTTTGTTCATTGTTGCGTCGTCGTCATTGTTTCCCCCAGTGTTCCCCTCTTAGCTGTGTGTTTTGGTTTTTGGTTTTCTCCCAGGCTTCCTTTTGTTTTTTGCCCTGGTTGAGATTTCTGGTTTTTGTATTTTGTATTTTTCGAGTCCTGGCAAATAAACAAGTTTTACTTTACGTCTGCGTATGTCCTGCACTTGGGTCCTTCCCTCCACACACAGCCCCTCACCGTGACAGAACGACTCAACCACCATGGACCCAGCGGACTACTACCTTTTTGAGCCTGACATGTGTGAGCCGTGGCTCGCTCCGGAAGACGAGTCACGGTATGTTGGCACGCGCCTCGCCCTGGGAGGGCCCGGCTGGAGGAAGAAACCTCGGCGTCGCCGCCTCCCACCTCTGTCTCAAGCTTCCTCACAGCAGCTGCCTGCCATGACAGCTGCCACCTCTCCCTCTGCCATTACGGAGATAGGTGTGGGTGGCTATTTCTCCTCCCCTTCGCAACGGAAGACGCCACTCACACCACCCCCACTAACCTGCTCTTCGCCCGCTGCATTCTTGGCTCAGATGTGGGACGTGGACGAAGAGCCTAACACCACCGCGCTTCCTGTTTACACAGGCAGGAGGAAACGCGGCTCTCGGCGGCGAAATTGTCAGTCTTCGCCTGCCGCAGCTATGGACTCTGTTTAACCCCAGCTCACCCCTGTTATCCCTGCCGGACCACCAGCAAATGGCTTCCACACCCCATCACAGCAACAGCCTGAGCCGAGAGTCATAAGGACGGGTTTTGCCAGGTTTTCGCCAGCCACTTCCTCCTCTTCGTCACCTTGGACCTGCTCTCCCTTGCCTGTTCCTCAGTCCGGCTGCCGCTCTCCTGCCTCCTTTTTGGCTGCGGGGTGGTCAGAAAAGGACGAGCCCGCTGCCGTGATACTGCCAGCCTCCTCTACCCAGAGGAGACAGAGACGTCACCGTCAGCGCACCGCACCACAGCCTGAGACTGTTTCCCAGCCTCCGCTTGTCCATGACGGGCTACATGGAAACAACTTTGCTGTGAGTAAAACTGCCTCTTTTTTGAGTAATGAATCCCCCCCCCCGGAAAATAAGGACTTGTCATGTTTTGTGTCTCCGCAAGGAGAATGTTTTTGGTACCGTGATGAGGTGGAGGTAATTGATTCACCTTTGTTGATGGAAGCCCTCGAATCAATGAACAGTCATCATCTACATGGGAAAACTATGCAGCCAGTATACCAGGACCATTATTCATTCAGTGCCAATTTGAAGGACTATTCAAGTGCTGCTATTAAGACTGCCATCTGTGTTTCCAGCCCCGTGACTGAGTTTCCCAAGCCTGCTAGACCGAACTATCAAACTGTGCATAATACTCATGTTCAACCTTTCCTGGAAACTGCTGTTTGTAAAACTCCACAAACACTCATTCCTGCTCCATGGAGGAGAGTAGCCGAGGCCAGGTTCTCTCTGGTACCCGCTTTGTTTTCACGGGTGGAGGCAGCCATGGACTGGCCTGCCCCTGCACCCGTCCCTGCTCCGCGAGTGAGAAGAACCCAGTCCTCGCCTTCTGCTTCAGAGCCTCCAGCTTCGCCTTCAGAGACCCCAGCTCCCCTTCCGCCTCAGTTAGCTCCTGCATTAGCCTCACAGCTTCCCTTAGCTCCAGCTCCAGCTCCTCAGGTTCCCTTAGCTCCAGCTCCCTCTGCTCACCCTGCTCCCTTAGCTCCAGCTCCCTCTGCTCGCCCCGCTCACCCTGCATCTGAGCCTTCAGCTCCCTCTGCTCCCCCTGCTCCAGCTCCCTTAGCTCCAGCTCCCTCTGCTCACCCTGCTCCAGCTCCCTCAGTTCACCCTGCTCACCTAGCTCCAGCTTCCCCTGCACCCGTACCTGTTCCGCGGGTGGGGGCAGCCACGGACGGGCTGACCTCTGCACCCGTACCTGTTCTGCGGGTGGGGCCAGCCACGGACGGGCTGACCTCTGCACCCGTACCTGTTCTGCGGGTGGGGCCAGCCACGGCCGGGCTGACCTCTGCACCCGTACCTGTTCTGCGGGTGGGGGCAGCCACGGACGGGCTGACCTCTGCACCCGTTCCTGTTCCGCGGGTGGGGGCAGCCATGGACGGGCTGACCTCTGCACCCGTTCCTGTTCCGCGGGTGGGGGCAGCTAGGTCCAAGCCTTCGCATCAGTTTTCAGCGTTAGCTGCAGCAGCAGGGTCTCAGTCAGCCCCTGTGGCTCTCCCTCGCACTCAGTCAGCCCCTGTGGCTCTCCCTCGCACTCAGTCAGCCCCTGTGGGTCTCCCAGCCTTAGCTTCAGTTTCTCCGGTCCCCTCAACCTCTCAAGTTCCTTTAACTCCCTCCTCTGGTTCAGTTCCCTCATCCTCTTCATCCCCTTCGGTTCCTTTGGTCCCCTCAGCTCCAGTCCCTTTAGTTTCATCTCCCTTGGTTCCCTCTGCAGCTCCGGTACCTTTAGTTTCATCTCCCTTGGTTCCCTCTGCAGCTCCGGTACCTTCAGGTCCCTCAGGTCCCTCGGTCCCCTCTGTCCCTCAGGTTCCCTCTGCTCTGGTCCCTTCAGCTCCCTTAGTGCCTTCGGTCCCTTCAGCTCCCTTAGTGCCTTCGGTCCTTTCAGCTCCCTTAGTCACCTCCTCAGCTCAGTCCCAGCCTTCTCAGTCAACCTCAGCTCAGTCTTCTCAGTCTCCGTTAGATCCCACACTGCCAGTTTCCCAGTTATCATCCACGCCACCACCATCAGACTCACCTGAACAATCCTCTGAGCAGCTCCAGCTGTCCAGGGAAACAGACACTCAGCCTGCACCTCGGGTCTCTGCTCTGCCTCACCCTGCACCTGCACTTCATCTGCCTTTACCTCCATCTTCAGACTCACCCGATCCATCTGCAAAGCAGCCCCAGTCGTCGGAGGAGACGGCTGCGTGCCCTGCAATGCAGCCAGGGAGTCTCGCTCGGTCCGAGCCGCCGGGGGTCTCCGCTCTGTCCGAGCCGCCGGGGGTCTCCACTCTGTCCAAGCCCTTCGAGTGTCCTGAGCCTGCTCTTCACCTTTGTTCTCGTCGCCGCCGCAGCTGGGAGCGCAGTCGGCCTCTAGTCCTGCCTCTTTGTCGTCGCCACCGCTGGGAGCGCGGTCGGCCTCCTGTTCGGCAGCATGGCTCTTTCGAGTTTCCTGGCTCCTTCAAGTTCCCTGGCTCTTCTAGTGGTTCTGAGCCTTTCACGTGTCTGGAGCCTTTCGAGTACCTTGAGCCTGCTCGCCTTTGTCCTCGTCGCCGCCGCTGGGAGCGCGGTCAGCCCCCTGCTCGTCTTTGTCGCCACCGCCGCTGGGAGCACGGTCGGCCTCCTGCTCGCCTTCGTCCTCGTCGCCGCCGCTGGGAGCGCGGTCGACCTCCAGAATTGTGTTCTTTTGTTTGGACTTTTTTCCAGCCGTGTGCTGCCGCCTTCTGTTTCTTTCCTGGTTTGTTTTTTGGACATTGTTGCTCCTTGGGGTTTTGTTTTGTTTTTGTCTCGAGCCCTCCGTCCTGGTCCCCCTCCTCCTGCCCTGGTCTGGTTTTGGGTTTTGTTTAGACTGCTCCTTGGGGTTTTGTGTTTTGCCTTGTTAAGTTTCTGTGTTTAGGTTAGTATCTGGTATGTTAGTCAGTTCCTGTTTTATTTTGACAGTCTTGTGTTCCATGTGCTTTGTGTTTAGTTTTGCTTCCCCTTTGTCATTAGTCTCATTTGGTTAACCTGTCATCCCCTGTTGTTTCCACTTGCCCTAATCCCCTTGTGTGTATTTAAGCCCTGAGTCTTCCTTTGTTCATTGTTGCGTCGTCGTCATTGTTTCCCCCAGTGTTCCCCTCCTAGCTGTGTGTTTTGGTTTTTGGTTTTCTCCCAGGCTTCCATTTGTTTTTTGCCCTGGTTGAGATTTCTGGTTTTTGTATTTCGTATTTTTCGAGTCCCGGCAAATAAGTTTTACTTTACGTCTGCGTATGTCCTGCACTTGGGTCCTTCCCTCCACACACAGCCCCTCGCCGTGACAATGAGATCATACTTTCATTAGATTCTGAGAAAGCGTTTGACGGGGTGGAGTGGAATTACCTCTTTAGGACTTTTAATTTGGTCCTAAATTTAGATCATGGGTGAAGTTGATATACACCTCACCAATAGTGGCTGTACGCACTAATTGCAATCTATCCAGCTATTTTGAATTGACACGTGGTACGAGGCAGGGGTGCCCACTCTCCCCACTTTTATTCACACTTGCCATTGAACCGCTTGATGTAGCGTTGCGGCAAAGTCAGGTGATTAAAGGTATAATTCGGTTCGGCACTGAACATAAAGTTTCCTTATATGCTGACGATGCGCTTTTGTATATTTCAGCCCCTTCGTCTAGTCTTCCTGAGTTACTTATTTTACTTCAAAAATTTGGGAGAATATCTGGTTATAAGATTAATCTTCTAAAAAGCGAGCTGATACCTGTGATATCTATAGAAGGGAAGCCTATGAGCACTGTTCCTTTAAAAACTAGTTCTAAAAAATTTAAATATCTAGGTATCTGGATAACTTGAACCTATAAGGACCTTTATAAGGCAAATTATCTACCACTATTGGTGAATCTTAGGCAGGACATTGCTAGGTTGGAATCCCTACCTCTCCCTTGCAGGAAGAATCAATTCAATCAAAATGACCATACTGCCTAAATGTCTATTTCAGAGTGTTCCTTACTAAGTCTTTCTTTTCTAATTTGGACAGCAAATTATCAGCATTTGTTTGGAATAAAAAGCATCCACGGATTGGCAGGAAGATGCTGCAATTACCTTGTAGTCTTGGAGGCATGTCATCCCCTAACTTTATGTACTATTATTGGGCAGCTAACATTAGAACCTTATTATATTGGTTAAAAAGAAAACTCCTGTTCCAAGTTGGGTGGCCTCGGAAAGAGGCTCAATTGTATCTAGTTCTCTCTCCGCTTTACTTTACTCCAAGTTACCTTTTAATCAACCAGTTTCAATATATACTTCTAATCCAGTGGTAATTCACACAGTAAAAATCTGGAATCAGTGTAGAAGATCTTTCAAAAGTACAGAGTTATTATTGGCTGCCCCTGTGTCAAATAATCACATTCATTAACAGATACAGCTTTTAATACCTGGGCTCTAAAAGGAATAAATTTATTATAAGATCTATATGTAGATAATAGGTTTGCTTCATTTGAACTGTTGGTACAGAAATTTGACATTCATAAATCACAGTTTTTCAGATATTTGCAATTGAGACATTTTGTAATGTCCAACTCTGAGTGCTTTCCTCTACGCCCTTCTACCTCTGTTGTTGATAAGATTCTGGAGTATAGGTCTGACACAAAACAATCCATGAGTAGAGTTTATACACTGCTTAATTCATACCATGATACCAATTTGGATTCTCTGAAATACAGGTGGGAGATGGACTTGGAGGAATCCATTTCAGATTCAGACTGGCAAAAGGTTATTCAAAATATTTATTCTTCCTCAGTTTGTCTAAGGCATGCAATAGTTCAATTCAGGGTAGTACACCGTCTACATTGGTCCAAAGATAAATTGTACAAGTTTAAAAAGGACTTGGATCCAACATGTGATCGCTGTAAACTAACTCCAGTCACACTTTTACATACATTCTGGACTTGTCCAAAACTACATGGGTATTGGCAATCTATTTTTGATACTTTATAAGAAGTATCTGGACAAATTATTCACCTGTCACCACTCATCGTTCTCTTCGGGGTGGTCCCAGCAGATGTCATCCTCAGCAAACGTCGGAGTAATATGATAGCCTTCTGCTCTCATGGCCAGGAGACTGATTCTGTGTAGATGGAAAGATCCACATCCTCCGGTATATGAACATTGGATAAGAGAGGTTATGCGTTACATTCATCTGGAGAAGATTAGATACACGGTCAAGGGATCTGTTAAAAAATTCTGCGATACCTGGCAGCCATTTTTGTCTTATTTTGAAGATATTTCGGCAGACAAATTTGTGTAGTGATCAGTTGTTGGTTGTATTATATATGCACAAACCTGAGATTAATATTAATTGCTTTACAAGCACAAGATGTACACATGTTGCTGTAATAGATCCGGCATAGAAGGGGTGGGGTGGGAGGGATTTTTGTGGTGATTGTGTATTTTTGTTGTTGTTTTATGTTTACTTAAAAAAATAAAACAATAAAAAGACTTTGATCAAAAAAAAAAAAAACATGTTTGATTTGGTTGAGACCAGAAACAGACTGGCTCTCAAACAATTCTTAATGAGTTGTATAAGGAAAGATTAAAACACACACACGCATCTCCATAATTATTAGCATATACAAATAAACATGGGCAGTCAGGTTGTGAGCAATTGTTGAGAGAGTAGCTATGACTTCAGCTGGAGCTAAAACTTAAAGTAAGACCACAAATAATTAAAATAATGAAAATCCCAAAGCAAATCTGCTGAGGATCAGTAAATCTGTTTGCTCTTAGAGCTGTTTTTTGACTGGTGAATTTTGCTGCAAGAAACATTATTTTCCCTCTGCTGATTTCAGAAAACACACACACACGCACACGCACATGCAGACACAGACACAGAGAGTGTGAAATTCTTTCAGTGACCTACAGTCAGTCAGAAAAGATGGAAATGGATAAAAGTCTCTGATACATTTAACAGGAGAAACTACCCTTTATTCTACAGACTAAAACACGCCCACAATGATGTATTACATTAACTATGTATTACCCAAGTGTGAGAGGGAGAGAACGTCATGACACATCATGGCCAACATAAAAGCAGCTACAACTGGTAAATCAGAACCAGCCAACACCACTGGCTTGCCTACATGAGTTACAGCAGGTTTGTGTGCTGCCTTGCTTTGAGAGTTTGCAGTGTGAGAGTTTGGAGGCAGGTGCACAATTGTGCAACGTGCTTAGAGTGGCCAATGAGTGTTGGAATTTGGAACACTACTTTCAGGAATATTTACTGTTCCACGACTTTTGTGGCTAATTAACTGAGCTAATGGGAACCAGCCGAACTGTCTCCAGTCTTAAACCTGTTTTTCAGCTATTCTTTCCTTCTTACTCCTGGAAAAGTCAGATGTGAAACTCAGTGAAAGTGTATTAAAATGAGTCAGATTATTCACAGCGTTCTGGTGCAGGGATGTTATGCGGTTCTAGTCAACACTGTCAGCTCTCTTACCCCTTTCTGTGGAACAGAATAGCTTTCTATATTTTTTATTTTACAACCATTGTTTGGCTTCTTTTTTGGCAGTTACTGTTTCAGATGGTTCACTGCCCTAATATATGTACTGTACCTCTGGGGTCCTGGCTTCATTCTGCTGGGCTCTGCTTTCTGCAAGGTGAGGGGTTTTTGCTAAATCCCTACCCTTCACTGGGTATAATGGACCACCTCCCTTACAGAGCAGCAATTCACATTCCTCCCTTTTCCAAAGAAGCATAGAGGGCATTTAAAATGGGAAGCACTTTAGGAAAAGAAACGTCTAGTCTAGGTTCCACACCAAGGAGAGCTACAAAATACATTTAGGTAGGTGAAAATTCATCATCCTCTCCTCATTTCATTTTTTAAACAGCAGAAGATTGACATGTCACTTCTCAGGGAAACGCTTGATAGAAAGTTCCTAACGCTGAGGTGCGCTTTTTGTTTACTCAGCTTTGTGTTCTATAGCCTGTGTGCATTTATGCTTTTGTGCTAACCAGTAAAGTGATATTTGAAATGGCTCACAGTACAGATATGATTTAGAGTACTATTTCCAGGCATGAGAGGCTAAAAGTGCTGCACCGTGGCTCCATAAAAATTATAGAGGAAATACTATATGTCCAACTTTTATTCCTCTATACCAACTTAAGAAACAGTACAAAGGACAGCAGTACAGCTTCCATTGTAATGCAAGCTTTGAATCTGCTTGTCTTTTTTCATGTCTTCTTGATTTTCTTCATAATTGCGTGTAGCTTTGTGCTTTTACACTTCAGTAGAGATGTAATAAAAAATTTAAAAAAAACAGTGGTGACTTTCATTACTCAAAATTTGAAGCAATGTTAGATGTGGATATTGTGCTGTTCTACTGGGGTTCCCTAAGGTTGTTCATCATTATCTTTATAAGTATTATTGTGGATGAGAGTGATTCAAATTAGAGAACAATAACTACAGCAGCAGAAAAGATGAGTTTGCAATAAATATATTTATGGTTACAGCTTGATTTGAAGCTGATGGCAGGGAAAGAAAGGTGTATTTATGAAGGAGCTTCTAATAAACATTAACCTTCAACATGCCATGCATGTGTATATGATGCTTCCTTTTCCAAACTAACTTTCTTAGGTGCAGGTTTTTTTCCACTGGGATGGGTTATCCACCAAGTCACCATCTTGCAAAATGATTGTTTCCAGCTTTACAGGGTTTGTCAGACAACTGACGTTTTTAGCACAAGCTGCCAGATTAGCATCAGCACTGTCATGCATCCCTTAAAGGTTCTCTAATTCGGCTCACAGGGTGTTTAATTTCTTCTGAAATAATTTCTTATTTCAGCTTTTTTATGATACAGAATATTTTGAAATGATGAAATATGCTTCAGCTACACCTCTCTTATTCATGACAGATTAATTTGATAATAATAAGTAGTTACTGAAATTTAGGAGCAACCTGGTATTCATTTCAAATACTAAGAAGCAAATATTACAGAAAGTACATAATGCATTGGAGTGCTTCATCTGCTGATTAACTGAGGTGAGTATGTAGTAATGCAAATATGCAAATAAGAACATTATGCTCTTGCATTATAGGCATGTGAAGCAGATTTGAAATGTATGGGTGCTTTGTGCTAGGTACAGCCATCTAATATATTCTGTGATAATTGAATCATTCTTATGTTTTTTCATGATTTACAGTACATTCTAATATAATTTTGTTTATTCTTAAACAAGACATATATTTATTAGGCAGTTTGTTCAGCTGCTCATTAACACAAATATGTCCTTGACTATAAAGTATCAGAACTTAACTTTACAATAGGTCGGGTTCCCAGGCTAGGCCCCCCGTGCTACGTGAAATACTCTCTGAAAGTCTACTAGAAGATGTGAAACAGCACTACGGACAGTCCCTACTTTGACTACCACTGAAACCAGCCAGCTGATCTATACCATGGCAACAGTGATCCTTGAGATGCTTGGCTATAAGGAGCAGTACCCTCCATGGAAAAGGAGACTAGAGGCTAAGATCAAGGCAGTACAGAGGGAAGTAAGGCAGCTAGCAGAGCTGCAGAAAGGTGTGATGAAGAAAGGAGTGCCTAAGAAGTACAACAAGCTGTCCATACCTGAGGCCTTAGAAACTGCCAAGCAAAAACTCAGAGCCTTGGCTAACCACTTGAAGAGGTATAAGAGAGAGATAGAAGCCAGGAGAATAACCATGCAAGGTGTATGCTCAGTGGCAGGGGAACAATATGAGAACGAGGTCTCACGGATGATGTTTGCTAAGCACCACCATCTCAGTTATGTCAGCTAACGAGTGAAGGACAATAGGAGCAGCAACATCGTCTCTATTTTTTTCCCTCACATTAATATTAGCGTTCATTCTGAATAGTAAACCTCTTCATGAACTGAATCGTCTGTAAACTTTTCAATTGTTTTGGACAGAAAAATCTTTTTGATTTAATTTGAAGCCTTATTTGAACTCTTGGACAGAGGCCAATTTTATTTATTTGCAAATTATATTTTCATAAAAAAATTGCATTCACTTTAATATACATTGTTTATTTGATATTTATTGTGATGGTCACGTTAATGTTAAAAATACAATTGATTTGTTTTGAACTCGTATTTTTATGGGGCATTATTTTAATTATGAGAAGAGACAACAAGGTCATGTTAACAGGTCTGCAGGCTTCAACAGGTGAGGTAAGACTGAAATAATCGTTGACTAATCGACTAATCGATAAAATAACTGTCAGATTAGTCGACTACCAAAATAATCTTTAGTTGCAGCCCTAGTGCAGGCTGTGCAGAGATGTCCCTGAGACTATCCATCACACAACAGCAGGGTGCAAGATGCTAGCAGGCAGGGCATACACGGAACGCCAGAACCAAGTGGCTGGCATAGTATACAAGAACATCTGTGCAGAGTACGACCTGGAAGTCCCAAGATCAAAATGGGATACGCCCCCAAGGGTGGTTGAGAACAACAGAGCTAAGATCCTGTGGGACTTCCAAATACAGACGGACAAACTGGTGAATGCTAACCAACCGGGCATAGTAGTGGTGGACTAGCAGAAGAAGAAGGCTGTAGTGATAGATGCATCAATACCGAGCGACAGCAACATCAAGAACAAGGAGCACGAGAAGCTTGAGAAAAACAAAGGGCTGAGAGAAGAGCCAGAGGGGATGTGGAAGGTGAGAGAAACAATGGTCCCGTGGTAACTGGAACACTTGGGGCAGTGGTCCCCAAACTGGGAGAGTGGCTCCAGCAGATTCCAGACCATCAAGATTCCTCTGGTAGAAGACCTGAACTTCAGGGAATGGGGAATTTTATATATATATAAAATATGGGGAATTTTATAGATAGATAGATAGATAGATAGATAGATAGATAGATAGATAGATAGATAGATAGATAGATAGATAGATAGATAGATAGATAGATAGATAGATAGATAGATAGATAGATAGATAGCTCATCACATCATCATGCAGCTTCCTTAGTGTATGTATGTATATATGCTATTAGAAATGTGTGCAAGAGTGCAATCTGCTGTATATTGCCCAAGGAGAGGTCAAGGCAACGAAGCAGAAGACTGCAGTCACTTCTTGTTCAGTCAACGTAACGCGGGACACCTGTGCCATCTCCAGTGTGACTGCTCCATCTACACGCAAGGATATAGAGGGAATGCTTAAGGCCTGATTTAATAGAAACTGGCAGTTGAATAAACCAGCAGGCTGACACCAGAACCAGCCAACCAATTGCAAACATTTGCTCACATGTATAATGGATATTAGATGTGCTTGACAACGTGGTGGAGATTTTGTGGACTGGACTGGTTATAGGTGAGCCTGTCAGTCTACGACGTTGTGAAACAGATTTCAAATGCATGGATAGATACTTTGTGTGAGGTACAGTCATCTGCAGCCTTTAATATTTTAATTATTAGAGTGCTGTGAAAAAGTATTTGCTGTATTTCTTTCAGATCAAAAAAACTAATTTTTAATATTTGACAAAGAAAGCCCAAATAAATACAAAATGCTATTAAGTGATGATTTCATTTATTAAGGGAAAAAAAGCTATCCAAATCTACCTGGCCTTCTGTGAAATAGTAATTGCCCTCCCCTTGTTAAATCATGAATTAACTGTGATTATCCACATAATTTGAAAGCTGAGTTCAGTTTCATTTGCCACGCACAGGTGTGATTACTGGAAAAAAAAAACACTTAAATAGAATCTGTCTGACAAACTGACGTAGGCTAGAAGGACTGCAATGAAACAAAAACAAATAAATTAATGAAGATTATCACCCAAAACCCAACGGCTGCATCTAACAATTTAGGCGTCTTTTTAGGAGTTTTCTTACACTTGATGACGGAGATACATATGGGAGTGTAAGATCTCTTATTGAGGCCTCTTTTTGATACTGTATATTTGTATATGTACTTTCACATTTTCTTATATAACAGATAATGTATGTTACACATTATAGTTGATTGGGTAAGTTTTATATCTGTGTAACTAATTATAACAAAAATTTTCATTGTTAGATATTTTTTGAGATATTATGCATATTTTTGATTTTGTTTGCCGTTAGGTTTGCGGTTGATTGATTGACCTAGCTGTGTGGCATGGAGCACTGTCCTGTTGAAAAAAATAAATCCTCACAGTTGGGGAACAGAGTTGGAAGTTTTCTTGCAGGATAACCTCGTGCATGGCTTCATTCATGTATCCTTCGCATGAATCTGCCCGATTCCAGCTTTGCTGAAGCATTTCAAGATCATCACCAATCCTCCACAAATTTTTTGCAGTGAGTGCAAGACACTGTGGCTTATAGGCCTCTTCAGGTTTCCATGTAGCCATTAGATGACCGGGTGTTGGGGAAAGCTGAACATTGGACTCATCAGAGAAAATGACCTCACTCCAGTCCTCTGTGGTTCAGTTCTTAGGGTCTTTTGACACGTCAACCTGGCTCTTCTTTGCTTCTTATTGATGAAGGGCTTTTTTCCAGCTTTACACGACTTGAGCCCTGCCCCTAGGAGCCTGTTTGGAACGGTTCTCGTCGTCCACTTCACCTCAGCTGCCATTTGCCATTCTTTTTGCAGGTCCCTTGATGTCATCCTACAGTCACTGAGTGACATTTTGAATGAGTTGACAGCCATCCCACTCAGTGGAGAGTCGTTTCTGCACTCTATTGTCCCTCATGTCTGCAGCTTGTCCTTGTTCTTATGAACCGCCATCTTAGTGCTGTTACAGTAATGTTAGTGAACAAGTGTGTGAAGTTTGATGGAACAGTATGCATGTATGTGAATTTGAAAATCCTAAGTCACATTGTTTGCGAGTTATCGCGTTCAAGATTTTCAGAAACCCTGACCTCTGACATTGACCTTCAGGTCAAGGTCGTCGAAATTCGAACTGATCCAAGATTTTAAGTAGATGCATCTATGGTGTGAATTTGAACATCCTAGGTCACGTCGTTCTCAAGTTATGACCAACGTTAAAGTTTTTTTAGAACAGGCGCCTCTGTCGATAGAACAGAAGTATGACTGACCAGCCAATACTCAAATGAAAACATACTCTGTAGAATCAAATTATGGGTGCTGAACTCACCTCTGGTTGATAAAACTCCAGTGTCAGTACTGCTTTGTGTCATTTCATTGTCTCTCAGTTACTTTTGTAATAATTTTATCTTCTTTAGAAGAGCCTAACTTGCTTTAACAGACTAAATCAACAGTGACCTCAAAACTCATCAGACTGGTACAAAAAACCTGAACCAATGAGTCCACAGTCCCAAACACGCTATTTTACAATCTCCATCCACAAAGCAAGCACTGACTGACACCACCTCCTCCTTTACATGAGAGCAGGTTATCACAGGGACTAGCATGACCAGGAGCGTGTACAGTTGTCAGATGCCATCAACTCATCCGGGTCCAGACGTAGGGTCATGCCAGGCCGTACGCACTCCCACAGTCTCTGGAGGCTGTGCTGCCGAGTGTATTTTTAGATAGTGCCACCTTATAAGCGCAGCCTGGTCGCATCACATCTGTGTAGTTTAAGTGGAGCCTCTCCCATCAAGGCAATGTGCCCTTTTACCAAGGGCCTAAGGTCAGACTACAGAGCAAACATAGATTTATTGTGACACTTAAAAAAACAAAGATGAAGCAATGTGTGAAGCCAGTCCGGGTTTTGTCACAAATTTTGTCAACCAACTTAAAAAAATCCACAAAACAAAGTTGCTGTAGGGTTGCTTGAAAATTTTAAATGAATTCAGTCACATTATGAAGACAGTTATTTCAGTGCTTAGTATTCATCATCACTTTAACCCCACTAATGTACCAGTTTTATTTCTGATCTAATAATGGCACTAACAGAAAGGTCAGGAAATGAACTAAATTACAAGAGTGTATCCTTTGGGGATGCTAAATAACTACAGCAAATCTTGAATTATGAAACTACATTTTGAGATAGCTTTTAATGAAAGAGATGGCCAGTGGAAATTCTGATGTGGTGCTAGATGAAAGGTCAGGAGTGAATCACCCTTTGGGGGATCAACACCACTGAAAGTGAGCAAGTGCTGCTTTTTTAACCCAGTGTGAATTTTTACAATTTTACAGTATACTTAGGGCAGCATGGTGGTGTGGTGGTTGCCTCACAGCTAGAAGGTCTGGGTTTGAAGCTACCTTGGCCCGGGCCTTTCTGTGTGGAGTTTGCATGTTCTCCCCGTGTCTGTGTGGGTTTTCTCAGGGTACTCTGGTTTACTTCCAATTAGTGGGGTTAGGTTAACTGGTGATTCTAAATTACCTATAGGTGTGAATGTGAGTGTGAATGGTTTTCTGTCTCTCTGTGTTAGGCTGGCGCCCTGTACAGGGTGTACCCTGCCTCTCGCTCCAGCCATGAACAGGATAAGCGGATGAGAATAGATGGATGGACAATATACTCACTGTTCCTCAACAGCAAAAGACTGGAATCATTGAAATGGACTTGAAGCCAGGAAATATATCTGATGCAATTATGAACAAAGCAGTGCTAAAATTGCCCAGTGGATCAATTTTTGACACAAATCCATTTCTAAATGAATTAACAAGGGTCTGTAGAGCTTAATGTTTCCTTCTCTTTACCTTTATTAAGCAGCCCAGTGTGTAAATGGTAAAATGGTAAATGGACTAGTTCTTATATAGCGCTTTTCTACTCAGATATGAGCACTCAAAGCGCTTACACAACACGTTCACATTTACCCCATGCACACGCATTCATACAAGCACTTCCATGATTAATGAATTAAGCTAAGTGCTTTAATCATCTAACATTCACTCACGTTCATACTCCAACGGAACGGTCGGAGAGCAACTTGGGGTTAAGTATCTTGCCAAAGGATACATTGGCATGCAGCCTGCAGTAGCCAGGAATTGAACCACTGACCTTCCAATCAGTAGGTGACCTGCTCTACCTACTGAGTTACAGCCACCCCAACAATGTATGTTCAGTGTCGGCAATTAACACTAATGAAGGATGTATTTTGCATGTGCTTAGTAGTGGAGATTGAAATGAGTTATATTTTATGCGTCAGGAGGTCATCTAATTATTTGGTTGACTTTTTTTTTATTATTAACCCCATACTAGAGTAATATCAACACATTACCCACACATTTCACCCTGGTTTATTTGCCAATACCACAATTGTTGTCCAGTCTTTACAATAATGGAGTTACTATGAACAGACACTGAAGAAAGAAATCTTTTTAATTTCTGGCCTTGGACATTAGAAACACGGCCACTGAACATATTCTTGAATTTAGCAGAATCATCCAGTGTCATGAGTGTTTCAGCCTCACACGCAAAATAAATCTTTGTGACTGGAACTGTAAACTCCTTAAATTTTAATGTAGAGGGGCATGTATCTTGGACTTCTTTATATTATTATTATTATTATTATAGAGGATATGCTAAACAACCAATGTTATAGTTAGACTGTATCCTTCTAATTACTGACTGTAATCACCACATGGCGTTGTTCTGAACTCTTGAATTTTGACCTCGAAGTATAAATCTGGAGTTTCCACCTTGACATCAAGGGATGTGCAGAGCCATGAACGTCTGAAATAACTCATCAGTTTAGCAACTCTGTATTGTAGAAATATTATGTTAATTTGTCCTACATCATTGAGGACAAAATGATTAAATGACTAATATCCTTACGCTTATAAAGGGAAGAAAAAACCCTTCATGACTGAAATTGCGCTTTATATTGTAAGGTAAAGACCCTACAATACTTACACAGAAAACCCCAACAATCAAAACAAAACCCCTATGAGCAAGCAATTTGGGGAATGGTGGGAAGGAAAAACTCCCTTTTAACCAGGCTCAGAGAGGAGCAGTCATCTGCTGCAACCAGTTAGGGCTGAGGAGAGAGACGGGACAAAAGACATGCTGTGGAAGAGAGCCAGAGATTAATAATAACAAATGATTAAATGTAGAGTGGAGTATAAACAGAGTAGCGTCAACTATGTGATTTCAAAAGTTAATGAATGCGGTGTAAAATATTTGGGGTAACACTGATTCAAACATGGTCCAAACATATTTGGGATGATCATAAGAGTGCAGACAATACCCCCCCACCCCCCATCATCCCAATCCCTAACTACCAGTAAAACAGTAGCTCTTTCTCCTGGAACAGATATTAACCCTGAGGTTGATTTAATTTGAGTCACAGTGAGGCTCAGAGGAGTTGTTCTGTCAGGTCCAAATGTTTCCCTTGGCTCTCACTCTAGACTAATTAAGGGATTCTGTATCAAACCACATGACCTAGAGATCTTTCTGTCCCCATTCTGCAAAGGTTCATGCGGCTATTAGTTGATATATAAAATGCTGATGGGAAGAGAGCTTGTCTCTATAGACACATTTGAAGGTTGCTTTCCTTGTGGATGTCATCTTGTTACAAGCAATAAAGTCACTGTCAGCAGGGGGTGCCACCTGGAATGTAGCCTACTGTATTGTGAATTTGAATTCGATTGATGCCTAAAGACTGTTTTGTTTTGTTTTTTAAGTTTTTCACTGTGCTACTACAGTCACAAAAATGAAATTTGAAAATTACTTTTCTGCCTGGAACCCAGAAATCCATTTGCGTAAGCACAGAGAAGCATTTTGAAAAGTTTTAATCTAAGGTAGGCAACAACAGTCCAAAGTTCCTCTGCAAGCATCAATTAAACCCCTTAAACCTCAAGTCTATTCATTCAGTTTACAGATATGTCTTCTTTTTTTTTAATCCAAGTAATTTCTTCAGGCTCTGTACAGTACCTTTGCTTTGTTTAATATGGATATATCTGTATCTATGAAAACTGAACAAAGCCTCATCCCTCCTTTGCTCGTCTGCATCCTGCCCCTTACTCTTCTACATCAGACCAGGATCCACTAACTCACAAGATATCTCACAACACTCAGCTCAGCACACTAGATCACAGATTGGGAAAAAACAAAGAAAAACACACAACCTTCCCTCATACAAAGAAGACTTTCGCTTACATCAGCCATCAATGTCAACACAGCAGAAAAACTTGTGAAGCCTGTTTGATTTTAACTCCCCTTCCTTGGTAACGCAACAATATGGAAAGATATTCTGGGAAAACAACAGGACCCACGTGGAAGTCATTTCCTGGTCATGGGTGGTGACAAAGTCATTACAAAGAAGACACAAACTCTAACTGACAGCCATACACAAAATGCTAACAGCTTTGATTTGGCCTGCAGGTCAATCTCAATGGCCGATGAGTCACAGATAGGCAGCTGAGAAACACAATGGTAGGAGGAGGTCTAGCAGAAGAAAAAACTGAAAGTTTGATGACAGTAAGTCTCCACATCATGGAAAGCCTTTCTTTCTCATTGAGAGCCGTCTTGAAAGCAATAGAGGAAACTGTCAGAGGTGGAATTGGACAAGAAGATAGTTGACTCTGGAGCCAGAGAGGGCAGGCAGTAAACAGGGTGCTGGCGGCCCTCAGGTTCTTGCTGAATCATACTCTTTAGTTGAGCATGGTTGACCATTATCCCAGCGGATCAGCCAGTCTCAGTTCTGGCAAACATCACCTGATGACTCAGCTGATAACTTTAACCAGTGACGTGTCTGCTATCTTTGGTAGTCTGTTCTGTATGAGAGGGTTTGTTGCTGCTCTTTCCATCCCTATTTTTCTGTGTATGCACTAAAAGGTGGGAGAAACCAAAACAGAATCATACAACATATGGAAGTAATAATCTTCTTTTGTCTGTAGTAGTAACGACTGAACTATATTAATTAGTAACTACAGACATTTTTGCTTGCTTTTAAATTATTTTACTACTAATCTAATACGTTTTTGTTCAATATTCGCTCTCTATTCACCTCAGCTTGGATCTCCACTAATTCCACAGGGCATTACCTGGTTGTTTAGCTGCAACAGGTTTTATTATATTAATCAGATGCTTCCTATTTGGTTCTACTCTCATTAGGTGCCACCTGAGGCAACTGAAATGTTAATGAAAACACTTTTCACATCAGAAGAAGTACAACCTGAACTCTTATTACACACTACAACTGAATAGGACTGAACACTATTTTTCTTAAGCATGAAAAGCATAAAGATAATGGCAGCAAAATTAACTGTGGCAACTGTAAAACAAAAAAAAAAAACTTGTGTAACAAATGTACTAAATAAAAATGAAAATGAATCAGTTTACGATTTTAGTCCCACTTTGATACAGATAAACAGAGGATGCTTCAGTCCACTAAAGGTCACTATAGACAGAAGCCAGCAACACTGCAATTACATGTATGTTACACTTACCAAATTAGGGGGATGTGTTTTAATATCTATATATTTTCCTAGTTTGATATTACAGTAATATGACCCATATAGAAACAGGTGGAGTATGATGTAAAGTGTCATATGGTCAAAGATTGCACTTTGGTTGTCTGACAAGAAGCTACTGGAAAACAAAAAGGAAGGTTCCATGTTCCAGTCAAGTGTCTCTGATCCCACATGGTTTCAGTCTGAGTGATAAAAGTACCAGCACAATCCAGACAGGAGAAAGACTCACAAAAGAACTAAAACTAAAATGTTATCACAGAAACATTACATACAAAGTCATTTTCTGGAGGGTGGGGGGACTGAAGAGAAAGAAATTAATGAAATATAGTGAAAAAGAAGAGAAATTTTTAAAAAAAAGGAAGGAAGGAAGATGAATACAAATAAAGCATATGAAATGCATCAAAACCAAAAATCGTAAGGTGAGTATAGGTAAGAAACGAAAAGTAGAAGAACACACAGGATAGGACCAAAAAGTTGATGTAAGATAAAGAAATGAAAGAAGATGAAAGATGAATTTAAAAAAAAATGAAAGGGAACAGGAAAGGGATGGTTGGGAAAAGTAGACGAAAGGAATTTATAGAAAACTAGAGAAAAAGAAAGCACAAGAACTGAATGCAGGCGTGTGACAGGGGAAACCAGACAGATGACGACAAGAGAACAAAATAAGACAGAGGCAGAGTGGGAAGCGATGGGTTAGCAGGGAAAAGCTGAACGAGAAATGAGCAGCAGGACTGGATGATGAGCTGAGGCAGCATGAGAAAGCAACGGCATCCCTTGACATGTTCTTATCTGGTTCAGAAACCCAGATTTCTTTACTGATAGCTGGCAAACCCTCAGTAATCAAAGCAGAGACCTCTTCTCGTCTCATCATTCAAGCCCCTCCACTACAGCCTCTTCCACAAGCACACTCTAACTTTAAACTCCACTTGAAAGGAATTTGGATCGGAAGTGCCCCTTTCACCATGACGCTAACATCAAATCTCAACACCCACCATGAAATCTCAACATTGTGATGCTTATCTGAGTGTAGGCAGTGCTGCAAAGAGGATGTAACAACCATGTTTTTCGCCCTTCCCCCAGTGGAGACAAAGAGGAACAAAAGTCACTTCTGCACATGTAATTGTGTCCATCAGACACATCGCATGCTTCAAATTTACATGACAGCAAGGGCTGCAAGGGCCGGATACCAAACAATGTGTCTTTGTGTTTGACAAAAGGTTGGCATCCCCTGGCATCGCTAGCAGAGCCATTACAATCGCATTGTTCACTGGTATAGCAACGTGGAACTGCTGTTTATCAGTCACCTATTCTCAAACATGAGGGGCCAACACATCACACGGGGGTTGTTCTGAAAAGCAGAAAAATTCATTAAATGTTTCCATATGAGACCAGCAGGTGTGGACTGGGGCTGAGGTGTGTGTGTGTTTCTCAGTGATTACCGAGACTGTGGGCAAATACACAGCAGGATGAAGAGAATTCACACAGGGACTCACATTGTCTGATCTGAGCTTCTTGGCAGGGCAGCCTCCATCCACGGGATGTAGCATGTAATACAGCCGCACTTTGTTGGCATGTTTCCGACTCTGCAGGAGAAAAAAAAGAAAATATTAAGATCTAAATATAATTCTTGGTTTTTTTGATTGTCTCCACAGACTCTCACTGTCGATCAACTTGGATATCTAACGTTGCAACTCTTTTTTTTTTTTAAATCTTGAATTAAATAAAAGCTCAATATAGTGCAAATTTGTTTCAATAAATATGTTATGCTATCATTGACTCTTTAACTTCTCAAATCATATGCCATCTTTTGACATTTGTGAGGCCAAAAGTCAGCAACTTCATTTGCAGACTGAGCGATAAACTTTTTAGCAATAAGTCAATATGTCATGATGCTATTTAGCCTGCTCTAAAAAACAAACAAACAAACAAAAAAACTTAAGAACCAACGTGAATAAGCAAGTTAGATTTTATGCTTTTAAAGAAATTTTTCAGTACCAATTAAAACAGAAATAAATAAAAAAAATGGGACCAAACTTGCAATGATAAAACACATATGTGCCAAAGCATATATATAGCATGTGGGACTTTGCTTGGAAAGGCAACGGGGCGCCTGGGTGGCTTAGTGGTGAAGCCGGCGACCACATACATACGCAAGACAATAACCACGGCAAACCTCGTCCAGGTTGCTCTGGTCTTTGCATTTTCTCTCAAATCCAACAAGTTCACCACAAGAACCGACCGTTCGCTTTTCGCCCAATACGTACATCTAAGACTTTGACATCTAACACCAATGCAAGATAATCAAGTTTCATCTGAGGTTGGTCAGAATGTTAGCTTTTCATTTTATATTTTCAGTCTCTTATCAGAGATTCCAAGTTGCTACAAGGCCTATCAGGATACAGAGTGTCATGAACAGGATCTATATATGGAAAATCAGATGCCCCTGCAGTGTATCCTCACTGCTATATTACAAGGAGAAATCCTATTCATGCCTGAACCACTGTTACCTGACCTATTTAAAAGCCAAAACTGCAATAAAAACTTCCCTTTTTGATCTGCCAGTGATAAAACTCATGCTTGCACAGATGATAAATATCTTGGTAATCACTATCATGTACTTATACACTGCCCTGTTAATCGCCTCCGTTTTCTAATATGGCAATTTCCTTTTAAAATATACTTTTACAGGGAAAGGCTGAGAGATATTGCACTAAGCTGAATTAATGGACCACGTTGCATCAATATTTGCTGGAGCTTATTTGAAAAAGTCAGACTGTTCAAAAAAAAAAGAAAAAGAAAGAAAAACTTACAGAACAACTCTCTTATATAGCTACTCTTTACAGTGCTCACTCTTGTTTCAAAGCACTGGCTTAGGTTAGAGCACCCATTAAAAATAGGTGAAGGCCATCAAATGAGGCGCACTCTTCCGATCCCTGATACTGGACTGAACTGATAACTAGTGCTCGGTTTACTGAGGTTGAAGCAGGAGTCTTCTTACCAGCAGCCCATCAATCCCGCAGGATCTGATAGCACAGCCACGACAAGAGAAACACAGGATTTGGGAGGACAGATTAGTTCATCTGAAAATGATTATTCTTAAAGATTAAACTGTAGAAGTCAAGGGTAATAACACAAAAGAGGAGGAAGTAGGAGGTGAAGGGAAAACCTCCTGTGATATTGCAATTTTTATTTTTAAAGAATGCTGCAGAGGAGTAATAGCTACAAAATAAATCTAGTGAAGCATGTATAGTAGGAGCAGTGACAGGGCCTAATGCCTTACTCCAACAGACAGAGGGAGATCCATGTGTATGCATCTCTTTACAAGGGCAAACTCATCCTCCCTGGCCAGGGTGGTGAGAGCAAGTCTGTGTGAATGCAGTATATCTGTCTTGCCTGTCTGGTCTCCTGGCAAAGATACAGCAACCTGAGCTCTGCTGCTTCTTTAAAAAGAAAACAAACAGAGCTTGAAAAGCAGGCAGGGTGCATGAATATTCACTCTGCACTTATCATTAAAATCTGAGCTGGTTTGATCACCTATGTTTTATGTTGCATCTGCATAAAAAAAAAACCTTTTAACTTTTAGTTCAAATGAGTACAAACAGTGTTCTAGCTTTATATAAAACTCTAGTCTGAAATTTAGACTCTGAAGTGGTTCTATTCAAAATCTTTTACTCTTTGAAAATGCCATACTCGGGAGAGCAGCAGGGAATATTTGAAACTGAAGAAAGAAGAAGGATGGAAATTTGAATATTTGAAATTCTAATTTTCTCCCAAATTTAACAGTAAACAGACTAAAATAACAGGGTTTGTTCATTGGCAGAACCAGGCAGTGTTGTCATGTTCAAACAGTTTGTTCCTCTGCTCAAAAATATATTTTTGATCTTCACGCCAAATCAAATTGCATAAAAGTTGGTACAACACACAAAATGTATTATTTTCACAATGGCTGTAAAATTGTGATAAGTCTGTTTGTTTACTTTTTTCTTAGTCCCTTGATTGCCTTTCAAATTTCAATTTTTGTTGCAGATTGTAGAAAAATCTATTTAAAAAAAATCACTTTTGACCATTTACTTTTCACTACATCATAGAAACATGTAAAGAAAAATCTAAATAAAAATAAACCATAAAATTCATGCTGATGGATGGATGGATGGATGGATGGATGGAGCAGCCATCTGACACAATGATGTCAGAATAACAGCTTTGCCCTCAATGTCAGCAAGACTAAGGACCTGATCATGTATTTCAGACAGACAAGGAGCGAGCATCCCCCCATTTAATCAATGGAACCCCAGATGAGCAGGTCAGCAAGTTTAGGTTCCTCTGTGTGATCATCACAGAGGACCTCAGACGGTCCACACACACTAATAATGTGGTGAGGAAGGCACAGCAACACCTGTATAGCCAACGGTGTTTGAAGAAATTCGGTGTGAGTCCCAGCATTCTCAAGTCTTTCTACAGCAGCTCCACTGAAAGTATCTTGCTGTGCTGCTGTATCGTCTGGTATGGAAGCTGCACCGTACTTCAGAGCGTGGTGAGGGAGACAGAGCACATCGTGGGAGGTGAGTTTCCATTCCTCTGGGACATATAAGAGCACTGATGCACTGCCCGAGTCCAACAGATCATCAAAGACACTCACCACCCTAACATCAACCTGTTCCAGGCCTGGAAGAACTCCCGGCCTGGAAAACACTATAAATGCATCCTCAGTCACAAGAGCAGGATGCAAAAGAGCTATTTTCCAACCACTATCAGGTTACTGAACAAATTGTGACCTGTTTCTTTATTTCTTTATTATTATTTTATTACCAGACATATGGTTTGGGGTTTGCACATATCTAAAACATGGTTATTGTGCTTCTTTTTATCATGATCTGCTAATCTGGAGCTCTGCAACAAAAAAGTTTTTCACCCACTTTTTACTTTTTAAAATCTGTGCTGTAACAATAAAGCTGAATCTGCTAGGCTGCTAAGGTAATGTATCCTGCCCCAAGAGTATGCACCAAATTCTTTTGTTTACAGATTTAGTTTCTTTAAAATGCTGCAATTTGTGCAGTGGTCACATGTAGCTGCTTCACATTCTGCTATGTAATAATGAATGCTGATTATGGGGGAAATCCTATTCCACACTGAGGGCACAGTAGCAAGGTAATCAACAAGAGTTTAACTTCAATTTCCTGTGAGGTCAGTACCAGTAGCTACTATGTCAGTGCACATCCATGCACCAAAAAACAAATTTAAATTGGAGGGATTGGGAGGGGGGAGGGGGGGGGTCCACTCTATCAAAATATTGCCCTCATTTGGTGTTGTGATGAAGGTGGTAGAGAGAGCTGTCTAGCATGTCAGTCTAAAATCTTCCAAAGGTGTTCAATTGCATTGAGATCCAGTGACTGTGAAGGCCATAACTTATGATTCACATCATTTCACACTCATCCAACAATCCAGTGACCCCTTGTGCCCTATGGATGGGTGCATTGTCATCCTCGAAGAGTCCACTCCGACCAAGATAGAAATGTTTCATCATATTCATCAAAATTCATCAGTCAGGAAAATTTTGTATCGATATCCAGTGACCCTTGCCTCTAAGGGAACAAAACCCAACCCCAACAGCATAGCAGAGCCAGGGGTTTAAATAACTGTAGGAGTTCAAGTTTTTCCTAAATGTATTCATATATTGATTCTTGTGTTTCTACAACAACAACACTCCACCTCACATCTTTAAAGAGCTATTATATGCGCGTTTCATTCAGTGATATGATTTACATCTACATTGTCTTCTTCTTCCGAAGAAAAGGAAGCTTAAGTATGAGAAAGTTCATTCTTTTATTATGTGTCAATTCCTTTTTGAGCCCTTCTCACTCCTTCATTCTCAGTCCTTTTGTGGTCTTAATATGGTTGTGGTGGACCATCATTGGAGGCATTCCAGTACTCCTATGTTTGTCTGATGAGTGTGGATCAATGAGGTTTCCCACTGGACAGCTGTGAAACCCAATCACTCTTCAAATGTTTGAGAGGAAATTACTTCTCATTGATGAGAAAAAAACATGAATAGGCTTTTGTATCTTTACCTTCTGTTCCTCATTCACATTGTCAGCATTTTGTCTCAGGAAAATCAATTAATTACAGAAACTGCCATGCACCAATAGCCACTATCAGAGAATCCACTAACAGAGTGCACAGCTGCTCCAAGAACCCAAGAAAGAGATGTCTCAGTGCTTGCTCTGGGAATGATCCAGAAAGAAATTGAAAGGGACAAACTGTTCATTTTGCTTTCTGTCAAATTATTGAAAACAATATTTCTAATGCTTGTGGCAAAAAGTTGTTGAAAGTGTCTTATGAGCAATTTTACACTCTCTTGAAAATTTAATGAAAGTGTGCATTTGGAAAGCTGATGTCATTCATGTGGGAGTTTTCATCCTGGCTTATGTTTGTGCCAGGAGGACCCGTGTAGCCTCCTCCCACTGTACTTTACCAAATGTTAAACCTGCACAGTACTGTTGCATGCATCCTTCAAAGCTGCAGAACAAGTAGACAGCAAGCAGAGACACTAAAGAGTTTGTTAGAAGAAGAGAAACCCCAAATGTGAGTTTCAGTTTTAATTTTATTCATACTGTATAGCACCAAATCACAACAGTCATCCCAAAGCACTTTGCACTATAAGGTAAAGACCCTACAATCAGACAACCCCCTATGAGCAAGCACTTGGTGACAGTGGGAAGGAAAAACTCCCTTTTAATAGGTACAAACCTCCAGCAGAACCAGGCTCAGGGAGGGGCAGCCATCTGCTGTGATTGGTTGGGGGTGAAGGGAGTGAGACAGGACAAAAGACACACTGTGGAAGAGAGCCAGAGATTAATAATAACTAATGATTAAATGCAGAGTGGTAATTGTACAAACTGTGTGATTGCATTTGTATGAGTGCATCATGATTATTATGCTGTTTTGATGGCCCTTGGTGCTAGTAGCTATGGCACCAGCCATTGTGGTTGAAAGAAGTACTTTTAACTGGCTTAGATGGTCACTCCCTACCTGCACTTTCATCATCAGTGTGGTTGCCGATGGGCAAAGCAATGGGCAAAGCAATCTATTAAGCTGATAAGAGATCATTTAAACAATTCAAAAAGAAAGCAAAATGAGGAGGAGGCCAGAACACAAGAAGTCCTGACTTAGCCCCAACAAATGATCAGAAGGGCAGGCAGGGAGATGTTGACTAAGCCAGTGAAAGTACTGCTTTAAGCCACAGTGGCTTACACAGTGCCTGTGGGAATGCTATGCTTCCTGTGTATTGTGAGCAATGCGGGCCATCTACTGCAGGCAATTGTAAACTAGTTACAGAGTAGGGAAGTCTGGGGCCCTGTCAGTTATGATGAATTGGGTCTACACACAACGCAAACACGGATATCTAAAATAAAAAAAAGAATCTCAGGAGGTGGACACCAGCATTTGAGCACACCACAGTGAAACAGTTTTATCTGTGCTAGCAGTGTTGCTTTAGAGAGGATATTGTTAGGTGGTTTAAAACTTTGGTCAATGCTGAAATATCTCACTAAGTCTTGCATAGAGTGCCAGTGTAAAAGAGATATTCCTGACCCCTGTAAGATAAAATGCAATGATTTGGTAGTGGTGATTTTCTTTAGCACCATGTTGATATTTGTGGTTTTAAAAGAAATATGTTGCTGCACTTGGTATAAATGTCATGTATTCAGAAGACCAATCCCATTCATTTTGCTAAACTTTCCAGATTCCAACTTTTTTCGTTTTGTTGTTTAGTCAACTAAGTACACAGTAGCTCCATGGACATAGCATCCAGGTCTGAAAAGTGAGGTCAGTGTGAAAGTGCCTTTAACCTGGATTATTGTAATGACCATCAGAGGGCGACTCCTGTGGTTGAAGGAAAACACCAGGTTGTATAGAAGTCTATGGGAAAATGGCACTTGGCACCTTTTCTTTGTGACATCAGTAAACACTATCCACATGAGTTTATAGGCTGTCACTAGCTTCAGGTCATACCAAATAAAACGTTAAGTCCATTTTATTATTTATAGTCATTCTAAAAGAGAATTGTCCAAGAGATGCTGATTGGCTAATGACTTGTAAATCACATGTTGTTAGCCAATAGACAAGCAGTTTCACCTGTCACACCCACCTATTGACACATTATGTCCAGTTTCAAAACCCCAAGATGACCATGGAAAAAAAGCTCTATAGAAGGTTGTCTGTGGTTAGTTTAATTTTATTCAGTAACTGTTAAAGTCTGCCAGAAAATCAGAAAACTGGACTCATTTGGAAAATTTGAGGACATTTTATATATTTTCTTGCACAATGGAGATTTAAACTCAGATTAGAAAAATTAACTACACCTCTGTGGAAGAAGCTGAGAGCGTGGCTGAGTGCACATCTGACATAACCAGGGACAAAAAAAAAATCCATACTGCATTACCACCACATCAGTGAGCTGATCAGTGAGCCATCCCACCCTCCCCTGGGCAATGTAGAGTTAAAGGAACCAATAATCCCAAACACCCTAGCCTTGTTTCAAGTTGGACATTTTCTCATATTTAATAAAACAGATCCTTGTAAATCTTTGAGTTTATACAATAAGTGGGTGAGGCAGTAACGTAGGAGAAAATTGATTCTTTTACATTCGGGCCATTTGCATTCTTTCAAATCTGAGGGCAGCTCTGCTGGTTGCAAAAAGAAATCTGGATATATATATGAGACTATGGGAAAAAGGCCCTCGGTTCCCTTTGATCTGTAATCTATGGAAGCTTGTTTCCACCACTAAAAAAAATAAAATAAAATCGCCATCCAAAACTTGAGTTACTTTCTTGAAATTTTGAGTTGTTTTCTTGAAATTTCGAGTCAGTAAGTCAAAATTTTGAGTTACGTATCTCAAATTTTTATGTTAATAACTTGAAATTTCGGCTTAGCGCTACCAATCAGGAAGCGCCAAGAAAGAGGTCATTTCCTTGTTACACCGAAGCAGTTGCTGCCATGCACACTCAAAATGGGGTAGTGACAGTATCAGTGAGCTAGCACTTTCTAGCAAATGTGAACAAATTGTTGGCATGTTTTTTACCATCAACGGTCAAAATGTCTTCTAGCAAAAAACAGCTGCATAAAAGGTAAGGAATCAGTGTTTTCATGTCGATCTGTTCGACAGCTGATACCTTCAGCTTTCTGCTTTCGGTTAATGAGGAAATGATGCACAGATCACAGAACTTCCTGATTGACAGCGCTAAGCTGAAATTTTGAGTTATTAATGCAAAAATTTGAGATACATAACTTGAAATTTCAACTTATTAACTCAAAATTTCGGGTTCTTTTCTCGAAATTTCGAGAAAAAATTTCTCAAAATTTTTTCGAGAAATTTTTTCTTTTCTCGAAATTCTTTTGAGAAAAGAAATTTCGGGTTCTTTTCTCAATATTTCGAGTTGTTTTCTCAAAATTTAGACTTAGTTACTCAAAGTAAACCACTCGAAATTTCAAGAAAATAACTCAAAATTTGGAGTTAATAATTCGAAATTTTGAGTTACAGATGGCGATTTTCTTTTTTCTTTTTTTTTAGTGGTGGAAACAAGCTTCTCTAGTGATCACAGTAAACACTTCACTGACAAATGTATAGTCATAGTAAGAAGTTTCAAATCTTATTTGATACAACATGATATTCATTTTGAAAATTATGCAGTGTCCCTCGGTTTCACAGTCAGATCCATCCATTGCTTCCGGGTTCAAAACAGCAAGATGGTGACAGCAAAAATGTTCAGCTCAAGGCTTCAAAGCTAATGGGTCACAGTAGCTACATTGTTCTTTAAATATTATTGCAGAATTATTATTGAGACGCTATGTAAAACCCAAATAATTCTGTTTTTATTTACATATTACACAGCATTCCAACTTTGGAATTTTGAGTTATACAATATAATAATGTATAAACATTTTAGCATTAAAACTAATTTTAGAATTTATAAAAGAGACAAGTTTACACTGGAAAGGCAGCTGGCCTAATTAGATATGCATTTGTAGGCCAGAAAAAGGAGATTGTTCTTGACGTGTAACTGCTTCTAGAGAACACACTGCTAAGAACATGTGGTTGAAGGGAGAAAATCTTCTTCGAAAGTATCGATTAACCCACTATTTCAGGACCACAAACAGCCGCACAATGCTTCCCTGGACTTCTAATGTTGGTTTGAAAAAAATAACCTACAAGACAGGAGATAGAGGCAAAAGTCAAACCAATAAACAGAGTTTTAAAAGGAAAAAAAAAATAATTCTGTCCAAGACTCAAGGATCTA
Source organism: Archocentrus centrarchus (assembly GCF_007364275.1). Classification (NCBI taxonomy): domain Eukaryota; kingdom Metazoa; phylum Chordata; class Actinopteri; order Cichliformes; family Cichlidae; genus Archocentrus; species Archocentrus centrarchus. The sequence goes on from NC_044354.1 coordinate 27,413,094, forward strand.
TAAATGAGTCCTATGGGTAAAGTGCACAAATGGAAGTTACATCAAAAATAAATAAAAAAGGGTGCCTTATCAGTCCCATTTACAGCATTTTATACCAACAATGGATGGCTCCCTTCCTCACAAGCCCAGCCATTAGTACAGTTAGATAGTAAACAAACTATCCACAAAGCGTATATTTGTTCTCAGTATTATTGACTATAAATTTCTTAATGATGTGATCTGGCACCATTTGTTTTAAGCCCTACCTGCAGAGTTGGTTTTTCATTTTATCCACATGATAAATTAGCTTGAAAGCATTCTCATCCCTGTGTGTTTACGGAGCATTATCTGCCAAAACAACATCCCATTTGTCTACCCCCCCCACCCCCCCAAAAAAAGAAAAAAAAAAGTAAAATGTACAATATAAGTATCTTTTCTTTCAGATTAGCTGTAGCTGTAATAAATCTGGCAGAGTCAGCTACAGTAGTGTGCCATATAGACTGTACGCAAAGGAGCTAACTTGTTGGGCCAGTTTGTGAGAAACAAATATGATAAATTTCCTATTTTTACATTAGGGTTATTATAATGCATCGGATATCTTCATAGGCTACAGAGCAGCATGTTAATACAAGTGGAAACCTCTGGGACTGAAACATTAAGCCTAAAAGCAATTACTCATGGTCACTTGAGGTTGGTCTCAAAAATGAGTCTGTCCCCATATCCTCCCATATTAAAATAAATGCCCAACCTTACAGGAAAAAAAAAAAAAAAACTAAACTAAACAAAATAAAAAGCTTTACAATATTACAGTGTGGTACAATATCTATTTTGGTCTAGCTAATGTCTCTGTTAATAACTGTTAGTTAAACTGCAGGAATGTCTTAAAGACATAAAGGCCTGGATGACCTCTAATTTCCTGCCTCTAAATTCAGATGAAACTGAAGTTCTTGCGCTCGGCCCCACAAATCTTAGAAACATGGCCTCCAGTAGCACTGTGAGAAATCTTGGAGTCATTTTTGACCAGGATATGTCCTTCAATGCATATATTAAACAAATATAAAGGACCACTTTTTTGCATTTGCGCAATATTTCTAAAATTAGAAACATCCTTTCTCAGAGTGATGCTGAAAAGCTAATCCATGCATTTATTACTTCTAGGGTGGACTATTGTAATTACTATCAGGCTGTCCTAAAAGCTCCCTGAAAAGCCTTCAGCTGATCCAAAATGCTGCAGCTAGAGTACTGACAGGGACTAGAAAGAGAGAGCAGATTTCTCCCATATTGGCTTCTCTTCATTGGCTCCCTGTTAAATCTAGAATAGAATTTAAAATCCTTCTCCTCACATACAAGGTCTTGAATAATCAGGCCAAATCTTATCTTAGAGACCTTTTAGTACCATATCACTCCAATACAGCACTTCCCTCTCAGACTGCTGGCTTACTTGTGGTTTCTTGGATACTTAAGAGTAGAATGGGAGGCAGAGCCTTCAGCTTTCAGGCCCCTCTTCTGTGGAACCAGCTCCCAGCTTGGATTCGGGAGACAGACACCCTCTCTATTTTTAAGATTAGGCTTAAAACTTTCCTTTATGATAAAGCTTATAGTTAGGGCTGGATCAGGTGACCCTGAACCACCCCTTAATTATGCTGCTATAGGCCTAGTCTGCTGGGGGGTTCACATAATGTTTCTTTTCTTTCACCTTATTTACTCTGTTTATATCCCACTCTGCATTTAATCATTATTTGTTATTAATCTCTGTCTCTCTTCCACAGCATGTCTTTTGTCCTGTCTCTTTCTCCCCTCAGCCCCAACCGGTCGTCAGAGGTGGCAAAAGTACTGACATTCTGTACTTAAGTAGAAGTACAAGTACTTATGTTAAAAAAATACTTTAGTAAAAGTCGAAGTACTGGTTCAACTTCTCTACTTAAGTAAAAGTAAAAAAGTACAGGCTCTGAAATGTACTCAAAGTAAGAAAGTAAAAGTAATTCTTTGGAGGATGTTTCTACCTGCTATTTTTGTGTAAAACAAACCGAACCTCATTATATATTATTGTAATAACATAAAATAATATTACATGAGAATACAAATGTTATTCCAATCTAAATTTTAATCCTAATGAATGCACTCAGCTTGAAACTGTTATGTAGGACACAAACTGTGAAAGGGAATTTAAACACAGCTCTATTCTCTGTGTCCTCCATAGTAGAGGGTGACTGTGCCTCCACCTAAACACCAACATGAGGATACTCAGGGGTTACAGTGGGATTCAGAAGGTGGAGGAACCCTAAGATCAGCTGTAGTGGCTCTGCATGGGGATAGAATCACAGCTTTCTATTGTGAGCTGCAGTAAATGATGTTGGTGTGCAGGCTGTGATCAGCTGACCTGCTGCTGCTGCTCTGAGGTTTACTGCTCTGTGTGGATGAACTGAAGTCACAAAGATGTAACCCAGTATTTCACAGCTATCTGAGCTGATCTCCATCCCCTACACTGACAGCATACAGGCTGTAGAAATGTTGGATTCAGTGATCTCAGCATCAGCAGCTTTGATTCAAACTCATCTCTGCTGCACTGATGTAACCTGTAACTCTGACCATGAACACAAACACTGTGCTCCAGTCCAACACAGAGCTTTACTGTAAATACAGTACAACAAGCTAACCTATTTATTACACACTAAACTGCAGTATTTTCATACAATCTTTGAATTACACAAAGTCAGCATACTTCAGGTTATTTTCCAGTCCTTACCTTTAATTCTAACCTCTCTTCTTCCTCTCCTGTCCTCTTTCTCCATCTCTGAGTGAACTTCTCTCTCTTTGCTCTCCCTGAAATACAGCAGCTCTTCTTTTAGCTAGCAGACACACTGTGTGACAAACTGCACACACTTTGTGTGTTTGCTGATATTTGTTGAGCATTTAGAAACGTTGCATTTACCTGCCACACGTTACTCCCTTCGTGCTCGCTCCTCTTCAGAAGCGCTAATTAAGCTGTTTATGTGCCGCAGCGCAACTTACGGACTCGGTCCGGCCCGATTATAGCGCTATAAATGATACATTACTTATATGGGTTTGCGTATTTAATCCCTTTGTACGATTGTCTCTTATGTGTTATTATTCCTCCATTTAGGCTCAGATCGTTTGATGTTTGACGGTGCACTGACCGGAAATGCAAACTTCTCTCTGACGTGTTAAAAAGTAACGAGTCTGTTTGAAAATGTAAGAAGTAGAAAGTACAGATACTTGTGTAAAAATGTAGGGAGTAAAAGTAAAAAGTAGTCAGAAAAATAGATACTTAAGTAAAGTACAGATACCTGAAAAATCTACTTAAGTACAGTAACGAAGTATTTGTACTTCTGTAGTGCTATCAACACTGATGGCATAATTCACTTTTGTATACATGTCCGGTTATGGTTATGGTTATGGTTAGGTTGTTTGTTCACCGTCTTTAATGTTGTGATTCATGTAATGGTCGTGGTCTCTTTAAGAGTCCCGATGACGTTGTTTTTGCTGTTGGTGTTTGTTTGGCTAGCTCTTTTCCGGTGTTAATAAACACGACTCACGGAGTCTTAAAGTGAGAAGTTTCCCGTTCGTTTTTCCACGCAAGGTTAACTTCCACACTGGTGACCCCGACGTTTGTTACTGGACGTATCCAGATCACCATGACCGCCAACGCTGTGTCTCTCAAGCTACCCGAATTCTGGGAATCGTCTGCTTCAGCTTGGTTTGCTCAGACTGAGGCACAGTTTGCCTTGCGCCAGATAACCGCCGACGAAACTAAATACTACTACGTGGTATCGGCCCTGGGCAGTTCTACGGCATCGAGAGTGGTGAGCCTTCTTACTCACCCTCCTCCAACAAGAAAGTATGAAACTCTGAAGGAATACTTACTGCAAACATTCGGACTGTCCGACGCCGAGAGGGCCAATAGGCTTTTTTCTCTTCAAGGGCTTGGTGACAGCACGCCCTCGGAGCTCATGGACCGCATGCTCGCTCTGCTCGGTGACAATAAGCCGGATTTCCTTTTTGTACACCTTTTCCTGCGCCAACTGCCTGCCTACGTGAGAGCCGCTTTAGCCAACACTGTCAGCACTGATTGCAGAGAACTGGCTGCGGAAGCCGACAAGTGCTTCCTGGCTAGTCAGCAGCCTTGCGCGGCTGCCTCCCTCCCTGCCGGTGATTTCTCCGAAGTACGGAATGATCACACGCTCGTCGCAGCAGCAGCCCCGTGTCGGCAGCCGTCTTCCGGTTTGTGCTACTACCATGCCAGGTTTGGCTCCAAGGCCAAACGATGCCGCTCTCCCTGCAGCTTCAGCGGGGTGGGAAACGCCAAGGCCGGCGCTCGTTAGTGGCCGTGAGCGTCGGCCACGTCGGCAGGCTGCCCTTCATCCACGACTCCATTTCCGGCCGGCGTTTCCTCTGCGACACAGGGGCGCAGCGCAGTCTCCTGCCTGCTTCACAAGTGGACGTTGTAGCTGACACCCACGGCCCCCCCATGGAAGCCGCTAATGGCAGCCCCATCCGTACGTACGGCACAAGACATGTTGAACTGTGTTTTGGGGGGCAACGCTTTGGCTGGGACTTTGTGACTGCCAAAGTCGCTGTTCCCCTCTTAGGGGCAGATTTTTTGTGTGCATATGGGCTGTTGGTGGACGTTAAAAATCAGCGCTTGATCAACGCCGTTACCTTCTGCTCTTATGCATGCACGCTCGGAGCCTCTGACGCAGTACACCTCTCCAGCCTGCTCTCTGTCACGGACAGTTTCCAGCATCTGCTTGCTGAGTTTCCAGCACTCACACAGCCCACCTTCTCCTCTTCCACAGCCAAGCACGGTGTCGAGCATCACATTGACACCACTGGCCCGCCTGTATACGCTCGTGCTCGGCGCCTCGAGCCAAGCAAGCTTGCCGTGGCCAAGGCGGAGTTCGAGTCCATGGAGCGTATGGGGATTGTTCGACGCTCCAACAGCCCTTGGGCCTTCCCCCTTCCCCTTGTCCCTAAACCCGGAGGGGGCTGGCGTCCTTGCGGGGACTACCGACGGCTCAACGACGCGACAACGCCTGACCGCTACCCAGTGCCACACATCCAGGATTTTTCAGCGCACCTGGCCGGTACGGTCATTTTTTCAAAGGTGGACCTGATCAGAGGATACCATCAGGTGCCCGTACACCCTCTCGACATCCCAAAAACAGCTGTAATCACACCGTTTGGATTATTTGAGTTCCTGCGCACACCATTTGGCCTCAAGAATGCTGCTCAGACTTTCCAGCGGCTCATGGACTCTGTGCTACGAGATCTCCCTTTCCTGTTTGTGTACCTGGATGACATCCTGGTGGCCAGTTCATCACCTTCAGAGCACCTTGTGCACCTTCGCACGTTGTTCGAGCGGCTGACCGAGCACGGGCTCATCATCAATCCAGCCAAGTGCGAGTTTGGCCTGTCCACTATAGACTTTCTGGGGCACAGAGTCACGAAGGATGGGGTCATTCCTCTTCCGTCAAAAGTCGAGGCCATCACCACTTTTCCACACCCAGTCACTGTCAAAGCCCTGCAGGAGTTTCTAGGCATGGTTAATTTCTACCACCGTTTTCTCCCTGGGGCCGCCCAAACCATGCGACCCTTATACGAGGCCCTGAAAGGCAGCACACCCAGACAGCCTGTGGGCTGGAGCCCGGAAAGAGACAAGGCTTTTGTCGACGCTAAGTCAGCCTTGGCTAAGGCCGCCATGTTGGCCCATCCAGCCTCCTCCGCCCCAATCGCACTTACCACGGATGCCTCGGAACACGCAGTCGGTGCGGTTTACGAACAGTGGGTGGGTGATGCTTGGCAGCCCCTTGCCTTTTTCAGCAGGCAATTGCGCCCCAGCGAACGGAAGTATAGCACCTTCGACCTGGAGCTCCTTGGTGTATACCTCGCCATCCGACACTTTCGTTTGCTGCTGGAGGGACGCCAGTTCACCGTTTTTGTGGACCACAAGCCTCTGACGTTCGCCATGTCCAAAGTCACTCAGCCATGGTCCGGCAGGCAGCAACGGCAGCTGACTTACATTTCGGAATTCACAACGGACATTGCACACCTTTCCAGAAAGAACAACCATGTCGCAGACTGCCTCTCCCGTGCTATCGCAGGGGCGGTGCACCTCGGTTTGGACTATGGCAGCATGGCAGCTGACCAGGCCACAGACACGGAAGTGCAGGCTTGCCGTTCATCCAATACTGGGCTGCGCCTACAAGATGTGACATTCGACGAGGCTGGCACCACTCTGCTTTGCGACATCTCCATGGGCCCTCCTAGGCCTGTGGTGCCTGCGAAATGGAGGCAACCCGTTTTTGATGCCATCCACGGCCTCTCGCATCCTGGAACCAAGGCCTCACAACGGCTGGTGGCAGCCAAGTTTGTGTGGCATGGACTTAAAAAGGACGTGAGGGACTGGGCAAACACCTGTGTGGCATGCCAACGTGCCAAAGTACACCGCCACACTAAAGCGCCACTGGAACAGTTTCGAGTGCCGGAACGGCGATTCGACCACGTCAACATCGACCTAGTCGGCCCACTTCCACCCTCGCAGGGTTACACCCATGTGCTCACTATGGTCGACAGGACCACACGGTGGGCGGAGGCTGTTCCTCTCTCATCCATAACATCAGCGGATGTGGCACGGGCATTTATTGGCACCTGGGTGTCCCGTTTTGGCACCCCTTCAGACATTTCCTCAGACCGTGGCGTTCAGTTTACCTCTGAACTTTGGAACGCTGTTGCAGCGAGCTTGGGGGTTAAACTCCACCGCACCACGGCCTACCACCCCCAGAGTAATGGCCTCTGTGAACGTTTTCACAGGTCGATGAAAGCCTCCTTGCGGGCCAGCCTGACGGGCAGTTCCTGGGCGGACAAACTCCCATGGGTCATGCTGGGCATCCGGACAGCACCTAAGGAAGACCTCCAGGCCTCCTCCGCGGAGCTGGTCTATGGCCAGCCGCTGCGGGTCCCTGGGGATTTCGTCCCCAGCACCACGACCCCTTGATCAGCTGCACTCCAGCGCTCCAGCCTGTTGGACAATGCCAGACGGTTTGCTCCACTTCCTACTTCCTGCCATGGTTTGCCGAACTCTCACGTCCCCAGGGGCCTGCAGTCTACGGGCTACGTTTTCATTCGAGTAGATGGTCGCCGCGGACCCCTCCGGCCGCCTTATGAGGGCCCCTTCCGTGTCATGGGCACTGGAGCCAAGCACTTTGTGGTGGACGTGGGGGGCAAAGCGGAGACTATATCCGTGGACCGCCTTAAACCAGCTCACCTAGATCCGGCTGGGCCGGTCGAGTTGGCGCTGCCCCCAAAACGAGGTCGGCCCCTGACTAGGCCCCCTTTTCCCGTTCCGCCTGCCCCTCAACCATGCCGCAGCAGAGCCCCTCAGCCGGCCACTGAGGACGCGGTTCTGCCTCCTCCCGTTCGGCGGAGCCGTGCCGGGCGTTTGCTTCGCCCACCACGCCGTTGATGTTTTCTTCTTCAGGTTTTCTGTTGTAGTGAATTCTGGGGGGGCATGTGTAGTGCTATCAACACTGATGGCATAATTCACTTTTGTATACATGTCCGGTTATGGTTATGGTTATGGTTAGGTTGTTTGTTCACCGTCTTTAATGTTGTGATTCATGTAATGGTCGCGGTCTCTTTAAGAGTCCCGATGACGTTGTTTTTGCTGTTGGTGTTTGTTTGGCTAGCTCTTTTCCGGTGTTAATAAACACGACTCACGGAGTCTTAAAGTGAGAAGTTTCCCGTTCGTTTTTCCACGCAAGGTTAACTTCCACACTTCGTTACTTCCCACCTCTGCCGGTCGTGGCAGATGACTGCCCCTTCCTGACCCTGGTTCTGCCCGGAGTTTTTCCTTCCCACTGCCACCAAATGCTGCTCATAGGGAGTCATGTTGACTGTTGGGTTTTCTGTGTAATTATTGTAGGGTCTTTACCTACAATACAAAGTGCCTTGTTTGTTGTGATTCAACGGTATACAAATAAAATTGAATAAAATTAAATTGAACTGTATGGGTGTGGTGGGTTTTTTAGACATCTAGACATTTAAACAGTTTTTTTTTTTTTTTTTTTTAAGAGTTCAGTTGTTGTAGATGACAGAATATAGACAGGGCTGTTTAGTTTTGTCTGTAAGTAAATTTTCTTTTGAGTATGTTTGCTTTTTTGTTTGTTTGTTTTTAAATTAGCATTAAATATAATATCATCAAGAATAACAGAAGTACCTTCTTACCAGCACTATTTTTTAGGTGTGAAAAAAAAAATCAATTAAATAAAACAACATTCATAAATCAGTGCTACAAATTACTACTGGACTCCATACTCATGAAACAGCACTTATACTAATACTTATACCAAGCACAATCCCATCTTTGCCTCCTCCAGTTTTAGCACTGCTGGGTGCTGCAGACAGGCAGGCACACAGCACTCCCTCGCTACCAGCTGAACACATGAGCATGATGTGATGTCACAGTGAGCAACACTTGACGAGGAACTTCAAGAGGTCAGTAAACCTCCCGTTTTAGCAACAATTAAGTATTAAACAGTTATCATCATAATATAATCATAATAATAATAATAATAATAAAAACAGTAATGTGGGAGCTAGGCAGCAAAAGTTATCAGTCCTTCTAATCTGTAAAACGTAATTATTTGTGTCTAAAACATGTTAGAGTTCTCTTAACATCCCAAATTGAAGCTGAGACAAGTCAACCAGTAATTAGACAATGGTTGCCCACCTTACCAACTTTATTTGATCAGCAGTGCCAAGTCACCAGACTCACAGTACTACAGTACCTCACCCAGCCTAAAAATATAGTCTCACTACATAGTGAATTTTAAAATATTTGCAATATACACTTTGCAGTTATGTTGCTCTAGTTTTTTGGCACTAAGTCACACAACTCAAAAACAGTGTTGTCATTAATGTTATTGTTTATATTGTTTATTATTGTATTGCCTCTTAATTATTTTTTTTTTGCCATTTGTTTTCTTCCTCCTCTTAAAAAATGGTATCAAGTAATGAGTATTTTCCTTGTGATTTTGAAATTCAAGTACTGCGACACCCCTAGTCTATACATGTACTTAATACTGTGGCCTGTTTGAGAGCTAATACTATGACAGCAGTGTAGCAGTATTTACTTTTAAGGGAATAGTTTTGTATTTTGTATATAAACATTATGTAGGAGTAGATAATGGATAATAGCATTGATTTGTAAAAAGCTGGACATGAATAACTTGAGTTTCTTATTAAAGAAAATTATACTACAGTATATTTCTAGGCCACTCATTCTCTTTCTCTTGACAATGCTTTCATGTTAACCTTTTGGGGTCAACTTGAAAGAAAGGCAGATCTGAAATGTAAAAGTGAGGTCAGAGGTCAAATAAAGATATTTGGATGTAAACTATAATGTGATATTTAGAATCCCCGATGCCAATACCAACAAAGGCAGCAGAATTTTAAGCATATTTTTAAAGATAAAAGACATTTTATGAAATTTTGACCTTATTTGACCTTGAAGAAGAGGTCAGAGATCCAAAATATTTAGAATCCCAATATATCATTCCCTATATGCCTATATGTTGTCAATACAAACAATGGCAGTAAGAAACATAGTTCTAAATAGCTCTATATAACATTATAATCACTTTGACCTTCAGATCAATCTATTGACCTTGAAGGAGAGGTCAGTGGGGTGGTTGGGGTGGACAGGGCACCGTGTTTCCAACTCAGGCCAGTTTGTCCTGTCTCTTGTTTGGGTCTATTGTCAAGTGAACGGACGTCTAGTGTTGAGCAGGCTAACCTCTGCGGTGGCGCCGGTCTCAGGTGCTGCGGTGCTCCGTGATGCTGTCACTGCGGCCCTGGGCCCACCTCCCCCTGCCCTGTGCTGGGGTGTGGGAGGTCGGGGTGTCTACTGAGCCAGTGGACAGATGGCTCTCTTCTTCCAGGTTGCCCTTTTTCTTCCTGGTCATATGGGGCTGCTGAGGTGGCCTCACTCAGATCCTCACTACTGTCTGTCCCCAAATTTTATTTGCACTTTAGACATGGAGGGGTTTTTTTTTTTGGGCCAACTGACCAGCAGTTGGGTGCTTGGGGCACAACTGTCCCCTCAATTTTAACTGCACCCTATACACCTCAAATTCACAAAACATAAATACATACACTTATCAAAACACTTACAAGTTGGGGAGGGGGAGAGGTGGGTGGGTCATCCCACACCCCGATCTCACACCTCGTCCGGGGTGGGGTCAGATGGTTCTTTGGGGAGTGGGCTGGTGGCATCTTGGGGTCGCTGTTAGCCCTGTGGGGAGGTTTCCACTTGCCCCAACTTCAGAGGATGGGTAGATATGGATGAATGTGTGTCTTTGTGTATTTGTCACAGTCTTTGTGAGTGTATTTGGGTGGGTGAGTGTGTGAGTATCTGTGCATATATGTGTGCGTGCGTGTTTGTATGTATGGCTGGACCTGGGTCTGGGCCTTGTGCCTTGCATCCTTGCTGCTCCTCGCTGGTCGCCTCATGAAGAATGAAATGAAGACTGAAAAAACACCCAAATGACCCGTGAGAAGATCAGCAGCTCAATACTAAACAGAGAGAAGCTGAACAATGAGGCAAAGGAGTGCTATTAGGAGGGGCTGATCCATACGGACACAAAGAACGGCCCCTTTATTTTTAGCAGTTATGATGCTCACGGTCCCCAGCATCTTCTCAAAAACCATTTTTGGTGAGCACCTACAAATCAGTCAAGCTAAGAATTATAAATGTCTTCAAGCTTGGCTTCACATGTGTAGGACTCAGGCAGGCACGCTCAGCCACTGAGCCACTGAGCCATGGCTCTGTGACACATGCAGAAATTTCTGCATCTTTTGCCCTGAAAAGACACTTTGTATACAGTTTATTTTACTTAATATTTAGGTACAACTTTTTTTCAATTTTAGATTTCAGTGTATATATTTACATCTCATAGCACTGCACACACACTTATACTGTAAAACATTAAGTTTACTTGGTATTTATTGTATTATAATACTATCTTTACACATTCTTTCTTATAGTTGCACTAAAAATAAGTTATTCAAACATGAAGAAGTTTTATATTTTTTATTATGACACAATATTTCATTACAGCACTTCCTGTTGTAGTGCAGTAGCAGGTTCAGGAGCTTGTAGCCTCAGTCAGCTGTAGCCACAACGACTACAGTGTGTCTGAGGTGTAACGATGGTTCACTGTCCCATTTGAGAAGCTGTTTTTGTTTTTGAAAACATAAAGATTATCTCTGATTCTAGCTATGCTGCCAAGTAGCTACAGTTGTTGACATCATGACCCCAGACTCTATTATAGAGTTAGCTCAGATTTTTTTTTTTCTGACTTTGTGTTTCCAAATATCCATGTCTATTATTCCCCACCTTTTTTTCTTTCTTTGACAAACCTTGTCTGGTAGAAACTACACGATATACATGGGAAATATGGCCTGAAGAAATAGTAACTGCTACATTTTCTACAATCATAACAAGGAAAGATTATACTTTGATATTACATGTATTTGTTTCATGTTCAGATGTCTTGGAGTACATTATTTTTTGGTCATTTTCAGCAACTATTCCTTTGAATATAATCATGAGAACTATTTGACAGGGTTGCTTGAGACCAGGCAATTTAGATGTTACTACATGTAATCAGTCCCAGACATGTGGCCAGTTGGAGCCCTACCATATGTTATAGAAGGATCTGTAGCTTTTTGCAGTAAATATCATGCTAAGCTAGCAACTGTAGTTTTGGCTGTTTCAAAGAAAAAGTCAGGCTATTGGCATCAGCAGCATCTCCTCCACAAAAGCTTTAACACTGGCAGTAACTTAAGAACGATGTGACCTAGGATATTTAACTTCATCTCAGCCTAAAGGTAAAGGTCAGAGGTCAAGTTTTCTGAAAATCTTTTCCATGTTCTTCTGCAAACCCTAACCAAGTGCTTTTGGTGCCTACACCTAACTTGGTTAGCCATCACTACCACCTGCTGCGGACAATTTGTATGGAACTGATTACTGATAGTGTCCATTCAATGAGCAGATTGCACATGAAACTGGCATCTGATATCTGTTATAAATACCTGTATAACAAATAGTTTCACAAAAACTGCTCTGAAAGTAAAGTGCGGATGCTTGGTTAGTTTTGATTTATTAGTTACGTTCCTATAAAGCGCAGTATATAGAGAAAAATACATCAAACCTATTTCCTTTAAAACAGCACTGGTTCTCCTCAGACCAGTTTTCAAGAGAGATTGGAAAACTTGCCACAGCTCCTCTGTGGATTGCTGTCTCTTTATGTAATCCCAGACTGACTCTATGATGTTGAGATGGGGACTCTATCAGGACTGTGCCATCTGTTGCAGGGCTCCTTGTTTTTTTCCTGTGGCTGAAAATAGTTTTTTTATGGCTGCGCATTTGGACTCATTTTCTGTCTGCAAAACAAATTTGGGACAAATGAGACACCTCCCTGATACTACCATGTAATGGATAAAAATCATAACAGCTCAAGTGCCCAAACTTTTCCCACATTATTGTTCCATTCTTGTCATTTTGTTCTAAAATAAGAAAAGCTTTTATAACTTAGAAAAAAAAAAAAAAAGATAACTTTACAGAGTGGAGTATTTCTATTCCAGCTTCAAAGACTTGCCTGTTCCTTGCCTAAAAGGACCAGCCAGCACCATTATTACAGCATCATCACAGCACTCACTGCCTCCTGTCGACACCTGTTACACAACTTGGTTACCCCTCGTTACCTCTCAAGTCATGTTTGGAAGCTTTTAACCAAATGCAGCCTTGAGTGTTTCGTGACTTGCACTAGACCAGTGGCTGTCTGCTGGCTGCCTCAGTGAACCCTCTAATTATAGAATATCAGACAGAAGCAGTTGTGACAGAGGTCAGGTAAGCTGTAAGGTACTCAGGACCCAAACTGAACTGTCTTCCTTAGCCATCCCTGGAGAATTTAGGCAGAGTTTCTGACTGCTGTTGTATCCCTCCAGTCTATTACTAAACCTCCCACTGCTTGGAACAACACTGCAGCCCATACTCAAACAGGCAATAACTCATGAATCATTTTGTTTACATCAAAACAGCAGGTTCATGTAGGGTTTTGCGAGGGGATTACAGTGTGTTTGTTCAAAAAGACCTCAGAGGGCTTGAACAGAGAATGAAAGAAAGTTTTCCTAAATCTCTTCAAAACAAAACAGCAGAATGCAGGGAGGGTTTCAACTGCAGCAGCACATTAACCTTTTAAAAAAACACGAATAGCACATAATTGGCTTCCTTTAATTTCAGACACAGCTGTGAGGAAAAAAAAAAGTCTTCACAGTCCAGACTAAAGCCTAAAACAAAGAAGCTTCTCAGTTTCATGCATTCCAGGTTCTTCAGTGGATTCTTCAATGGATATGAGAAATGAACCCTTCTAGATATATTTGATACTTAAACTGACCTTGCTGCTAACAGCATGGCTTAATGGATGGCAATACTGATGGGACTGCATGGTGGTACAGTGGTTAGCACTGTCACCTAACAGCAAAATGCTTCCTGCTTGGCTGGGATGTGTCCATGTGGAGTTTACCTGTGTGGTCAGGTTAACTGGCAGTTCTAAAGTGGGTGGCTGCCTGTACCTCTGTGTAATTCACCTTGGCCCTTGACAGTTGGGAGAGACTCTAACCTCCACAATAAGCTGAGTAAATGTTGAGAAAATGAATAGATGGCTGCTGATGTTACGCTCAATCCAGATAAAAATATCACAGCAACTAGAAATCTTACTGACTGGTGATCTACTTACAGACAGACATGCTCAGTGTTCCTAGAGGACTCTGACTGTTCATTTTAGTGTCTAACTTTTATTGATAGATGAGACTTTATTGCATTTGGAACAATTTTCATGTGTGTTTTTTTGGTTTTTTTTTAATTGAAATATCGTGATGTTTAATGGACAGTGCACAGTTAAATGTGGGACATGTCCCAGATAGATCAGAAAAATTAATGTGAGCAGAGTAAGAGCTGTAGTCCTTTAGATCAGCAAGGCATGGATTCGGTTACTGGGGCTGAAGCATAGTCCCTAATTTTGCATTACTTTTTGATATGCTGCATACTTCACTTTTATTGCTTGCTTAAATGAAATGCTAACACAAGCACGCATACATCACCAGTATAAAACAGGTGGCATGACAGGTGAAGTGTATAATACTGATCTTGCTAAAATGTAATGTTTTCCTGAGAAACCTTAAGTCTGGGCATTCAGGTGGAGCATACTTCTTTTCAAAGTGCTCTTCTCATTTATCAAATAGGCTTGAACAATCACCAACAAATCTTTACCGCAATTTAACAAAGACGTACATGTCCATGGGGCTCTGGTCCCCACCAAGCACCAGAGGCCCGTGGATGGTTTTTTTCTGGGCTAAATGTGGTGTGTGAGTTCTTGGCCTTTAAAAACACATCCTTTTAAAGTCTAAGTTTTGTTGAAAAGTTCAAGATGACAAGGTGTCTTTTCAGGATGTTAGAATATATAATAAATAATTCAAGTTTAGATCAAGGACCCTTCACATATGACAACACAATGTGTGTGCTGCGCTCTGAAACCCATTCTTTTCTATGGGTTGTGGCGCAGCACACGCCATAGAAAAGAATGCAGCACAATCGCGCCGGCTGGGGGGCACTCGCTCATGCCATGGTGTGATGTGCATTCCCACAACCAATAGAAATGCAGAGTGACAGAGAGCGGGTGCATATAATACACATAGAGACCATGAGCGGTACAGGCAGAGAGCAGTGGCCAGTGCAAATTATGGGCCATTTGCTCAACCTTGTAGTGTAATGAAAAAAAGTATAAAGTGTAGTGTTACCAGTGTAGTGCATGCTGCTTTCTATTAGAAAGGGCTGTTACACCTCGCTCAATAATTTAATAATGTAAACGCATGTGTCTTTTTTTTTTAATGCAACATTTGAATAACATTTTATTGGTTTTGAAATGGCTGTGATCAGCCATACAATGACTACTCCAAATACACAGACTGCAAGTAATCAACAGCAATTTTTAGACTCTTAATATCCACCAATGAATGTAATGGATGTTAAGAGGTTAAATATATAAAAACACATTTATACCATTCTTATATATCTGTGTTTTTAAATGCCATTGGAGCCTGACTAATAAAGAATGTTTAATACCAGTACCGATGTGTAGCATTGTAGTATATGTAGTGAAACAGCAGGGAGGGTGAGATCTGGAGCTATATCATTTATTTTGGAATGTTTGGGAAAAAGCAACACAGGCTTTAAAAAAAAAGCCTGTGTTGCTTTTTTCCAGGAAACATCTTTCAGAATTTGTGCAATATTCAATTCAAAAATCGATTTACAGCCGGTTTTTAAAAAATACAGGATTTGCAGAAAAGAAAACACATGAAATGGCTACCCATACTGATGCATGGCTTTATAAGGAGTCTGTGTACATGTAATGAAAAATGGTGGAGAACTAATAGAAGTTGGTGGGTATGGGAGCACCCGCGCTCCTGCTGAGCTCCACTTGGAATAGACCTATCCATCAGCACAGCCTGCATCTGTATCTTTGGGAGAGGTAGAATATATTGGCCCAACACTCTCATCTCAAATCATTACACCTGTCCTCTCACATTTGTCACTGTAATACCTGCCAATGTATCCACTGCAGGAAATAAACCTCACTTCAATCAGCTCATAGTAATACAAGCAACTGCAATCAGAGCATAAATCACAGCAGGAGTACAATTTGTTCTCAGGACAGGAAGCAACTTCATTCTTCACTGTTGACAGTCTGATGTAAATTAACAGCAGCCACGCCACCTCATTGCTTTTATAACTTACTTAACACCTCAGATGATTACTATGGATTCATTATGTTATTGTTTTTTTTTTAATGCCTGCACACTGGAAGCTGATTGGGATTTTCCTAAATGAGTAAAACCCTCTTGGCAGCAAGCCAAACACTGGTCGGCAGAGATCAGTAGGCAATGCAGGGAGCAAACCCTGAGACTGCTGACAGAACACAGTCGCCAAAGTAGGCCATGCAGTCAATTCTCAAACTCCCACTAAAAACACGGCATCGACCACAAACAAAACCCTGCGAGATCACAGAGAACAAGCTTGTCGGCTTAATGCACCATCCAGTATAAAAGTTGAAGCCTGTTGAAAATATCATGAAAGCTTCAGTTATTTTTTAATGTCTTTTTTTTTCGGGGGGGGGGGGGGGGTTCAAGGAAACATTGCATTGTCAGGCAGTACACTGTACAAGCCCAGCATTTCCCCTTAAGCCTGAGGGCTTTTCACTCCACTGATTCTATTTTTGACAGCTCCTAATATTATATCTCATTCACAGTCCCCTGAGCTCAGAAAGCTTTTGTTCTTCTTTCCAGGAATTTCAAGATGATTTCTTACAAAAGCTGGACTTTCACTTACATATGAGGGCTGCAGTGAAAGGGAGAGCTGCTTTCTTTTTAGCAAATTTTGAGCAAGCCATAGAAAACTTCCAAAATAACTCAATCAAAGCCCCAGAAAGATAATCATAATTACTGTTTTCTAAGTGGGTGGAAATAGCGAACAGGCTAGTTAAAATGAACATCTTACAGTGGCAACTTAACTCCCCCCCCCGACACACACACACACACACACACTCCTTCTCCCCACATCTAAAATGCACACACATAAAAAATGCAGTCACTTTCTATCACGCTCCCTCTCTTCACCTTTTGTACCTTCTGGATCTCTTTTCCTGTTGCCAGGTAGAATTGTTCTGCTTATCCCAGGGTCAATCACTTTTGCTACCTGAGGAGAGCTACAGAGAAAACATGGATTCTCTACCCAGTAGCTGACAGAATTGCCTTGTAAAAGTGAATCCCTTACCATGGACTTATAGGAAATTGTAACAAGTTGTTAGTAATTCTAGTAAGATATCCTTTCTGCCACCACTCACACATGTCCCTTACCACCCTCGCATACTTCTCTGTCACTCCTGACTCCTCATGTAGTACCACAGTTCCTTTCCTGACACATTATCATATGCTTTCGCTAGATCCACAAAGACACAGTGCAACTCCTTCTGACCTTCTCTATACTTCTCTGTCAACACTCTCAAAGCAAACATCGCACCTGTAGTGCTCTTTCTTGGCACGAATCCATACTGCTGCTCACTGATCGTCACCTCTCTTCTGAACCTAGCTTCAACAACTCTCTCCCATAGCTTCATGGTATGGCTCATCAGCTTTATGCCTCTGTAGTTACTGCAGCTCTGCATCCTCTGTATTGCTACACTGCAGCAGTGTCACGGCAGCCATAGAGCAGCACAACTTTGATGGCACACAACAAAAGATTTTTAAGCACACCACCAAAGGCGAGATGCAATGTTGAAAACTGGGCTTGTTGTTTTGAATTTGTGCCTCACGGAGCTGGAAGCACGTGTGTGTGTGTGTGTGTGTGTGTGTGTGTGTGTGTGTGTGTGTGTGTGTGTGTGTGTGTGTTGGGGGAGGGGGGGGGGGGTATTGAAAATCCTGCCTGGGATTATGAACTGAGTCACAGCAAAACTGTGAAAGAATTCAATCTAAGTGCGAGCGAATATGCATCTTGCGCTCTTTTAATTTGACGCGCTTCACGGGCTAATCGCCTCCCTGTCAGGAAAATTCTAGGCTGTTTTGAACTTGTTTAATCATCTTTCAAGAGCCGAAAGGACTCTTTCACCTATCTCTCTCTCTCTCTCTCTCTGTCTCTCTCTGTCTCTCTCTCTTCTCTCGTCTCTCTCTCTCTCTCTCTCCTTGTCTCTCTCTGTCTCTCTCTTGTCTCTCTCT
Organism: Archocentrus centrarchus; assembly: GCF_007364275.1. NCBI lineage: Eukaryota > Metazoa > Chordata > Actinopteri > Cichliformes > Cichlidae > Archocentrus > Archocentrus centrarchus. Next base: position 27,430,923 of record NC_044354.1, read on the forward strand.
CTCTCTCTCTCTTGTCTCTCTCTGTCCTCTCTCTCTCCTCCTGCTCTCTCTCTTGTCTCTCTCTGCTCTCTCTCTCCTCCTTCTCTCTCTCTGTCTCTCTCTCTGCTCTCTCTCTCTCCTCTGTCGCTCTCTCTCTCTGTCTCTCTCTGTCTCTCTCTCCTCCTGTCTCTCTCTGTCCTCTCTCCTCTGCTCTCCTTCTCTCTCTCTCTCTTCTCTCCTCTCTCTCTTACTCCTCTGCTGTCTCTCCTTCTCCTTCCTCTCTCTGTCTCTCTCTCTCTCTACTCTCTCTCCTCTCTCCTCTCTCTCTCTCTCTCTCTCTGCCTCTTCTCTCTCTCTCTGGTCTCTCTCTCTCTCTTCTCTCTCTATCTCTCTCCTCTCTCTCTCTCTCTCTCTCTCTCTCTGTCTCTCTCTCTCTCTCTCTCTCTCTCTCTCTCTGTCTCTCTCTCTCCTCTCTCTCTCTCTCTCTCTGTCTCTCTCTCTCTCTCTCTCTCTCTCTCTCTCTCTCTCTGTCTCTCTCTCTCTCTCTCTCTGTCTCTCTCTCTCTCTCTCTCTGTCTCTCTCTCTCTCTCTCTCTCTCTCTCTCTCTCTCTCTCTCTCTCTCTCTGTGTCTCTCGCTCTCTCTCTCTCTGTGTTTTTAAGGACGGGCTAACAACTGATCTCACAGGACTATTTCTATTAATAACCACTCCTTCACTCCTCTGTTTCCCAGTGAGACAGGCTCATAATTAAACTGTGTAAACGCTGCTGCATTAGTGTTTTTGCTTACACGGGAAGCTTTGGGCCACTCTTCATTGTGCCAACATGTTTGGAAGCATTTTTAATCTCCTTCTTGTTTGTGTTATAATCACATGGCATGAAGACAGATTCCTGGGGAGCTTACAATTGTCTTTTACTTTTTAATTTAATAACAAAGACTGATAATGAAGCAAAGTAGCTTTACTGTTGATTATGTTTGCCAGTGATCGCACCTCAGGTCGAGTGAAACAGCACTTTTCAGTCTCATTTCACTTCTGCAGATTAGTTTCTGTCAGCACTAGAAATGGCTAATGTTTCCATGCCATTAACTTCCAAAGCCTGGGAAAATGACAGGATATGACAAATGGGTGCAGTGTGCAGATCACTCTTCCAGATGCAGACAAGAGCATCTATAAACTCTGATGGACCTGCTGCAACTATCAGAAGACCTCAACTCTGGGCTAATGATGCATGGGAAGTAATTATGGAGGGATCACAGAAATTAGTTTCTTTCTTTATCTGGCAAACACATAAAACTCACGACAGGCTGCAGTCAGGACCAGGGCTAGACAGAAACTGCTGGTGTATGAGGTGCAAGGAATACATAATTAAAAAGTGATCGCAAGTCTTTGCGATTCCATCTCACACATCTGCATCAAAATCTGTCCGCACACAACCAAAGATAGAAACACTGGCCAAAATATTAATACCTAATAATTACCTCTACTACAAGTGTTTCCAAGAATGCACATCGCCACACATGATAGCAGCTGGTAGCGATCCTTCCTTTACGTCTCTTTAGAGTGAAAGCAACAACTAGTACTCACAATGAGCTACAGTGATTTACTAATCCTCTCCCTCAAAAAATCAATATTTGTAGAGGTCAAACTGAGCAGGCATGGAAAATGCAGATTAGCTCGTCAATAGCTGACACGCTCTCCTATACACCCACATGCTACAGTTTAGTGATAAGACTGTGTTAGTGAAAGGACGTGCAACTGCTCAGGATTTCTAAAATGTTGATTTTAAGCATTCTGGGCTCGTCTTGGACGAAATAAAATAGAAAAACTTGGATAAGTTCTTTATTATGAAGCAAAACTTCAAGTGTGAGAATATATAACAGCAGGACAGCATGGGCAGTATTGTTTGTGGTCTCTCTATGTCTGACTGTGAGCATGTGTGAATCTGTGTCGTGACAAAATGTAGTCCTGGACACCCATGAGTGAGAACAAAGGTGGTTTTGAGTATGCTGGGAAGTATTTAAATAATTTTTGTTTTACATGGTAGCGTCATAACTGTGCAAAATCTAATCAAAAAAGGTCTTATAAATGAGCACTGAGTACAAGGCACCAGGCTCAAGTGTATAAAAGACCAACTGGACATTCCACCACACTCATATTTCTATGGTTGAATGAAACAAAAGTGGATCAGTATGTTTTGTGGAAAAATGCACTGCACACCAAGACCCAAACCTTCTTTCTTACCTGAATGTCTTGCGGTCTATGAGGGAACAATGAATTCAAAATTGCACCAAGAGGCATAAAATCATTACAGAAGCATTTTACATAAAAGCTGTACTACTATACTATACAACATAGTAGCAATACATAAACATTTTGTATGAAGCTTTGGTATTTACAGTACACTGAATCAGGATTTTGACCAACAGTTCGTCTGTCAGCATCATGCAGATGAACAATTTCATGATGGCTCAGAAACAGTGCGAACACAGATTTTCATGTATTGACACACAGGCTGCATGTGCATATTTCTGCTTGTTTGCTTCTACATAGGAACCTATGCTTCGGGTACCCACTGTAATAATTTTATAAAGTGTGCTTTATCCCACATTGTTTGTATTATCAGAAATCTATGAAAAATGTCAATACATTTCATCCAATCAATGAATCAATCAAAATCTTTATTTTGAACATGTAAATAGCATAAGTTAATACACATAAAAATTAAGTTCACATGCAATCAGTGTCTTTTTTGGTTGTTTGAAAAGGAGTAGGAGGAAGCAACTGCTTATTAATTCCTACTCCTAACTTGCTCATCCTTTATATCTCTTCTGATTATACAGTCAGAAATATACATATGTGCATAATATGTACATAATATACATTCCTTTGTTATATTAGCTTTATGAATTAATTTATAAATTACATCTAGCCAGAAGTATTGCTTTTGACAGTATGTCATAATAATCAGGTATATTTTTTATATACAGTACATCCATATAAATATTTAACACACTACCTCGTTCATATAGTGCTTTATAAGTGTTATTTTATATAATTGTTTAAACTGATTCATATTAGTATATGTTTTCAAATTCTCTTCTAAATTATTCTACAAATTCAGGCCACAGACCACTACGCACATGCTCCTCACTGTTGTCCTTACTTTAATTTTTTTTTTTTTTTTTTTTTTAATTTAGCTCTTTCCTCAGCTCAAAACCCCCTTCTCTGTTTTCTGGTAACATATTATTTCTTGCTTTGTACAGTATTTGACCAGTTTTAAACTTTACCAGATCCATAAATTTCAACGTTTGACCTTTAAAAAAGAGTGTTTGTGTGCTCCAGATATCCAACATTATTAGCTATCCTTATTGCTCTTTTTTGTAATGTGCTGTAGTGTGCTTTTGTATGTGATACCCCATATTTCCACACAATAATTTACGTAAGATAAAACCATCGTACATTACAAAATATGCAATGATTTCCAGTTCTTGTTTTTCCTAACATGGCGATGCTCTTTGCTATTTTTGCTTTTACATGACTAATATGAGCAGATTTTATGATCCAGCATTACACCCTTTCTATACATACCTGATCTACCATCAGTTGTACTTGATCATTTAGGCGTTGTTTTCCAAACCACATAATTTTTGTTTTACTCAAATTTAATGACAATTTGTTAATATCAAACCATTGCTTCAATTTAATCATTGTGTTTCCAAAAGCTGGTGTAAACTGTCACCTGAACAAAAGATATGTGTATCATCCGCAAATAGTACAAGTTTCAGTATGCATAATATGAATAGTTTTGGACCTAGCACTGACCCCTAATGAACTCCACAGTTTATATGACGCAGGTTGATTTGTATCCACCTATTTCAATAAATTGCTGCCTGTTTCTTAAATAGCTCTTTGCCCAATTCAGTCCAACCATACCATACCTTTCCAATTTGTTGAATAGTATGTCAATGGTGTCAAAAGCTTTTTTTTTTTAGTCAAAAAATATTCCTACTGCATACTTTTTTTGTCTATAGCACGGGTGCCCAAACTTGCGGCCCGCGGGCCGCTTCTGGCATACAATTTGGCCCTTTAAGTTACTTTTTTGACATTTCGCTTAACCCTCTTAATTGCAGGGGAAGGGGAAATGTCAAAAAAGTAACTTAAAGGACCAAATTCTATATTATTTTTGACATCAATTTGCAGACCAGAAGTGGGGGCGGGACCGGAAGTGGCCCATGGGCCGAGTTTGGGCACCCCTGGTCTATAGAATTAGAGATTTTTTTCAGTTAATTCTAGCAATGCTAAAGATGTTGATCTGTCTGTTCTGAATCCATATTGGCTGTCAGTGAGCAATTTGTGTTTGTCAATGTCAAAGTCATCTAATCTGCAAAAATTTTTTCCAGTATCCACAAAACAACTGAACATCGTGTACTGAACTTAGAAATTCAGGGATTCATAGCTATTTACACTTTGACAACAATATGATTCTCCAGTAATATCTGATACCATAAATGAATGTCTTAAAACAAAAAGATTTAGATTTAATATAATCTTTCAACCAACTGAAAGTAAAGTAGTTTTTTTAAGGATATACACTTACCAGACAAACCAATATGTACTCCTTGGTAGTACCAGATTGGACCCCTTTTACCTTCAAAATTGCCTTAATTCTTTGTCAACAAGTTGCAGGAAACATTCCTCATATATTTTGGCCAATATTGACATGATCGCATCACACAGTTGCTTCAGATTTTTTGGCTGAACATCCATGATATGAATTTCCTGGTCCACCACCTCACCATCACTATGGTGACTGTGGAAGCTACTAGAGTACAAGTAAATTTATTATCATGTTCAAGAAATCAGTTTGAGATGATTTGAGCTTTGCAACATGCTGCATAATTCTGCTGGAAGCAGCCATTAGAAGATGGGCACATTATGGTCATAAAGGGATGGACATAATCAGTAACCACCTCTCTGGTTTAGATAGTTGGTACTAAGGGGCCCAACGTGTGCCAAGAAAATATCTCCCACACTATTACACCACCAACACCAGTGTAAACTGTAGATACAAGGCAGGATGGATCCATGCTTTCATGTTGTTCATGCCAAATTCTGGACCTACCATCTGGATGCCACAGAGTGTATCTACATGCCTGAGCTGTTGCCACATGATTGACTGATTAGTGTTAACAAAGAGTTAAACAGTTGTACCTAATAAAGTGCATATGAACCACTCTTAAAATGAAAGGCTAACTCTGTGGAAAAGTCTTGTTGCACATTCACCCTGAATAACACATGCAGGCTTCACGGTATGAAAATTATAAAAGACATGCAAGTGTTGGAAATCCGGGACAGCCCAGGATGAGACAGCAATGCAGGCATCCCTCTGGGCAGATGATATCGTCTGAGCCAGTCACAGTTATTAGGCCCTGTGGTCTCCTCTAGACATCTAAAGCTTCAGACATATTCAGCAGCCTGACTGGAGTGCTGAATGTGCGAATACAGCAGACAAAACACTAACCACAAAGATGAGACAGTGGCTTACATGCAGGGGATAGAAAGAGGGAGAGACACGTAGGATCAATGTTACATTACAGTAAAATTGTAATATGTGGCCAACAGCCTTTTTTGTGTTCTTGGTAAAATATTTCCAAATTGTCTTCAACAAAAAATAACAAAAACTGAAACTACTTGCCCACAATTGTCATAAAAGTAACCTTTTTGCCTTATGAGCCCCAGGGGATAAATTGGGATTTGGTGAGTGGAGGAATCCTAAGAGCTAAAAAAATTGCATGGAAATATCCATCCATCCATCCATTTTCTGCCACTTATCTGGGTCAGAAGCCTAAGCAGAGAAGCAGACTTCCCTCTCCAGTCACCTCCTCCAGTTCAACCAGGGGAACACTGAGGCATTCCCAGACCAACTGAGAGACATAATCCTTCCAGCATGTCCTGCCAGTATTACATGCCTAGAACACCTCACCCAGGAGGTGCCCAGCAAGCATCCAAGTCAGATGCCTGAACCACCTCAACTGGCTTCTTTCTTCCATGGGCTCACCAGGAGGTGCCATAGAGGTTGGGTGTGATGCGTGTCGAGTAAGGGGAGAGGGCTGGGCAGGCCAATCCCCAGCTGTTGAGGCTGGCTATTGGGACATTTCATGGGAATAACTGTTTTAAATTGATTTATATCGTGAGCTCCAGTGGACTGTTTTTGTTTGTTTCTTTTTTCTTTTTCGTATACAGGCTAGGTGTTCACGTGACTTGTACTGCTGCAGATTTTATGTTTACTGCTTTTGTCAGATTTAGCCAACACATTTCTCAACATGTTATCTTCATTGATTGTTGTCAGGACAAGCAAGACACTCAGTGCTTAACCTGTCAAAATCAATAAAATAACATTAACTAGAACAACACAAAAGTGAAAACTATCTTACTGTAGACCTCAGAGCAACGTTCTGTCCAATAAATGCCCTCATATTGCCGGGGTGTGCTGTAATTTACTGCTCTTTTGTGACCACATTTGGCGTTGTCCGTGCAAGCTAGCATGAATAGCAACCATTTCCTGTATCAGAAGCTGCATTTTTTTTAGTTTGAGCACGCACATTGTGAATATTCTTGTGCTGGCTGATACTGTATTTTCCCTCTATATTGTATATCCTACATTTTTAGTGTCAGTTCAAATAACAGTTATAAGAACATAAAGCAAAGATGTCCAGGCTGAGTGGAGCAAGGTGCAAGAAAGACTTTCAGCACAGGAAAGACAAGCACTGCAAAGTCATAAAATGGATATTAATTTATTATTTTTTTTATTTAAATTGAATCTGGTCTCTTGTTGGCACAGTAAACAGCTGTTCATTAAGATGCTCTGGGATCAGGGTAGGGGAATGGGTGGTTTAATTGTTCTGTTTGCCTTTCTTTAAAAGTCACTACACACCACTATATTAGCTCCATGGGCTATTTTACCATCATGGTTTCTTTTCACCCTCAAGAGATACTAAATAATATCATGAGCTTAAAACATTGAACCTAACCCAACCTAACTTAACACACAGATACCTTATATTTGGTGATGTACTGTAAGGTTACACTGTATATCAGCTGAACTCCTAAACCCTTCTCCTCCTCTCTGCAAGCCAACTGAGAAATTTGCTGTACAGTCAGCAGCACAAACCAAATAGCATAAAATGTTCAAAGGCAAACTCATTTTGCAATGTATCCAAGATAATGAAAACCAATTAGTTAGGACATGAAGTGCAAAAAGAGCACAGCAGTGAACAGAACAACACAAGCAGCCAACAGTGAGCCACTCTAACTTTGAGTGTCCCCTGTGCAGCTGAATACTGCTCTTCTCCAAAGTCCCCAGCAAAATGATCATGTTCTGTGTTGTGAGGAGAATCACATTTTAGTGTAGTGAAAATACAAAATGTGAGGTTGATACAGCTTGCACAGAAAAGTCAAACAGGCTGCAGTCGTTGGATTAGTATAGTGGCATTTTGCAAAAATGACTCTCCAGTGCTGACAAATAGCATTTGACAGGCATTGTCCCTGGATGTGTGCACTGAGATTATTCAGGCTGAAGTGGCTGAAATGCACAGTGCCTTAGATGAAACTGCGCAAAAGGTAGTCTACTGTGGCATGTTTAGTTCATGCTGCAGAAATACACAATTATTACATCTGGTGGTTTTCCAGGACTTCTCTATGACTGGAAAGCTCAAATCCTTGAAACCACATTTTCCTGGATAAGTGGAAGTTCCACATTTGATTCCTATCTAAAGCTGAATTAAATAATTACATAACAATGGAACTCATGTCCATGTCTTTCCCACATATAAACCTACACAGAATTGCTGCAAAACTAATCAGATTAACCTCAATTCCAACCAAGGAGTAGATAATAAAGTGTCCGGTGAGTATATATTATTTGCAATATTTCTGCCATTTGTACAATACAGATTCAAAATACACAAAAGCTTGTGGCTCAGTAGAAAAATATCAATCAATCAATCAATCAATCAATCAATCAATCAATCAATCAATCAATCAATCAATCAATCAATCAATCAATCAATCAATCAATCAATCAATCAATCAATTTATTTGTATAGCACATTAAAACAACAGCCGTTGACCAAAGTGCTTCACAGGGCATAAAACAAATAAAACAACAAATAAAATAATATAAAAAAAAGAATATAAAACAAAAATAAAAACACAATAAAACTATAAACAATGCAATAAACAAAGAAGGACCGTAATAGTAGTGCCAATAGTAATGCTGAGAAGATCTATCTACCAGTCTGAAATGCACATGCAAATAAATAAGTTTTAATAAATAAATATAATAATATAGGATAATAAATATAATGAAGGTGGTGGATTCTGGTATTCCAAAGTCTGCAAAGGAAAAATGAGCTTGAACCATATTTGGAAAAAGCATCTGAAGTTGGACATCCTTAATTAACTTTATGATTAATTCCCTGTTGAAATGAAGGGTCATGATTTAATAATGCACTGAACCAAGGCAAAAATGTACACCTGCTTCATCCAAACTGAGTAATCACTGAACAGTGTGTGGGGCTATTATATAGCACCCTCATGCCCATAACATGTCAATTAATTAAGGAATGACACAAGGGAGGTGATGCATTGCCACATGTCAAATAAAAAGCTACACATTTGATAACAAATATGTGTGACCTCCTTCACTTGCCTGATTAGATTTAATGAATTAAAATATATGTGAACTACATACTGAAAAAATAGAAAGGAGAAGCTGGTGTGGAGGTGGGTTGCAAAGTGACTTGCAGATGAGCGCCAACTGTGGGCAGGCTGAAGCAGCTTATATAACACATCCATATGAGGTTTGCCCATTGGATGTGTAGAAAGATATCAGCTAAGCATTCATGTGCGCTAGACTTTGAGGCCTGCCTGAACTAACTCCAAGCTTGATTAAACTTGTTCATTGAGACTTATTTTAACACATTTTCAATTCCAGGCTTAAAAAAAAAAGATTAATGCTTTCAGATTTATTCTGTTACTGCTGTGCAGTTCCCCCAGTAATTAAAATAAACCTGTGCACTATTGAACTTCTGGTGCTGTGGTGCCCACAGTGATGCACATATGGGCAAAGTGATTTTATAGTCACAATACTAACTGTCTGGTTGCTCTGGTCATTGTGCTGCCACAAAAACAGTGCCTTAGAATACAGAAATATGCAGCTCCTGAAACATACCATACCCAAGCAAGCATCTTGTACAAATCAGATATTTAAAGAACTGTAATATATTTCTTTGAAAACAGTTACTCAACATTAATAGGGAACACACATTAAAAAGTGCTCTACAGCAGTGCTTTGCAAGAGGGCAGCTTGTCAAGAGAGGCTGCAGCGCATGCCCAAATCAGAAAACATGCAGAGAGACAGATGCATAAATTAACACGAGCCACACTCATGTCTTTGAACTAAGAACCAAAGGCCACTCTGATCCACTCTGCAGGGGAGCACTGGCTTTGATGTATTTGAAAAGGAGGTTTTAAAGATCAATTAAAACTCTACTGTCACCCCAAAGACTGATTTAACTTTGGAGTTTAAAAATTCAAAGGGACACTGACTAGATCAGAGATCATCATATTAGTGTGAGTTAGATGACCAGTCTGTCAGAAAGGTTTCATCTGATGGGGGAATATAGAAAAAGTTCTCCATTTGATGAAAAACTCTTTACTACACTCAAGGAAGTTTTAACTATTAATTCTTTTTCAGTTGCTTATTTAATCATTTATTCCTGCCCTGAAAGCCCTTTACATGCCTACTTCCTATTGCCTCTGATCTCTCCCATTTTTTGCAGAGTTGAACGTGAAGTCTGCATAGTTGGAAGCCATGCCATTTGCCTGAAAGCTATGCCCACATTTCCTTACATTGCTGCTCTTGCTAGTGCCTCTAGTACAATATGCCTTAAGACCTACATCCACCCCAGAATCCACCTATAGGGACTTGAGGCCAAGGGATGAAATCATTATTGTCAGTCCAGTCTCCCAGCTGTGTTGAGCTTAGTGATTCCTTTTTTATTTATGTGTTTATTTATTTATTGGGGGGGGGGGGTAGAGTCAGAGCCTTGAGGCCAAAGATCTGGGTGGCTGGAATGACTGTAACAACATAACCCTCTGCATTTATTATTTGTTGCAAAAAGCTTCAAAACCCTCGTGTGCATCCCCCTCAAAAGTAGCCTTTGAAACAGCTCTACTGTACACTTCAGACCTGCATCTTCCATCTATAAAATCTCCTGCCTTCCTTCTTTGTTTCGCAAATGTACTTTTCATTATTAATAACCATTATTCTGATTCACTACAATCATAAGTTCATATTTTTGAATGCAACATGTTATGCAGTTTGAGATGCAAATCAGGGACAGTATATCCAATATGACTGTAAATCTTCAGATGCAGCACTGGAGGAATCGTGATGGACAAATCTACAAAACAAACATTCTTAAATGCAAAACCGCCATCCCTATTCAAAAGTTTACTTTGCACGCCCTTTTTTCCCCCTTAATGTCGTCACCATAACCTAAACATGTCACAATGCATTAGGCCCTAACTGTGCTAAAAGAGAATCCAAATACACTCCATCTCCAGGAGGCAACAGGCCAAGTGCTGTATTCTGCATTCACCACACAATAACAAAATTAATATTTGATTTGGATTGGTACAGCCACTTCCTGTCTCCTACAAGAGCCTGAAGAACACAATAGTTCTCCTGTTACCCATAGACAGTTAAGGCTACTTTAAATAGCACTCCACAGAAGCAGCAGCGCAGTGAGCACTATGCCCTGCAGGAAACAGAGTCTGACTTGTTAAGAGTTGCAAAAGAAAAGTTGACTCAAAGTCAAACAAAGCAAGCTTAGGACAAAGGAAACTTAGGACACTGTTAAGAAAACTTAATAAACATTTATTTCTCATTGTTGAGATTTCACCTCAGCAGCATCAGGCGCAGCAACAGGAAATCAATAACATGCTTAACTGACTCAAGGTCTCAAACTGTTTTCTTCTAGCCTGTCATGGAACAAAAACCATCCAACCTTTGCTAATATTGCCTGGACCGTATTGTTCACATGAGTCACTTGAGCTCCTGTTACTGCAGATGTCCAGCAGCGGCAGGCCAGCAGTCAGACTCACTGGTCTTGAAACTCAATGTGACAGTGAGTGAGAGGCAGCATCTGCAGAGAGATAGAGGTCCACTACCTGATGATGCTCAGGGAGGGAGAAACCAGCAGGGTGTCTTCCTCAAGTTGACTGATTGGGGTCACCAGAATAGTTTTCAGCATGTCAAACTAAATGACAAATACAAGTTTGTTTACATAGATTTGCTGCAGATGCAGATTTATTTATTTAGGTATTAACTTTGTCACATACCCCTTAAAAATATATGGAAAGCATATGGTGGTGGGCAGGCTTTTGTTATGTGCCCTGTTGAAACCCATTTTAATACACAACATAATTTTGAGTATAATTATTTTGTATTATTTCTTCATTTATTGGCATTTGTTCTCTTTCCCTTGGCAATAGTTTCTTTAAAGATATAATGCAGTTTGGGTGAAATGTCAAAGTGAGATCAGAAGTCAAATAGGACATGACATTTGGATACAAGCTAGAATGTGATACTTAGAATCCCCGAATATCAGTAAAAACAAAGACAATAGAATTTTAAGCAGAGTTTTAAAGATTAAAAAAAAAAATGATTGACCTTATTTGACCTTGAAGAAGAAGTCAAAGGTCCAAGGTAAGGTAAGATTTAGAATCACCATATATCATTCCCTATATGCCTGTTTTGTCAGTACAAACAATGGCAATAAAAACAGCATTATTATTATTATTATTATTACTACCTTGAAGGAGAGGTCAGAGGTCAAATATGACATTTTTATATGGTACTTTCGATATACTGACAATACACACCACACTTGTAAGAATCATAGTTTCTAAGATTTAAGGCTTTTTGTCTATGTTTGACCAATAAATCATTAAGTTGACCGTGAAGACCTTGGTGGATGTAAGCCAAATTTTAATGGATTGTTAACATGACCATTGAAAAGCAAATCAGTGCCTCTCACATTAAACAGCCACCAAACAGATTACTAATATTGCACAGCTGTCTTTCAAAGTGTGGTCTTGTTTATAGACAGGGCTCTGTCTGCTATTCCTGTATAAGTATGACTAGTAGATTTTATTATAATCATTATTATGATCATCATTATTATTATTACTGGCTGCTCACACTGCTAGATTAGTTGCTATGTCACACACTGTGTCATGTTGAAATACAAAGTGAGAGATTAAAGCCTAATGCCTCTAAATTTAAAATGCTCTGTAGCTTTTCAGTAATGACTTTTCCTGTTTACTGCAACTGTGCTGTCACAATGAATACAACAGTGATCTCTTGGGTTTAAAATGTTAGGCACTGTGCATGAACACCACTTAAAGCATGAGCTGTGGGGACTCTCAAATTTCCCCTTTAGTTACATCTGTATTTCTAGGTTTGTGTTCAGCTGAGACTAAATGAAAAAAAAAAAATCAACTGGGTGAACTCAGGTGTATGACTGTGTATGCTGCAGGGCTCAGGTGTATAGACTCTCCCAGAGTCTCTGGAGGCAGTGCCTAAACAGGACAAAGCTTGTCATTAGCTCCCAAAAAGTAGTATAGTGTATCAGGGTCATGTGACTCTCACCTCATAATGGGCGACCCGCTGGGACTCGGAGATGAGCTGAGCGCTGCACACTTTGCAGTAGCTGTCTGTGAAAAGCCCTTGGTCCACCTCTGTTGACTTCATCTGGAGAAAGAGAAAAATGCAGTTACTGACTGGAGCTCACTCGCTGGCAGGTGTTTTGTGAGGAGCGAGCACATAGTGCTGATTTAAGCTAGAAATGAAAGCAAAAAAACCCCCCAAAAAAACAGTTTTATTGACAAACTGTAAAAAATGCCCATTTTAGACAGGCTGAGTCAAAAGAAGTTAGAGGAAATCTGCTCTTTTATTTAAACTGCAAGTCTGAATCGCACTGGACCTCTTTGACTAACATTTATCACAAAAATGACACATTATGTCCATAAGATTTATAGAATATTCATGCCATCAACATAGAAAGCCATCTGATTTTCACTGAAACTATCACGCAGCCTCATTTTGTAGGTCTGTCGGGAGCTGTGACAAACCAACCAAGATGTAATGGAGCAAGTAAACAATAAACTCTTCTCATATTTTTGCACAGTCAATCAATATTTTATCAGCTTAGTTACAGATTCTGAGCAGCTATTGCAAGCAATGAGTCAGAAAAAACATACAAAATATTCCACTTAAGACGTAACGCTCAAATGTTATTTGATAATGAATAACAAACAACAGATCAAAGACAAGCACTTCCTGGAAATTCATTAAAGTATCCAAGTGAACTCCGGGCTGTGTGTTGAAGAAAAAAAAAAGAGATTCTAGGTGACATGGCAGCAAAAGCCTCTTATTTTCACAGCTGAGCCCATATTTGGAAGCAGTGAGGCTTAACTCATCCTCATTTACAAAGGCACGTCTTAATTTGGAGCCACAGGACAGAGGAGAATTATCCTGCGGGTATAAAAGCAACTTATCTCAAACTGGTTTCAATATGGTTTCCCAAAAAACAAAGTAAAAACAGCACAATGCAACTCCGAAAGGCTTTTGTTTGCCATAGTTTTAATTCTAATGCAACTGATAATCACCAAATCTTCACAAGCACTGAGCTTTCAGCAAAAGCAGGAAATCCATAACAAGTTTTAATAAGTCCTCCAGAGGAGCATCAAATTTCAAGTTTATTTGTCACACACATACAATCCTAATGCACAGTGAGACGCTCATGTACCTGACCGGCCGTGAAGGTAAGGAGCAAGACATAAACATAAATTCCAACCAGCTGTTTTTTTTTTTGTTTGTTTGTTTTAAATAATAGACAATAGCTAGTAAACATAATTAACTAGCAGTTCAACCGTGGTCTAAGGGGGGTATTGAGTAGCTGAGTGGTGGGTAGGTACTGGGTGGGGTGAGGTATCATTCAGCAGTCTGATGGCTGGAGGGTAAAAGCTCCTCCTCATGCTTTCATGGCAGCCAGCACACAGTGGTAGCTTTTCCCTGATGGCAGCGTGGAGAACTGTCTGCTGTTAGGGTAGCTGGGATCCCCTGCGATGCTCCTGCCTCTGGATCGTTTGATGTATGTGTCCTGCAGATTCGAGAGATTGCACTTGATGGTTCTCTTGGCTGAATGAACTACCCTCCTGAGGGCCAAGCGGTTCTGCCGGCTGCACCTCCCCATCAAGGTGGTGATGTTCTCTATAGTGCTGAGCACCCTTTTCATTAACAGAAATATAACTGTGGGGCTTTAAACTCAAAGTTTTTTTTTCTTTTGCTTTGTTTTTACTCAATTTTAGTTCACCATGCTAAAAAAAAAAAAAAAAAAACCCAAGTGGCTACATTTACTTTCTACTGGTCATAGGTCATAGGTTAACTACTTAGAACACAAAACATTACATTGTTTGATACAGCAAAAGACAAAAGAAGACAGAAATTTGGTGGTCCTTTTTGGTTCTGGTAGGAGGATGGATATTGATAAAAAAAATATATTGATACCAATCTAGACCTGAATCTTCTTTAACATGTTTATTACCCTTTTCATTCCTGATCTGATCAACTATCTGTGTGGAAAAAGATTAGGCCTACTAACGTTTTCAGTGTCAGCGCAACCATTTTAATGTCTGAATATGAACATATTTTAGAAACAGAATAGAAAAAATAATCTTACATGTTCCTCAACAGTGCAATTTCACCACTATCATAAGTTTGATGACATGATTTGTGCTTGTTTTTGCAATGCAACTGATGGACTGAAGCCAGTTTATAACTTTCTTTTAATTGTTAGCATGTTCCCAGGACCTGGCATGACCTTGGCTGTTACTTATAACACAAAGTACTCTGCCTGCGGACTGCTGCCCTTCTGCTCCTTGGCGGCCAAGACGATATGGTCAGACTGAGGGAACGAAGGTGAAACACGTCAGGGGAGGAGGTATCTGCAGATAAACAGCTAGAGAAGAAAAGAAACCTGAATAAATCAGCACCACCGCTCTCCTCCTCAGCCTCGTAATCAGTCGAGAGCAGCGTCACTTCAAGTTCAGATTCTAAAGTACAAACAACATAAATAAGCATCTTTGAGAGCTCTATCAGCCTGTGCCAGTGTTGGACCCACTGACTGTTTTAGCAAGGCTGCACAGATGTGCAAAATGAATAATTAATCATCCCAAATTCTGTTAAGAAACAGAGGCATCAGAGGTAACTTCAGCAGCATCCGGGAAAGAAAACAGCTCTTATCTCAGACTTCATTTTCCACAGCTAGAAGATGGACTCAGTTCTAATTCTGTCATTGTTAAAGTTTGCACGTTCATCTTAGTTTGGGACTGAATGGTCACGGCCCTACAATGTGGAATAAACAGATAGAGAAATAAGTGAATAGTTGTTTACGTTTCTGTTACGTCTCCACAGAGACGAAAAAGCATTCAGCTGGATCTGCTGTTAGGACGTTTTAAGTTTTGTCTGCATATAAGCTCAGAAATGGCAGGAGGTGATTCTACTGTAGAAAGCTCAGCAGTGCATAATAAATTAAACTAAAACAAGGAAATGAGAAGAAATTTTCTTAAAGAGTTCACTGTTTTTAATGATTTTGGTCTTCAGTAAATTAGCTATTATAATACTGTTTTGACCACAAAAAATGAGAATCGGGAAACACGTTGAAGCTAAAACAGCAAAAAGAATGAGCTCTTCAGTTTATCCATGTAAGCGTAAGAGGGACTACTACACATTTAAATATTGTAACACCTTGGATAGGATTTTGTATTCTGTTCTCCTTTCCTCTTAAACTTTTGACCTCTTATGTCTTCTGTTTCCTCTAACATCAGATTGATCTACTTTAAATCAGTATCTCAGACAGATGTACAGTACGCATGCAATTTACATAAGTTCAATTTAGCTTATTTGCCCAATTCTTCCCTCAAAAGGCTGAAAAGCAGACTGCATTTTTAGTGAGACAAATACTTCATTTCCCCAGAGAGCCGGGCAATGCTAGCATGGTGCCAAGTAAATTGCAGAGGTCTTTAGAAACCAAGCATCCCCTTGTGCTGAGTCTGAGCCACAGGATTCAGATTACTTTACTTTACTTTATTACATTTAGCAGACGCCTTTATCCAAAGCGACCAGCAGATTAAATCCTGCTGGTCATATAGTATTCCTTCCTAAAAAATTAACTCACTGAGAAGTGTTTGATGGGCAAAAACAGAAAAAAAACTTCTCTTTTACCTGAGAGCAGCGCTTGTCCCTGAGTGTGTCTGTCACTCAGACACAAGAAAGCAGGGAGCGTCCTGCTGAGTATTAAATACAGCTCTCCAAAGTGCAACAGCTTCTCACTAAATTAACATGTGCCTCTCCTTGGTGTTCAATTCATTAAGCTAATGGATTTTACTGTCAGATACACTGCTATAATTGCAAGAGGTTGACTCTCCTCTAAATGAGAAAAATATTAATTTTTACCCAGCGTAATTGGATAAGGGGTGGCATCGCACTCGTAAACCAACAGGGCGTTCTTTACACAATTCAATCATCAATATCTGATCAGAGCAGCTGTTGTCAACATCATTACAGCCAAGCTCTCACAGCACAGCACCGTGAGCTCATTACGGAAGTTACGTTGCCACTCTCTCCCGTGTTTCTCCTTCACCAGAGAAGTCAGAGGGAACAAAATGGAACACCTTGCACCCATCACAAAATTAGCAGGAAGCCAGCTTGTTTCTCATACCTAGACGATCCTGTTTAATGACTGTCTTTGACTACGACAAACCGTCAGCAAATCAAGAGGCAAGCTGTGCAGAGCTGGAAAACCGAGGCTGGGGACAGAAAAAAGAAAAAGGCTGATGAAACAGAGGGAGGGAAAGAGTTCAGAGATGAAAAGAAGGTCACAGTGGCGAGTGCCCAGCAGATGTTGCAGCTATAAAAGGTCAGTTGTAATTCGTTAGGGAGAGTGTAAAGCTGGGAAGCTGGATGAATGCCCATTCAAATGAGCTGGACTCACACTGGCCTTGGCGGTAGGTGCTCCTTTGGCTAAGGACAGTTCAATTAATAAATTCTGATTATCAGCTAAACGGGCACTGCTGCTGTCACAACATAAAAATTCCAAGTTTGATCCCAGCGTGCCTAATTCTATTTTCTACTCATTGGCTATCGTGTGAACTAATTCAGGATATGTCTTTTTTGGCTGCACTGTGATTGTGTACGAATAGAAGTAAAAGGGTATGATCAGTGGGCCGTGCACAATCCCAGAACAAGTCCAGTTCTCTGCCAGCTTGTTATTAGATCTTAAATTACTTTCTGTAGGACACAGTGGTGCTTCGAGATATATGCTGTTAAGCATACAAACAAGAATGTCAATGTCTATTGAACCTTTTTTTCTTTTGATCAGATGCTGCTGAGAGGTTTGCACTTGTATCAGTACTACATTTTATGCTCAGTACAGTTTTTTTCTTCTCAATCAATGCCAACATATTGGCACCAAATTTTATGGCAGCTCATAGCTGTTGAGATCATCCACTGAAATCCAAAAATGTGGTGGAAATGTGGTCCTGGGTAGTCGGTGGATCCCAAGAGTACCCGGAACTTTTTTTTTTTGTTTTCTGGCAAACATGAATATCTGTAGCAATGACTTTTATGGTAGTTGCTCCATTAATTCTAGAAGTGTGTTACACCCAAATTAAGAGTCAGAAGATCACGCAGATTATTAGCTAATCGTTCACTCAAATTCATTATTAAAATGAATGTATTAAATTCCAGTGAAAGACTAACTGGATCTGTCACCGGACAGAAGTAAGAGAGTGTCCAGAGAAGCCCCAGGTTACCATAGTTTAAAAACATGGGATGTGACTCAATACATCACACAATATTCAACCAGCGTTCAACACCAGCCCTGCTCAATAAAGCAGCATCCCACTGGAGACCAGCTGATAGCAACAACTGGTGTGCGTTCCCTGCAGTGTTGCCTGGTTCAGAATAATATCATAAGTCTTAGACTACACTGCGTAATCATCTCTTAGAACCAAAGCAACATAAATACCAAATGTGTTGTCTCATCTTTAACTAATTGAATTTAGAATTCCACTGTAATCACATGGGGTAATCCTGCACTTCCCACACACAGGCCTCAGATTCCTCCTGTGAGGATCTTTTGTGACTAGCTGCCCCAGATTGTTCCCTCCATCCTTAAACTGTCAGAGAGATGTAACGCAAAGCAGAGCGCTTTAAAACAGAGAGAGGAGGCATTTAAAAAGCTCTAACTGACATCAGCTTTGAACTGTATCACTGTGTGTTTCTAGCTGTTCCGTAGATGTACTAAGGCTCGCCGCATTTGTGGCATACCAAGTACACCAGTGACACACAAAAACAGGGTTTATTTTAGTGCGCAGCAAATTATTATTGTCAGCCACCACAAATATATATTTTTTTTTATCTATCTGTGATGACACTGATTTGCTATTGGACGATCATGTCACTCTTATTCTCAAAGTTACTGCTAATCGGCTACAGTGGTGAAAAAACTTCCAAAGGAATGCAATCCTGTGAAAAAGTAAATACACCCCAGGATCCAGTACCATGTGAAACCACCTTTAGCAGCAATAACTGTAAGTAATCATTGCCTGTGGGCCTGTATCAGTGTCTCACATAGTTGTGGAGGAATTTTGGCCCCCTCTTCTTTAAGGCTGCTTCAGTTCCTTGAAGTTTGTGAGCATTCCTTTATGCACAGCTCTCTTAATGTTCCACCACAGCATTTTAATGGTGTTGCAGTCTGGACTCTGCTGGGACTATCATTTTTTTGTTTTTTTGTTTTTTTCGTAGCAACAGAATTTTCCAAATAGGAACTAAGGGACTGTTTCAAATAAAATCAAATAAATCAACCACAATCTGAGCTGTTCTCACAGATGGATAAAAAGTTTGAAATTACAAAAATGGCTAAAATGAGTTGCCAAAACTATTTGGGCAGTCATTATTGTGTCTCTGTGCTGTTTTATTTTTGTGTTGGGTTTTGTGATATTGTTACACATCAGCTTCATCTAGAATGTCCACAGCTGAAAAAATTTTCTGAAATTACTTTTATATCAAAATAATAGTTGCAGTAAAATTTAAAACACACTTTTTTTTTTTATTTTCCATTTTAATATATGCATCAAATGTAACTGTAAAAATGTAGTCAATTTTACAATGTTTTTTAAATTTATTTATTTATTCATTTTTTAAATCTAACATACCAACACCAAGTAAATCTACTTGGGAACCAAATATGACACAAACAAAGCTCGAGGCAACATTCCTGTGAACTCCAGTGATCCTAAAATGCTCTTACAGTGCACTTGGTCATTATTGAATTTAGGAGACAGAGTACCATGTATAATTCATGATGAAAAGACTTTAATTTAAGCAGTATTAAACAAGTTTATAAATTATACAAAACCTTGAATAGAGTTTGTGCTTTTTGGCTTGCAAGTCCAGGGAGCCAAAGACTTCCCGTCAGGTACCTGAAAACACAGTCAGGTTTACACAAGGTAGAAAAATAAAGCTGACTTACGATGAAATTTGTTAGTAGGAAGCTCAAGACAAATAACTTCCCAAATTATTACATCATTTAACTTAAAGTACGCGCTGAAAAGTATTTCTGCTGACAGATATGGCACCTGAGACAAAAGGCTGAGATGGCAAACTTAGAAACAGTGTGTTGGTTGATGCCTTCCTTAATCAGTGTTTGTGCTGTTTCAGAGAGCATCAAATGATGTGAGACATACAACGTCAACTAACATAGAGCGCCACCGAACATTACAAAGAGACAAAAGCAGAATCACTGTCACGCTTTAGCTTTAATTTCTATTTATAAGCGCATACATTTTGCCATCTTGTATAAAGAGTGATTTTAATGGTGAGTCCTTTTTTCAGATCGTCAGTGGAAGTTAACTGATGTCAAAGGAAATAAAATATCTTTGATTCAATAGGTATACGTGCCACTGACAGAACTCAATGTTTAATGTCTCTTAAATCAGTGAGATTTAAGACTTGGCCAGCGTGAGACTCTTTTTGCAGCCATTATCTGTTCCTTCATCAATTATGACAAGTAAACCAGTTCCAGAAGCAGTCGTCGAGGCCCCTCCATAAACTCCATGTTTCCCTGAGTACTTCCTGTCTTATGCCATATGTTTGGCTTCATGGTTGGTGAGAGGTTATTCTGGTGTAATGTTTTTGATCCAGACCCTTTCTGGCTTTTCTTCTCCTTTGGATTCCTGTTGGTAACAAGACATTTGCTTGCTTCTGCAGACTGTTGATTGAGATGTTTTCATTCACTCTTTCTCTTCACTGCTTGTTTGGGATTATTCTTCATGGCTCCAGGATCGAGGAATTCAGGTGCTCCAGTTGTTTTTGATCTTTTTTTTTTTTTTCTTGCAGTCCACCAGCGGTTTGTTTGTTACTTGATATTTAAATTTACTGTGTTGAGGTTCTCAAAGACTTTTCTGTTTCTGTCCTTACCACTGAGTGGTGTCTCTGGTCTTCATATTGCCCTTTGGCTTCAAGTGGTATCTCAACAGATGACCTCAACATGACCTTAAATGAAGCTTGGACAACGGGGCCCTTTTATGTGTAAATGATCCATGAAAAAGGAAGCACCTAGGTAGCATGCTGCATCTTTTCAGTCAGTTGATAATTTACTTTTGCACACCAGGAAACACGCGACGTGTCAGACACTCTTCCGTTCCATCCTTGGCGTGGCCTCAGATCATACTAGCAGCTTTCAGAAGTAGAGCAGTTAGTCTGCACAGGGTCTGATATATTGAAAATTTGAAAAAAAAAATAGACCCGCTGCTATTTTTAGCTATGTGGTGCAATGAACAGTTTCTGGGGAACCACAAGCATTGTTTGAGATGCTACAATCAGATCCGGTTGCTGTACTAGAGTTAGAACAGTAAAGTTCCTGGAAAAAAAAAACACTGTTGCGGGATCATAAAAGGCAACAGTAGAAATAGAAGGTTTAAAGATATTTTTAAATCTAACAAATGTCCTAAAAAAACTTCACATTATTGTTAGTGAATTGTCATTTAAACTTCTCATAAAATAGATGACTTCTAATGTCCTTATCATGATCTGCCTTCCATGTTGTCCATTTGTTTTTCCTCTCTGTCGCTCTCTCTTTCTTTCTGTTTATCCCTCTTGGCTGGGCTTTGGTTCTTGTCGGATTCTGGCTGGCACACCAGGACAATTACCTAATCATGTTGCTGCAGTATTTATAAATCAGCTATCACCACCCACTCTCTCCCAGACTGTCCGTTAACTATGGTGGTACAAACATTCAGACTCCATTACTGTTGTCCTTTTGGATTTCTATTTTCCTTGTTGTTTGCCAGCGCTGTAAACTCCGAACTGCATGCTCCAAATTTAATCCAGCCAACTACTTCTTCCTTTAACTAGCCACCTCGTTCCTGCCCATCCCTGCTTGTCCACTCACCATTTCCTCCACTAGTGAAACCGCAGATGCAGGTGCAGCGTTTTTACTGGAAAGTCCTGAGACATCTTAAGGAGAACGTTTGCTACTGCAAACAACCTGAAGGGCAGCACATGCTATTGTGTCAATGTAAACCTGTTCACAGCATAGTGAAGAGTTGTTTGGCTACACCACCGCAATGCACACCTTATCAGATTTGGTTCCTTACAACTTTGTCCTCTACCACAAACTGAAATTCAAGTTGGAAGGTCACTGTTCACAGTGGAGGGAATCCACAGACACACAGGGCCTGAACGGGAGTTCCAGGCACTGCTCTGACAAGAGCAGCTGGGCTGGAAGTTGGGCTGGAACGAGATGACCAAATTTAAATCAAGTGTGGTTTTTGCTCTTTATGGTTGGACTGAAGAAATATTTGACTGCACCTCACTTGAAATTAGCTATATGGAAGCATTACTGACTGATTGTAAACTAACAACACAATCCTCCCATTGAATTCTAGCCACATCTAAATAACACCAAACACACAAAAGAATCATATCTCTAACACATTTTTAAAAGAATCTGAATTGGTATTGAGATTACTTTCATTTAGTGCTCAATTGGATAAGTCTGTTTTTCTTCAGACCAGTGAAATTATTTTAATATGCCATCACAAAAAAATAATAATCTATTTGGAACATAATGAAGGTGACTGTTGCAGTAGATAACCCTCAATTCCCAAAATAGAGTAAGCTTCACCAGTAAAGTGTAGAGCTATTTAATGAAGAAAGATGACCACACATGGATGGCTGTAGAAATCCATAAATTAGAAGTTGATCATTCATCCCATGTGCAGTATAGCAATTAATGATAGTAGCACTACACATTGAGGGCATCAGTATGAGAAAGAGAGGGGCTGCAGAGCCGTGGGATTGAGCTAGCGCCACAAAGAACTGCTAAAGCATTGAATACTGTAAAATCATAATGAGGTTTTATTTAAAAAAAAAAAAAAAAGGCTCACAGCATGCACATTTCTCACTACAGTTGACTTTGGCAAATTCTAGAAAGCAAGAGTTAGTTTGGCACTGTGTGAAATGTAAATTAACGCAAAATGTAATAATTTGCAAGTAATTTCAATCTGGATGGCTGTGATCTTCTGGCCCTGAGGCAGCACAATCCCAGTGTTTCCCACACAAATTTCTGATTCACATATCTGAGGTTTGGGCTGAACTCTAAATGTAAGCAGTAAATGTGAATTTTGTATATAGACCGCAACAGATTTGCAACAGGCAGCTAGGAGATCTATGATTTTCACTGATCCCAATTAATCACTGTATTATTACAAACAGATTGCATGAAATTACATGAAAACTGATTGCAGACTGATAGCCAACTGGCTTATTGCCATTTTATCGTCACTTTGATGCACCAAGGTTGCTTTGAATATGGCAGCTGATGACAAATGGTCTAAGACCATTTCCAATGCAACAAGACCGCAAGTTCACTGCAATAAATTTGGTCATGCCACGGCCTCCAAGCACTGTTTTCTCTAGTGTGACTGTAGCACAATTAATGTTATCATTATTAGGAGATTTATATTAAATTTATCTCAGTACAGGTTCATGTTGGAATCTCGGCATATAACTGTTGCTTGCAACAAAAATGTGTGACTGTGCCAGTAGGGAGCATCTCCACCATCTCATTATAAAATAAGTGAAAGCAGAAGGAGTCTGTTGGTTTGATTTTAAATTAGAGCTTAGTGTAAGTGTGCATTTAAAGAGATGCTAGTTTCTCTCCTCTCCTGGACTTTTTTTGCCAGGCGTTTGTGTCAGTGAAGGACTCTTCTGTGTGTGAAGAGGGCACAGTCCACAGTGGAGGCGAGACAGGTGAGCCATTTAACACACATAAAAACACATTGAACAATTGGCCTAAAGGGAGAAAAAAAAAAGAGCCAGATGAATGTTATGACAAATTACTATTTGTACTGTTGAGCCCATATCCTTCCACTTTTATTCACCTGTTACTGTAGGCTAAATAATTCATCATTGTATGAGAGTTAGGCTCTCCCACTAATACATATGTTATCCCCTTTATGCTGGAAGTGGGAAACTGTCCAATCTCTCTTTCTCTCTCTCTCTAACCAGCAGCAATAATTCTACTTGTGAGAGAGCACTGTTGTGTATTTTGTGCTTGGGCCACATAATATGCATTCTGGAGGCTGGATAGAGTTTAACACCTACATGCTAAACTGCCAACCCCAGCAGCAACTCAGTTAAATTCAATTAAATTCAGTTTTATTTATATACCACCAAATAACAACAGTTAACTCAAGGTGCTTTATATTGTAAGATAAAGACCCTACAATAATACAGAGAAAACCACAACAATCAAAGACCCCCTATGAGCAGCACTTGGAGACAGTGGGAAGGAAAAACTCCCTTTTAACAGGAAGAAACCTCCGGCAGAATCGGAGGCAGGGAGGGGCAGTCATCTGCCGCAACCGGTTGGTGCTGAGGGGAGAGACAGGACAAAAGACATGTTATGGAAGAGAGCCAGAGATTAATAATGTCTAATGATTAAATGCAGAGTGGTGTATAAACACATAAAGAGTGAAAAAGAAACACTCAGTGCATCATGGGAATGCCCCAGCAGCCTAGGCCTATTGCAGCACAACTAAGGGATGGCTCAGGGTCACTTGATCCAGCCCTAACTATAAGCTTTCTCAAAACAGAAAGTTTTAAGCCTAATCTTAAAAACAGAGAGGGTGTCTGTCTCCTAAATCCAAACTGGGTGCTGGCTCCACAGAAGAGGGTCCTGAAAGCTGAAGGCTTCCCTTTCTGCTTTTAAATACTCTAGGAACCACAAAGACGTCTGCAGTCCAAGTGCTCTATTGGGGTGATACGGTACTATGAGGTCTATAAGACAAGGTGGGGCCTGGTTATTCAAGACCTTGTATGTGAGGAGAATAATTAAATTAAATTAAATTCCGGATTCAACAGGGAGACAATGAATAGAAACCAATATGGGAGAAAAATGCTCTCTCTTTCTAGTCCCTGTCAGTACTCTAGCTGCAGCATTTTGGATCAGCTGAAGACTTTTTGGAGGGTTCTTAGGGCAACCTGATAGTAATGAATTACAGTTGTCCAGCCTAAAAGTAATAAATGCATGAACTAGTTTTTCAGCATCACAGAATGTTTCTCATTTTAGAGATATTGCACACATGCAAGAAACCAGTTCTAAATATTTGTTTAATATGTGCATTGAAGTCAAAAATGACTCCAAGATTCCTCACAGCGTTACTTTAGTATCTGGTTAGAAAACATGTTTCTAAGATTTGTAGGGTTGAGTACAATAACTTCAGTTTTATCTGAATTTAGAAACAGAAAATTAGAGGTCATCCATGTCTTTATGTCTTTAAGACATTCCTGCAGTTTTACAGCGATGGCAAGAGTTTTGGCAAATGACAATAGGGCAATCACCAAACCCCACTCTGTAATCAATACTAACAGGAACAATAAAGTCAAAGTGATCTCTATATTAGAAAGATTGAAGTTCAATCACCAACACAGTTACCGGTGTGGATAAGCACAAAAACAGTTTTGTTTTGGTTATGATGTTGCCAGATTAGTTCTAGTGGGCCATGCTGACCACTGGGGAAACATCAGTGGGGCACTGCAGTGCAGTAGAAATGCATGTATTCATGACTTGGCACAGCGCAGTGCAACTAAAGCTGGTGATATCAGGTCTGTGGAGAACCAGTGTTTGAGTGTATGTAGACTTGTAAAGTACTTCTGATAACCAAGTCGAATTGTTAACAATTACACTAGGAACAATTCTGGCATGAATCTTGCAATACCTTGTCATGAAGCGAAGTATTGATCTAGTTTGACAGTTTTAAAATTCCCTGCAGTGTGGCCAATACTGTCACTACGCAAAATCTTGATCTGAAACTTAATTTTGCACAAGTGGACCAACCTACTGTACAAACAAGAGGACTAACAACTGACCATCCAATGCCAATCAACACCTTCACGCTCTACCATAGGTAAAGCAAAATTCTTTGCAAATATTGTTTATGGATGACAATCACAATGGCAGAACTCACAGCCAGTACAGTCATACAATTCATCACGGGCTCATGAGTGAAGCTTTCATCTGAGGAAAATGGGAAAAGAGACGGGTTTTGAATCACCAGCCAGGCACTGTTAGAGCTTCAGTTACATTTATGATTAGAATTAAAATGTACTGTAGTAATACAATTTGGTCAATTTACTACATATCCAGTGTGTACAGTTATTGTCTTTCAGTATATGCTGCCTTACCACATCTGTAAGTCACCCTGAACAGTTCCTAAAGTTTTCAAAAATGCAAATCTCGGTATCACTGCGGACCTTCCAGTTCTATGATGGTCTGAGTCTTGTGAAAAGATTTTCCAGTTTATGAAGAATGAGAAAACTTTGTTGAAAGTTAAGAAACTCAGCTTTTTAGATTTCGACGCATTCCTCTCAGACCTACATCGTCCACTTTTGTCAGAACATTGATGCATAGCAAATGAACAAAATTGCCATTTGAGCAGCCAGCAATGATTGCATTGTAAAAAGTTATCGTCCTCAAGGTCCATTATTTATTCACATTCACCCTAAGTCCTCTCCACAGCACCTACATTTTTCCTCATTTTGCCTGACTTTGCAAGTGAAACAGATGAGTTTAAACAGCCAGCACAGCAGAAATAATCAATCACTGATACAGTACAATAGCCAGGATGGGATTGTTTAAATGGACGGAACTATAGTTATCTTTGCTGACCTGTTGCTGACAATGAATAATGATAAGAAATAAAGTGAGTTTGTCGGTCACCAATTTTGGAGGCCCTCCAGAGCTGCTGTCTGAGGCCAGATATTTGTGCAAAATCCAACGTAGGCAAGAATCCTCTGGCTGAAACAGATGCCATCTAAAAGTCACAAAGCTGTATCTGAGTGGAAGAACTCCTGGATCAATGCCACAACTAAATAAAAGCAAAACATTACAGGAGCACTGGCAGTAAGTCTTGTTAATCAGATCTACACTGATTTGTTTTTAATTACTTACACAGCCAGTAGTACACAGACGTAGATGGTATCAATTAAATCACAGTATGACTAATATGATCTTTTGTAGTATCCATCAGTATCCCTTGTAAAAGCTATTTCCACATATATAAATACAATGTTTATATCCCACTAGTGTTAAGTGGGCTACTACTGATTATGTGAATGTGGAATCTATTTTTATACTGCTACATTTGGTGAAAGCCAAACACAGCATGTTAGCACACTGTCAGTGGTGGATGGGTGATGATTTGGGCTTGCTTTGCTACCACGGGACCTTGACACCTTGGAGTCATTAAGTCGAACATGAACTCCTCTGTATACCAAAGGATTCTAGAGTCAAATGTGAGGTCATCCATCCAGCAGCTAAAGCTTGACCCAAACTGCATGTGGATGTCATGCTTTGTCTGTCCTAGGAGTGATAAACAACAGAAAGGTGGTGGAACATAGTTGGGTGGAAATTAAATATCGCATCCTGCTGGTACTGCAAGTTACTACAACTTCCTGCAAATACAGGGGGCGTGTACATTTCACACCTACAAGACGCAAAGAGTGACATGGACACGGCGGATTCTATTACACTTTGCCATGATACCAGGTTGCTACAACAAAATGGCTGAAAAAGAAAAGAATCAAAATGTTGGCTTAGTCCAGTGGTTCTCAAATCCAGGCCTCATGGCCCAGTGTCCTGCAGGTTTTAGATGTGTCCCTGATCCAACACACCTGAATCAAATGGCTGAATTACCTTCTCGGTATGCAGTCAAGTTCTCCAGAGTCCTGCTAATGACTTCTATATTTGACTCAGGTGTGTTGAAGCAGAGACACATCTAAAACCTGCAGGACACTTGGCCATGAGGCCTGGATTTGAGAACCACTGGCTTAGTCAAAGTCCAGACCTCAGTCTGATTGATACCTTTAGAGAGCTGTGCAGTTGGAAGCACCTCACTACTACTTATTCACTTTATTCCTACTAGCAAGGCCTGCGGCAGTTTTTCAGAGTCTTCATTCGTTCAGTGTTCAGTGGTGAGTCGAACAAAATTCCGTCACAGATACAGGTGAAGGGTGACGTACTTTAAAAATGACAAATATATCAAATACAGTCGGAGAATGTGACGTCACATTTGCAGGGGCATGAAGAATATGAAAATCCAAAAGATTGGGATTTATGATGAATCTTTTTTTAATAACATATAGATGTTGATAATTGCTGTATGTGTGATGATGGTCGTGCAAAGCGAGTGGCCCATCTGTTAAGGAGGATATACTTTAGGGTACATACAGACGTATGCTACAATCACTGTAGTTAGAAGATGGAAGCACTAAGGGTGTACTTAGTTTTTCTGCTTCTGTGTGTTGGCTTAATTTTGGTTAAATAATGATGACACAGTGCAATATGTCATGTGCTGTTGTTCATCCGTGGTTCTATTTAAATAATTTATGAACCTGATAAGAACCAGATGATTTTTTAAAAATTATGTCCTTTATTATGATACGTGAAACCTTACAATTGAAAGAGGGTGTAGTTTCTTTTTAATGTGACTGTATTAACAACTACTTGCTAACTACACACTAAAAACTGCTTGGGTTGTAAATAGGGGTTGATCAGCATTCTAAACCCCAAAGCTTAGTATTACTAGTAAACAAATATTTGACAGTTTTGCTTCAAAGATTGATGAATGATGTACACTTCAACTGTGATCGACTAGTTTGAGAAGGAAATTTCATCTGGAATCAGTGGAGACAAAGCCTTAGCCCTTGCTATGGTGTCGATGTAGGAATCCGTATCTAAGTAGCTACGCTGGTGAATGACTTTACAAACTCTCTTGTTCCAAGAGAGTCCTTCCAGCTTTAGCTTACCAGAGAGGGATTAGGAAATCTTTTAAAATTCATTTTGACCAACCAGATCATCTGGACTGAGTCATCTATAAAAAAAAAACAGTTAGCGGTGATTTTAAATTTGATTTTAATCACTCTGTAAATAACTTGATTATATTATTATAATTCAATTATGCCAAAAAAAAAGAAAAAAAAAAAAAAAGGATCTGGTCTATTATCAGTCTGCACAAGGCCAAAGTAATCCTGAACAAAATCCAGTAACTGTGATTTATATATATGAAAATTGAATCCATTTTAGACATCATATCATCATCACCATCCTCATCTTCATTGTCCTCTTTATCACCATCGTTGGCATCATCATCAAATCTCCCACAGCAGGATGTCTGCAGTAATCACTGTTCCTGCCACTCTCTCAGTGTTGATTAGCCCACAACTTGATTGCAAAAGACTCCATTCTCAGTCTCAGTAGAGGTCCCATGTTTGGCCTAATTGAAAGTCTTGTTAGCCAGTGTAGTACGAGGGTGGTCTGCTGCTTAGTGAGACCTAACCCAAAAAACAAAACCTCAGATCTCTGTAACAGCTCAGCTACCACAGTGAGCATTAACAACCCATCAAATAAAAGCAGTCTTATCCTTAATATCCAAAAGAGTCATCAGAGACCCATCTAATTTTTGTTGATTTGGAACACCCGAATGGCAAAAGATTTAACACAAAATCCATAATGGCAGCATGACTGTTTGAGACTTTATTTGAAATGGCAACATAATCTCAAAACTGTCCTAGACTGAAAGTCCGTGGTCAAGATATTTATCACAGAGGATTTCCATCAATATTAGCTGTATCCAAACATTTGACTGTTTGGGTATTTGTTAAAAAGGTTCTTTTTCACATTTCATTTTTTTAGATTTGCACTTCCTTATCAATTCGTAATTAAAAATGGTCAGGCAGCATACTGTTTTGTTCAAATCAAGTTCTTTCAAATTCATTATTTGAAATTAATTCATTATTCATTCATCAGAGCTTTGTTTAGACAGACTAGTGGCACTGTTTTAGAGTCACAACATGCACTCCATATTTTCCATGCTAGCAAACGATTTGTTGCACTTCTGGTAACCAGTGTATATGTAACCGCACATTTAGCTCTCTACACCATCATCACTAAGAGCAGTCTTTCTTTCTCTCTCTGTATCTCTCTATGTGTGTGTGTGTGTGTGTGCGCGCGCTTGCATGCATGTGTATGTGTTTGTGTCTGCATGTGCATGGCACAGTGCTGCTAAAAAGGCTGGACCCTCCCACACAAACTCAGAAAGAGAGATCTCTCTTCTGGATCGGGCAAACTAAAGTCCACAGAGGGATGATTTTTTTATAACACCAAATTATAAGGATTGATGGTGAGATTTAGTATCACATATGTGTGTGCTATTGCTATTAAGCAAGCAAAACAGTTGGCCAAGATACACAATAGACATGCAAAGTCATTATCTTGTGCGTGCCTTTCCATTAATGGGACTAGTCATTGAGACTGCATTAAAAATGAGATGCCAAGTTGGACTGCTGTTGCTCCATGTATGCAAAAGTGACCGGGGCATTCATTCAGATATGAAGCTGACATGTTCAGACACCATCAGATTAATGTAAAAGAGTGCATGTTAAAAACAGAAATGCCAGCGGTCTTTTAGGGAATCCAGCTAAAAAAAAAAAAGAAATAAGCTAAAACTTTATGGGACTGCAGATAATTGAGACTTCATGTTGTTAGGGGATTTTGTAAGGACGAAACAAAAGAAACTGGATCTATAATAAGAGCAGCTGTCCCACCTCTCTGTCCCCACTGTGAACTGTAAGGTCTACAGAAACTGCTACCTCTATCATCAGCAGCATTTTGTCCAGCTGGCACTCTGGGGCCGTGTGAGAGACTCTAACATTGCTCCCAGGGGGGGAAATTAGCTGGACTGGTTGAGCGAGGCTGCAGAGAGACTTTACATCCTATCCCAGAGACCTGTGCACTGATCTGCCTCCCATTCTGTCTCTATTATTCTGCTGCTTTGGCTTTGGGGAGGCAAAGGCTGGCCAAATTGTAATGTCATGCCTTGAGGTCGAAACAATGAGCATTTGCTTTGTGTTTGCTGCTAAGTGGCCTATTCCCATGCAGTGTGACCCAAGCGGCGTCCACAGATCTGCTGAGTGAAAACATTAGCACTCACACTGGGCAGACTGCCTGCACTTCAGTAATATAATCATCTTGGTGTTTAGCCAGAGCAGACATTTAGGGCAAATGTTGAGTCAGTGCAACAATAAAATAGTGACACTGACCGGTCTAATGAGATTAATTCTTTTCAGTGCGGGCACAGCATCAAACTCAAATAATATGCTGTCAGAGAAATAGCATGGTGCAAGACATGACAGCACAAACCTGTTGGATGATCCTGTTGTTACAGTAACTTGTAAATTACACCCATTACAGCTTACATAACAAGAGCCATCAATGATGGGGATATTCTCCTGCGATTAATGAAAATATAAAATAAATGTAGAAGTCTGAATAACATTACAGCCCCATTTCATAGTAAAAAAAAAAAACATTCAACATACACCTTATTACCTTCTGCAAAGCGCTTTGGCCCTAATCTGGAGGCCTTGCCCTAAACTTTTATCCAAATACTTTTAGTCACCCCTTGGGCCAGTAAAAAATATGTTTTCAATAATAACAATACTCATTAAATCAAATCAATTTTAGGCAGGCTGTAAGAGATTGGTTTTCTATGAGTATCTTTCACATATTTAGAAATACTTTTTGGTAACAACATCCTAGATCAGACAAAAAATTTCCACAGTAAACAACTTAGAGAAAGTACAAACTGCACTCTTGTAGAAGGGTGTATACTGCATGTCTTTCTACTCATATAATCTATAACAATAAGCCAGATATATATTTTCAAGGTATTCACATCGTATTATATTCATGTGTATACAGGAATATTACAATATAATGCACCCATACTACATAATCTGTTGATATCAATGCAGTATGTGTAACATCACTACAATCATAAGGCAACAATGTACAAAACATAATACAACCATGTTTTTTTTTTTTTTTACATTTGAGCAATATTGCTGAGCAGTAGGTATGGCTTTAATATTACTCAATGATGAGTCATAATCTTTATTATTTATGGCCATGAGCCATCACTGACCTCATGTTAGACAATACGCAGCCAATCAGAAATTGGCATCACAGGCTAATCAATAAGGCTGCAGCCTAGAACTGATGTGACTATAAATAGACTGGGGTTTTACCTATTTGAGATTCCCCAGTCTGGTGACTGTTGAGGCAATTTGCATATAACGAACTCATCACAAAGTAGTTTGAGATGATTTGAGCTTTGTGACATGTCACATCATACTGCTGGAAGCAGCTTTTAGAAGATGGATATACTGTGGTTATAAAAGGATGGAAATGGCCAGGAACAATACTCAATTAGTCTGTGGTGTTTAAACAACACTCAGCTGGTACTAAGGGGCCCAAAATAAGTAAGTACCAAGAAAATATCCCCACACCATTACACAATCAGTAACTTGGAGCTGTCCTGCGTTAAAGACATTCTGTCAGTAACATCTGATTGTCACAGTAGAATTTGAGACCTGTCTGACCAGACAACATTTTCCCAAACACCTGCTGTCCAATTTTAGTGAGCCCGTGGAAATTGCAAGCCTCCATTTCCTGTTATTGTGGTCTTCTGCTGCTGTAAGCCATCTGCTTTATGGTTTGACGTGATGTGCATTCAGAGATGCTCTTCTGCATACCTTGACTGTTGCCTTCCTTTCAGCTTGAAACAGTTTGACCATTCTCCTCTGACCTCTAACATCAACAAGGTATTTTCAGCCAGTGAACTGCCACCAGTTGGCGTATTGTCTCTTTTTTTGAACTGTTCTCTGTAAACCCTTAGAGGTGGCTGTGTGGGTATTTGTGTCTCAAACACTCAGACGAGCCCATCTGGCACCAACAAATATACCAGATTCAAAGTCACTTAAATCACCTTTCTTCCCTATTCTGATGCTTCTTTGAATGTCAGTCTGAATGTTGTCTTGACAGTGTCTACATGCTCAATCTGCTGCCGTTTGACTGTTTAGATATTTGCATTAGTGAGCAGTTGAACAGGTGTACCTAATAAAATGGATTTTGAAAACATTTGGATTTCTGAAGCTTTGCCTATTTAGCAAAAACTAATATCCCAGCACTAATCCTAGATGGATTGCTGATGACCTGGTTATGAGGTAAAAATTACCGTGGCTTGTTTTATTCCTGCAAGAACAGAGGCGCTTTTTGGATGCTTTGTTCAACATCTTATTTAGTGACTGCTTGTTTATAAGAAGATACAAGTGGCTCTGCAGATTTGAGAAGAAGCTGAAAGAGAAGATTCATCCCCTTTGATAAAGAACACATTATCTTCAGTGATACAGCAGAGTTTGCTTAGTTGTTTGCTTCAAAACAACTCCCAAGCTCCGTGAAATAAATGCGCTCAGCTCAGACTGTTGGAGCACTTGGTTACTTTGTGGGCTATTTATAAAAATCCCAAGACCCATCTCAGTTGACCTTGTGTGAATGGAATAATGGAGAGAGAATGGAAACAACTTTGGCAAGAATGCAATGGAAAGCAACAAAGAAGCAGAGTAATTTTAACTCCACAAAAGCAAACAATTACTGATGATGTGGAAGCACGGAGCTTCAAAGCTGCTTATTTATAGGCATCACAAATTACAGACAGCATACAGGGGAGTGGAAGTGCTTTTTTCTCCAATTGAAGCTCTTCACAAACAGAATGGAAGACTCGAGGGCTTGAAAAAAAATCACTGGAATATTAAAGAAAGGGTCGATGAAGGAGCTTTATTATCTGACAGTTTATAACATGTTGCTGTTTGGTGCAGAACTTTATTGTTGAGCTTTAAAACAGATCAGAAATTAGAAGGAGAGGATGGTGTCCCAGGGAAACTTTGGAAAGCTTCAATGGTGCCATCTATTGTTTTGCATGTGGGGAAACTTGATTTCACATAACTTTAAATGAGGCAGATGGTGCTATTAGCACCTACTTGGTAAAATGGTGCGTAATTTTTCTCATCCTGCTGGGGGCTGCTGAATAAAACACAAATGGGATGTGTCTGGGATTCTTAAGTATGTGATGAACTGCTGCTCCAGGAGGAAGAGGAAGCCTTCTGACACCTTCTATACTCATAAAACAAGCTGTCCTGTGAAAGCAAACAGCCTTAAAAATGGTTTGCTTCCTATTGATCTCCACAGGATTCCTCCTTACTTTTTCCTTGTTTGACAGAAAGATGCACAACGTGCAGAAAAAGTAGGGTATCATTGAAGTTAGAAATCTTTTATTTTAATATTGTCAAAAATGCAGATGTGGCTCTTTTTATTAAACTCATATGAAGATGCTTTATTGAGGTGATTAACGGTATTGCCTGCTACAGTGTAAGCCTCCAGAGATCAGTCTTTACTGGTGGAACAGGCAGCTACTGAGAAAACAGCAGCTGCCAGTGGCTGGAACAACATTAAAAAAGGAAAACGCCTGTCTTTTTGTGTCCACTCTTCTCACATAACTTCTGGCAAATGAAGACACATCTGCCACCATCAGCAGAACATCCTCTCCATTCAGCCCACTGATGTGCCGATGTCCGCTGCAGCAACACATATTGTCAGTGCCTGATATGAATGTCATCTTTCTATGAAACCGGGGCTCTTACAGTCATCCACACATGCTGGTGTTGTCGTGGTACAGGAATTTCTAAATCATGTACAATACTTTTAAAAAATATTGATATTAAAGGCAACTTTTGGTAAAGCTGAAAAAAAAAATCACAAAGCCAAGTGTATAAAATTACCCGTCACTGCACTGTGCTGCCCAACAAACAAATAATATTCAATTATTGTTATCCTTGGAAATATTTCAATAACACGAGGGAAATGAAGGTAAATATCACCAGAAAGAAACCTGAAGGAAATTAAGGAAGAAAATGGAACTAGTTTGTTTAATATTTTAATCTTCTTTTTTTTTTTTTTAACAATCAGAGCATCTATTTGACATCATTTTATCATTTCAGTCAAATATCGTCAGGATGGCATTTAAATTGATGGCATTCAATTTAAAGTTTTATTTTTTTTTTAAATCCAACTCACAAAGTACAGAAGCAGAAACCAAACTCATCCTTGCAGCCCTTCATATGTTCACTAATGCATCTGCAGTGCATAACTTTGGAGACAGGAGTAACTTCACCTCTGATACTGTACTGACACACACACACACACACACACGCGCACAGCTTCAGTTCCATTCATGTAATCACGCTGACAGACAAACACAAATAAAGAAAAAAAGTCCTCATCTGTTTAAACCTCCGCATGGTCTGATATTGGGAACCATTTAGATCTGTCAAATTTCAGCAACTCTTCCCTGAGGCTGTGACAGGTGTGTTCAGCTCCCTCTTATCCACCTTAAATGTCATCTTAATTGCAAGCTGCATGTTCAGCAACCTGGGGCGGTGTGTGTGCGTGTGTGTGGGGGGGACTTAATATTCATTACTGTTTGTCCTGTATTGGAAGAAAAAGCCACAGGCTGCAGGCTGATAAAGTAACCTCCTTGAAAAGTGTGAAACAGGGGTTTCTGAGATGATTTGTGCCTCTGGGGTGGAGGACTTTTAACAGCATTGTGTGTACAGTACTGTACAATGTGTTGAATTATTTCAAGTTAAACCTCTGACTTGAATAAATGACTAATACGCTGAGATTGTTTCTGAATATGCCTTATTTATAGCTGGTCCCGGGGACTCCCTCGAGGATCAGCCGGGGGTGTCACCTCTCCAGCATGCAGGACCTTTACAACCTCCAGCAACCAGGCTGTTCTGCTTACTTTTTAACGCCGGTGTGCACCGCAGCGCGCAGGCAGCAGCACCGCTGCTTCTTACGGGCGCCTTCGTGCAACAAGAATCTCGGCGTTAAGATATCAGCATGCAACACGACAACCATGCCTGTCCCCCCTGCAGTAACGAATCTGCATAAAGTCACACTCACTCACTCCTGTGCACGCGTGCACGTCTCTTATCACAGTACA
Organism: Archocentrus centrarchus; assembly: GCF_007364275.1. NCBI lineage: Eukaryota > Metazoa > Chordata > Actinopteri > Cichliformes > Cichlidae > Archocentrus > Archocentrus centrarchus. The sequence continues at coordinate 27,466,499 of NC_044354.1, forward strand.
AAAAAAAAAAAAAGAGGGAAAAGAAATAAAAGGAGACAGGACGGTGTGACGGGTGTGAAATAAATGTACCTGTAACTCCACGCTGTAGCCCTGATGGAAATGCGTCGGGAACACCGCCAGCTGATGTTGCACTTGGAGGGAAACTGTATAATCCATTAACCAGAAGATGCTGAAGAGTGACAGACTGAGCGGGAGACGCGTCTGCTGCTGGCAGCGGTACTACACTGTAGTACAATCTGAATGTGCTCTCCGCCCCGCTGCGCTCCCATTGGCCGCGCAGCGCTCATCAGCCGCGTCAGTTGACTTGAGGCAGGAGGGCGGCAGTGGCATCTCCCATTAGCAAATGTCATCTGTTCACACATTTCAGATGTACAATGTACAGGCAGGAACCAGAGATGGGGATGCAAAGATCTGCAAAGAGCCTTTTATCGTTCAAGTAGGAGTATGAATATTACCAGTATGTTTAGTGTACTGGTCTGTAACTAGTATTATCCCATCAATACATATCAATACACTGTAATTGGCAAAAGGGATTTTATTTATTTATTTTTTTTGTAATTTAATTTATATGTTGTTAACCTAGCACTACAAGTGGTGAGGTTAAAGTGATGAGATTAGCCTGCTAAAGGGTCCAGCATGGGTGTACCTTGGTCCAATAGTACAGAACCTGCACACATGCTGTAGCTGTGTACTGCCACTAGGGGCCAGTGTCAAAAATATGTGTAAAAGCTGTTTGTGGGATGCTCTGCTTGTGCTGTTGTTGGTCCTTCTGCCAGATGTGCAGAGAACTGAAGTGTTGCTTGAGTGCTCAGGTAGAGTAGAAAAACATGGACACAGCTTCTGGGTTGGAAAAATGAAGCCGATGCAGAAGTGACCTAAACCTTCTGGACCTATCTGAAGGCCACCAGATGGCGATAGCTGTGGTTGCAAAGAGACTTCTGGTCCTATGGAAGGCTATGGGAAAACAGCTTTCTGGCTTGACCTCTGTAAACACTTTCCTCTGAGTTTATGAGTTCAGTCATTTTTGGTCATACTCAATAAAAAAAGTTAAGTATACTTTGTAAATGTTGGTCATATTCAAAATGGAGGATTATCATTGGATAACAGCTTATGATTGACAAAACATTAGCAATGAGCAATCAGCTCCACAGTCAGACCCACCCCTCATTGTCACATCTGTTTGAAACCAAGACGGCACCAGTGTAAACGTTAATCTCGAGGCTTCAAAACGGGACTTCAGTAATCAGTGGATGACATCACAGTAGCTGCGTGTACCTTTCATACTGTCTGTGGTTATAAGCATTTCCAGTCGTGAGATCTGTTCGTCAGGGGTGCCTCCGTCTCCCTTTTTATTTCTGATCGTAGTAGAATTGCTTTCATTACAAATCCTATGTGACCCAATTCTTAAAGGTTTATCTATGTTTGGTAAAGAAATAAGAATAACTCAACTAGCTGCTTTATTTTTGAGAGATAACCAGCAGATTGCACATGCTAGATCCCTAATAGATATGTTCTCAGCTGCATCAGGTCTGAAACTAAACAAATCGAAATGTGAAATCTTGTGTCTTTATCAGACTGAGGATAAAACCATGCATAATATGCCTGTTAATAATTGTGTTAAATACCTTGGAATTCATATTTGTAAGGACCCGATGAAACGACAGCTTCTCAGCTTCTCTCCCAAACTGAATAAAACAAAAACCGTTCTAAACATGTGGCTCCACAGAGACCTTTCCATCATTGGACGAATTCTGTTAACCAAAGCTGAAGGAGTGTCACGGTTTCTTTATCCTGCTCTCTCGTTGTATCTTCCGGACTCAACTTGCAAGGACATAAATAACATTTTTATCAGCTTTGTGTGGAAAAACAAACATCACCACCTGAAAACGGAGATTTATTCTGGCTCTAAAGAGGAGGGTGGCCTCAAACTCCTGGACTTTAAAGACTTGAATTACACATTTAAAGTGAAATGGTTGAAGGAATGTCTGAAAGCTCCCAACTCTTTATGGTATTTCATCCCTCACAATATATTCAAAGAAGTAGGAGGTCTTCATTTTCTGTTATTATGTAATTATAATGTCTCTAAACTTCCTTTATGTTTATCCAAATTTTATCAGCAAGCTTTGTTGGCATGGAAACTGCCACTCACAAAATTTCTCTCCGCACAAGACGATAATATGGAATAATGAGAATATTACTAAAGGGAACAAGTCTCTGTATCTCGAAAACTGGGTTGATAGAAACATAATACTTATAAAAAAACGTTTTAACAGTGAAGGTCAATTATTGTCCTACGAAACATTTCTTCAGAAAAAAGTATTTCCTGTCAAACCCAAAGAATATTGATCTGTAGTCAACTCTATTCCTAGAGGCTTAATTGAATTATTGAAAGGATACGAAAAACGGTGTGAAACTTTTGATCCTCAGTGTTCACTCTACCTAAATGGAATTCAACTTTTAAGCTATAAATGTACCAATAAACATATTAGGAAATGCTTTTATAACAAAAGGAAATTAACACCACCAAATTAATTGGCGTAAAGCGTGGCTTGTTCCCTTTAAATTCTTGCTATTTAACAAAGTCAGAGAGCTACATCTTAAACTGTTACACAATTTCTATCCAACAAATACATATATTCTAGATTCTCAGATGCTGATGATAAATGCACCTTTTGCAAAACGGAACCTGAAAGTATTTCTCACTTGTTTTATAAATGCCCTTTTTGTGTTACTTTCTGGAAAGATTTGGAGAAATTTCTGCTTAACAAAACAGCAATTAATTGTCAATTAGAAGATAAAAACATTATTTTGGGTTTTTTTTTTCTCAGAATTATGAACACAACATCTATTTATCTTATTGGGTAAATTTCACATTCATAAAGCAAAGATGTAAAAAACAACTCCATTATTTAGATTATTTTTTTGTTGAAATAAAAACTTTATTTTAATTCACTAAAATATAACTTCTATTTACTTGGTGCTGTCACTTCTTTAGCTGTTTATATTTCCACATTGTTCATATATTCAACTTGTGGTTCAATTGAATGTATATTGTAAATTTGTTTATATATCTTATAACTGTTGGAAATAAAGGTTTAGTTAAAAAAAAACACTGTCTGTGGTTATAACATGATTATATGTTATACAATGAGCTCCTTTGTTGTAAAGGCAAACTGGGTTTTAAACACAATGAAAAGTGTCCACTGCAGTCACTTTCTATACTCTTGCTGCTTTGTTTTTGCCACTCCACTTTTCAGTCACCAATCACCATTCACGTAGCATCATCCCCACCAGGCTACAGGCTATGCACTATTGGCTGTGTTAACTGTGTGCAAGCACATCTGCAACGGTTGCATACCTCTAATCCTTCACTCTGTGCGGCTAAATACAAATGCACATGCAAATAGACACAAAGTCTGCTGTGAGTTATTGAGAGTTCAAAGGTCTAATGAGTGGATGAATGAAACTATTGCAGAATCTGGCTGTCCTGATCCTGATCCTGCAAAACCTCTTCCCAGAGGGTGGCAGGGAGAACAGTATGTGGCGGGGGTGGGCAGAGTCTCTGATGATGTTCTGAACTCTACTGAGACATTTGTGAGCAACACCCAAGATGGATGGAAGAGAAGCCCCAGTGATCTTCTCTGCAGTCCTCACCAGTATCTGCAGCGATTTTCTGTCTGAGGCTCTAGAGCTGCCACACCACATGGACATGCAGCTAGTCAGCACCTTCTTTATGGTGCTTCGATAGAAAGTGGTGAGGATGGGAGGATAAAGGTGTGTCTCTTCATCTGCTGCAGGAAGTGCAAACCCTGCTGAGCCCACTTAACCAGTGATGATGTGTTAAGTGACCGGTCCAGACTGTCAGTTATCTGCATTAATATCTAAATGAATCAGCATTTGAATCAATCTGCTCCACTCAACCTACCAGAATTCTGTGAAACATTCCGTGGAACTCGTTTTTGGGGTTTTTTTGGTTTTTTTACTGAAGCATGAAAAATGAGCAGGATCTCATGAAAAAAATGAAACAGAGGCTCATCAAATAAAATAAAAAAATTTTTGCACCCTTGCAGCAACCCAGGGGCAGTGGTCAGCTGTATTTAGCTAGAGGCAAAGGCCTTGACAAACCTGAAGATCAGCTGGAAGTTTGGAAAGTTCTCTCTCAAGGCAAGAGTTTCTGGTCAGGAATCCTCTCGCTTGTTTAATCAGTATCCTCAAGCAGCTCCTCACATCTCAAAATTCTGGGTTTATATAACATGTCTAATATCCATATTTGGACATGTAACATAAACTTATGGTTCAGTTACCAGTCAAATCAATGGTGGGCGTGGTGACTAAACACTTGTGGATAAATACTGTGAGACTGTGTGCATCACCTAATGAAAAACAAAATTCCTATCACACAAAACAGCGTAAGAGGAAACTCGAAGCTATGCATAAACGAGTGAAAAAAACCTCATTCTGTACAGCCACTTAAATCTCATTAATGTATAAAACACAGCTTCATGAAAGATCTAATAAAGAGACGTTAGGTACTTTTAATGTGTGTGTCTTCATTATTTGTTGAGATGTACCAAGCAGTAATGCTTGTTCTGATTTGCACACTAAATTTCAAAAAAAATCTTTGCACATTCGTTCTTTCTTTCTTATCATGGGTACGTAATAACCCACTTCACATTGGTTTTTTTATTATTGATTTAACAGATTTGTATTGCCTTCAGATTTTTCAGTTTAACCTCCCTTTAACCTTACTGCTGTATTCTGGCTTTGATAAGCTTGGCTCTGGAGTGGGATGTGTGTTTTGTGTTGTGGCCTTCATTGTGGCCTTCCTCCTTGGAGCAAAGCTATCTAATGAAAAATGAGTTGGTATTTTTCTTAAATTGGAACATTTTCTCATTTCAAACATATGATATGGTTCCTGTGTTCTATTGTGAATAAAATATGTGCTTATCAAATATTTACCCCCATTTTATTTATTAATTTTTTATTTATTTATTTATTTTTTTTTACATTTTACACAGAATTCCAACTTTTTCAGAACTGGGGATGTATATAAGATGGCCAAAGTAATCCCTGTAAGTCATTCCTTGTTAGGCTCTGTATGACATCAGTGAGGTGGTTATAAGCCCCATCTACCTGATGTTGAAGTCTTCTTACAAGGTGCAGCCAGTGTCATGCCATGATATACCATGATCAACTGTAAGTAATTATGCAGAATGGTAGTGTTCAGGAGCCACAGCAAACCAAACAGTAGGCCATGTCTAATTGCAGAGTTCTGAGGCGCATTGTGCATTAAAGTCCCCAACGCTCTGCTGACTCAGTAACTGCAGAATTCCAAACCTGCTCTAGAATCAACATCAGCACAAAAAATGTGCACCAGGAGCTTCATGACATGGGCCCCATTGGCTAAGCTCCTGTAGGCATTAATCAAAAAAGACTGACGCATACTTTTACTTGCATTTATGTATACGGTAAATGAACATTTCAACAAATACAGTACTGTGCAAATACCTTGAGCCACTTATCATTTATTTATATTTTGCTTATTTTTATATTTTGTTATTCCTACACACAAAAAAATAAAGGTAAATTTTTGTACCCAAAAGGTACTTTTATCAGGAAAGTTCCCTCTAAGTACAGAGATGGACCCTTGGGGTGATTTACTGTGGACCATCAGAGGTACAAAATCACTGGTCAGAGCAAATGGTACAAAAGTGTACCAGTAGAAGTCAGTGTTGGGTGGGGTGTTTCCTCCCAGACGACAAAAAAGGCGCCAGAAATGTAAAATGGCGGACTCTCCGGTTTTATGCAGCCTGTCCACCGAAGAACTTATTCAAAAAATATCTAAAGCTGGAATAAAAATGAATGAAGACGAGGCAAGAAGATTCAGTGGTAAGTAATCTGACCTATTCATGTTCATGGTCTAACTCAGTCTCCATTCATTTAAAATTTCAGACTAACATGCTAACAGTACCTAGCATGTTGTGTGCACAGGGCATTACCCAACTTCTCTGCAATTTCAGAATATTAGTATTTTAGTGAAGTACTATCACAAGAGCTAAGTAATTCCATCTTTTTTTGTTTAACTACTTTGTTTGGGGCTTGTATTAGCTGTGGGGTCTCCTTTAAAGCTCCCTTCAGCTCAGCTACACCATCTATCCTAAAAAAAAAAAACTCAGCGAAATTTACTTGAACTAGAAGCTGCATTTCTAGCTTTTGTTATTTTGGTTAGATTTGAATTACTAGCTGCCTTTAACAATAATAATTGACAATGTGTTTGTGTATTCTACAGTGTATTGATGAGGTTGACAGAATTCACCCTTCAACATCTGCCATCTGTCAAGACGGCTTTGCTGGTGTCTTGCCAAGTGTACTTAAGCTTGCACAGGGAAAGTCTGTGCTGGCAAAACAGCACTATGACGCAAGAAAAGATGCCCTGGCTGAAGATCTACCAGGTAGTCACAATCATCTTGCTAATAAATGTGAAAGTAGATCTGCTGTAGTTACGCTCTGTATGATTTTTTTTTCTTTTTTTGCATTTGAGGAATCGACTTAAGGGCTGGACTCATCCTCCTGCCATCCATCTTCAGAGAAAAGATTGAACACTACATCACTTTGGGAAAGGTAGGCATCTGAACTGTAGTAAGATCTTGTTCAAATAAGTGAAGAGGAAAGAAAAATGACTCGAGTAAGGAATTATTTTTACTATATTGATATTTTGATCACCATTTAACATATTTAAAGTTGTATTACTTAATATTTTAAACTTGTAAATTAACACTAAGGTTTTTAAATTATTTTACATAAATTAATTGGAACAATGTCTTTTGCTGCTTGGTTATTTATTTATTTTTTATTTTTTTCTTAATTTATATAGAAAGATGCTGCTACACCCTAGCCAACCATTCAACTGGTGGATAATAAGTGGAAGACGGTGATGACCAGTGCCGGGCCCAGTCTGGTGAAAGTAGAGTAGATGTTATGTCACTGCACGAGCCTAAGTGAAGCCTTTATAACAGCCTTCAGTATATATTTTGTTTTCAACATTACATTCTTCTGTCTTCTGTTCACTTCTTGTTTTAAACTGAATGAACTGATGTTAAATTATACATTTTGATAAATAAAGAATATTTTTGTGAACCTAAGGGTTTGTTTTTGTCTCTCAAAGGTACCATTAGCCATGTCGCTCCAGCTGTACCTCATTGGGTACATAATTTGTACCTTTGTAGTGGGTACAGTATTGTACCTGTACATAAAGGCACATATTTGTCACCAGAGGTACAGAAATGTTCTTCTAAAGGTACAGACAATAAGGTACAAAATTGTTCCTAGATTTAGAGGTACAATGTTGTACTCTGCTAGGGTACAGCTGGAGCGACAAAGCCTTCGTACCTTTTTAGGTCCATTCTCGTCCCTCTATTTCTTAGTGTGTAAGGTCTTCTTGAGCAACAGTTCTCCAGACTTTCTGAAGATCTTTCAAAGTTTTTCTTTGGACAGTGGCTGCTTTTTCACACATTTTCAGTCCAGTCCTTGTACCTGACCATTTTGACAGATGTTTTGTTGTTGTTTGTTTGTTTGACTGCTTGCTTTTTTTTGTTAAGTCAGTTAACACTGACCTATAAATAATTCAAGCATTAAAAAGGCAGCTACCTCAAGGGATGAACCAGAACTTAGCAAAGAACTAATTTTAAATGGTATCTTTAGACGCTTTGCTACTTGTTGCAAAGTCACATAATATGTTTCCATTTCTTTAGTGAATCTATGAAAAATGCCAAAAATAACACAGTCTGACAGATATAAAATCATGTTTTTTCCATTAACAAGTTGATTCCCAAAGAACTAATACCTGAATACTCGGCATATTTTGGCATGTGGGCAGTGTGTCCTGACATGTAGGAAAAATCCAACAAATACCCGAGAGATACAGTTTAAACCAGAAGGTTTAATACACACCTGTGGATGTATTTTAAGGCACACCTGAAACACACTGCTTCTTTGTGTAACAAATCAGCCAAGATATCAGGAAGAGAATTGTGGACTTGCGCAAGTGTTCATCCTTGGGTACAATTTCCAGATGGTCTTCCAAATGAACAATGACCTGAAGCATATTGCCAAACTGGTTACAAACATGGCTCAGTTACACTTAAACTTTTGACTTTGCAGAATGCAATTAAAATGCTTTAAAGTCTCTCTCTCATTATTCTAGCATTTGGCAAATATAAATAATTTTGGTAATCCTAATTGACCTAAAACAGGAAAGGTTTATTCTGATTTCATGTCAGTGAGAAAAAATGCATATGTGTCTTTTTGTATAGTGTATGTAAACCTCTGATGTCAACTGAACATCTGTGGATTCAGTTGATTCCATCTACTGTTCACTGAAGCCCCATCAGAACTGGTGTCAGTGGGAGGGTGGCTGTCAGGAAGCCATTCTTGAGGAAGGAAACAGGGAGAAAAGGCTGAGCTATGCCAGATTGCACAAGAACTGGACTGAAAATCAGTGGCAACAGATCTGATGGCGTAATTAATCCACAATTAAAATTTTTGTTTCAAATCATCATGAATATGTACAGAGGAGGTCAGGAGAGAGGTACAACAGTGAGTCTCAACAGCCATCTGTAAAACATAGTGGAGGCTCTGTCATGATTTAAGCACATTTAGGCCACTGTTTATTGTGATTTGGCCTATTGAATTGAATTGAATTGAATTGAACTGAATTGAATGATTTTGGGCTGCATTTGAGCAAGTGGTGCTGGGAGAGTCCAGGCTGTGTAGAAAAATATAAATGTTGATTTTCAAACTCATTGAAACGGTTCTGGAGTTATTTATTGTATTTCCAGATATGTTTACACATTTTTTAATAACTCACTGCACTTGTTTCCTGTTTTCCTAGAAAAATATGAAGAAATGGAGAGTGTCTCAAGACTTTTGTGCAGTACTGTGACTGAAACCATCTTTGGGATAATCTTCATTGAGGTGTAGATCCATATGGTTTTTTTTTTTCTTTTCAGTTTGGCTACCGTTCCTTTCTCTGGCACTTTGTTTGATACTGGAAGATATCTGTTTATTATTTGTAATCTGACTACTTTTGACCATTTGTCTGAGCAAGCTTTGGTTGCATCCAGTTAAAGATTCAATTCAATTCAATTTATATAGCGCAGAATCACTACAGTCACCTCAAGGCACTTTATATTGTAAGGTAAAAACCCTACAGTAATTATAGAGAAAACCCAACAGTCAAAACGGCTCCCTATGAGTAAGCACTTGGTGACAGTAGGAAGGAAAAACTCCCTTTTAACAGGAAGAAACCTCCAGCAGAACCAGGCTCAGGGTGGGGCAGTCATCTGCCGTGACAAGTTGGGGCTGAGGGGAGAGAGACAGGACAAAAGACATGCTGTGGAAGAGAGACAGAGATTAATAATAACTACTGATTAAATACAGAGTGGGATATAAACAGAGCAAAAAGAGGTGAATGAAAAGAAACACTCAGTGCCTAGGCCTATAGCAGCATAACTAAGGGGTGGTTCAGGGTCACCTGATCCAGCCCTAACTATAAGCATGATCAAAAAGGAAAGTTTTAAGCCTAATCTTAAAAATAGAGAGGGTGTCTGTCTCCTGAATCCAAACTGGGAGCTGGTTCCACAGAAGAGGGGCCTGAAAGCGGAAGGCTCTGCCTCCCATTGCACTCTTAAGTATCTTAGGAACCACAAGTAAGCCAGCAGTTTGTATGGAGAAAAACCATTAGCTATCAATGAAGATTTAGCTTATTAAAAGTCTAAAAGAGTGACTGGTGTATGGAACAGGAAGTGTTTGTGTCAGTAGCTGCTGGCTAAATCCCTGTCTTATCTAAAGTTATCTGGAATTCTTTAGTTATGTGTTCCCACTGGTTATCATTTTTCACTGAGGGGTGACTGGCACTTTTTCAGTTACAATCTGTCACTGCACCATCTTCTTCTGCAGTGATTTAGTGGCACCTGACCAGAGAATTATTACTATCAGCAGTTTATCAAACCAGCTCTTGATATTTGCAAAATTAAAGTGGATGGGAAAAAAAAATCAAGTTATGAAAGTGGCTTTTTGAAACAACTATTAGGAGTTATTTCTAAAGAGGCTGGAAAACAGATGTTATAAACTAGTCCTGAGAAACCTTTAACCTCCATGTTTGCCATAAGGCTGTGTTAGACTGTGTTAGTGTTTTTGATTCACATTTATATAGCATGTGGCACTACCTGCACACCACAGAGTATTATTTAGACATTGATACGGTAAGCTCCTGGAGATGGTCCCAGCTCCGCTTCAGAATGTGGGTTAAGGTTTAAAGGCGGTGCATAGCTGCAGGGCTACATTTATGTGCAAATAGGGTCAGCAATGCAATTTGAAAAAAAAAAAAAACTATCTCTCCTGCTTCCAACTAGGTCAGAATACCAGGTCAGAACAGAATTGCATTTGTCAGAGGGGGAGACAAAAAAAAAAAAAAGGCTAGAGCAGGAATAAGTCTTTCATCTGCCCTTGAGCACATGGCTCATGGTCCAGATGGTTAGACTGTCACAACAAGCTAGGTTTGCAACAGGAAGCGTGTGACACTCCCGGCGGCCTAAGTTCACCACATTTTCATTTAGTGTGTTTACTGAGAGTGTCTTACAGTTATTTTGCTGGTAGGTAGGAGGATCCCTGACCAACAACTGATGTGCAGCTGCTGCAGGGATCCAACCTGTGAACTTCTGCAGCCAGCCTGACTGCCAGACCATGCAGCTCCCTCTGGAGAAGTGTTCTTTGATCACAGCTGCATGTTTGCCACCAAACGGAGCTTTAAGATGCAAAAGTGTGTCAGGGCCAGATGATTTTTTTTTGCTCATTTCTGGATTCCTTTGCATCTTATTGCTCAGTACTCTGTAGCAGAATATATTCATGACATGCATTATGAGGGAGTGGTTGTAACTGAGCACTGAATATTAATTCTTCCCTCTTTTACACCGCTTCCAAAATCACATCCCCACCTCCCTTACAGGCTTAACACATTAGGCACATATTTGCATCACGGCATTTAGAGCGCATCTTTAATATGAAATGTCATAATCTGCCGTGTTTGAGACACCCCCTGAAATAAGACCAAGAAAAGCACTAACACTCAGATGCTTTATGAGGCATGATAGGCAAAATATAGGCCATTCCAAAAGATGGTGGATTTCTGGGTGAAGGCTCTGCCTCTGGTAACAAAATTCAATCTTACTGTGCTCCCTGTGGCCAGAAACAGGAATCATTTCAGCAAAGACACAGGATTCTCACTAGAATTTCAAACAAGTGCCCCTGCGTGACTTCACTTATAAACTCAGCAGGCAGTTGCAATTAAGCCTTTCAAACCTGGCCCAGTTTGTGGTGAGGAGCCTTGTTGTAAGTCTGTAGCACACATGCCTGTCTGAGTCTGGCACACATTTTTTTTCCCAGCTGAAGCTGCCACACAAAGAGAGTGAAAGCCACCGTCAGTCAGTCACAGCCTGGTAGCCCATAAAAAGCAAACATCATAGCCACCAATGTGACTGTGGCTGTGAGCACAAAAAAAAAAAGCAGCTGGTGCCAGTAGTCATATTTTATTGTTAAAACAAGCACCTATGGCTGAAAAGGTAAAATGTCACCAACTGAATCATTTGGGATTATTTATATTGCACAGAAACACAAAACTATGGCTATAGTGGCTAAGTATGGTTAATAACCTCACACTCAGCAATGGGAAGAATCTTTTAAAAAATAAAGTCTTCTCTAAATGAAGCACTAGACCTCGTTACATTAAATAATGACGAGCATTCACAGATGAAACGAATACAGTGGATTACCTTGCAACAAGGGCATTTGTTAAGATCTGGGATATATTAGACGGTGAGAACAGCCTGCTCTTGGTGAGGGAGACACCGGCAAGTCTAAGCATCTTAGACACTTAGAGGAGCAGCAGATCGTTACAGCCGGACATCTCTGAAATGGAAAGAACTGCGGGCTGGTGAAAATACAAGAACGGGCTGAGCATAAAAAAACCATGAACTGGAAACAGGACGCTTTGGAGAAGATCCTGCAGCAGCTCCAACTTACCGGGATTAACCCTACATTTTCTAAGTCATCATGCGTGGCCCTGACCCTATACTATCAGAATATGCCATTTATTTATTTTATTATTATTATTATTTAGAAAACTGTTCTCCAAAATCTTGGCAATTAGGAGACACACAAAGTAATTATTATAACTCACGCACACCCAGGGTAAGGTGTGAGATAAAATTGTAGGCTGTTATTATTACAGAAAAAAAAAATCCCTTTATTACAGGAACTCAGAGAAAATGGTGTAACTCTTAAAATAAAAGGCTAAGGACCTCATCAGTATTCAGATGGAATTAAATGTTAGGACATCCTAAGCTATTTAAATAGGCACTGTATGCCACAGCGACGTCACGTGTCATTAACTTCTTAACATCCACCAGGTCATTAGGGAGCCAACAGGAGTAGGAGGAGAGTCAGGGTTACTGAATAAACACATTTTCAAAACTAGAATACATTACCTTCCAAACGAAGTCTCAAACACTGAGTTTGGTATTATCATTTTTCTTTAAAAACTTTCCCATTTGGGTGCTCCAAACAGGTGAAAATTCTATTTAAAAAAAGGGGGGTGGGGCATTAACTTAATCCAAATCCGTTCCTAATTTCTATGTGGGGCTCTGGTGAGCATGTGGGTGTTAAGAGATAATGCATGAAAACGGGGGACAGTGTGCACCTGTGTGAAGTTATTTTGTGACTTTTAAAAAGCTGATCTGCTACATTATGGAATCAGGGAAATCCCGGAGTCAAATTTTATAGAGCCAACACAAACTCGATGCCTCATATTGCAGCATTGACTCCACAGACCACAAAATGCTTTTATATGCTTATTTTAGTCTGCTTTGTTGTTGTATCCTAACAGTTTTTTTCTAAAACCACTGTGTGCAGTTATTAATGGAGCTGACTCACAAAGAGAAAACCATGCTGGGATTCTTCTTACAGACAGTTTAACTCTATGAATCAGAGGCGTGTTTTTTAAACTTTGCATCCAACTTTAAAGTCAAGTGCAGTGTGTAACTTACCTGTTAGCTAACATACTGATGATGTTGTACAGCAATGCAAGTGTCCCTCCCAACTCCAACTCACCGACCATATGTGGATGCTCCAAATGGAATGGCAACCCTGCCTCCATTCTTTATGCTTCTCATAAGCTCCATCTTTGTATGAGAAAAGGAAAAGTCCAGGAGCTCAACTGCACATGCCCTTTTAGGCACTGAGTACACAGTGCTGTGAAACAGTATTTGCAACTTCCTGATTTCTTGTTTCAGATCATTAAACAAATATTAGTATTAGACAAAGACAATTGGAGTAAATACAAACTTGAGTTTTTAAAAGATGATTTTATTTATCCAGAAAAACAAGATATCCGAACCTACCTGACGTTATGTGAAAAGGTAATTGGACCTGAACCTAATAACTGGTTGTGCCATGCTTATTATTTGTAAGTGTGACAAATATGCAAAAAAAAAAAAAAAAAAAAAAAAAAGAAAAAAAAAGAGAAATCAGGAAAAGTGCAAATATTGTATTTCAAGCATCTGATTTAAATGCCTTGAGGCCGTCTTGGAACACAGTAGTAGAGCCTTCCAGGGTTCTGGCTACTTTTCATAGGTAGAAGTGGATGTAAAACTTTGCCGAGTCTTACAAAGTCTGCTCTGATTGTGGGTTTTAAATTCAACTAATCAATCCAAATTCAGGGGAATTTGTCTTATATACACTTTTTACTGGCAGCCAGAAGAGTTTGCAGGAGCTCTGTATCTCTCCTCAGTTTCAAGTCAAAATCCAGATTCCCAAAATCCAGTGGTATATAGGTCTTAAATACTGTATTACTGGCTCTTCAGTGTAAGTCCAGCTCGGAGCATTCTCAAAATATATGATAGAGTTCCTGATGATCCACTGTCTCCAACATTTTCAGTATGTATTCCTATTCTCCCTTTGTCATGGAATTCTAAAGTACCAAATGACATTTTTCCATCAGTGTTCTGTGCACTCCACAGAATTAGTTCGAGAACCAATAAAAATTGAAAATATTTGCTTCCAGTCTTCAGAGGATAGCCCAATTCCTGCTCCTTTTACCCATTTTTCCATGATACGCCAAGTGTCATTGCTCCTAGCTTGGGACAGTGTTTCACAAAACTTCTTGATGGCTTTCTTTATGGGGCCACTAAAGGCTGTGCCCCTACAAATCCAGTTATAATAGTCATATATTTGGAGGTACCTAAAAAAGTCCCTCTGTTCACGATTATGATTCTCCCTCAGTGTTTGGGAACTCTGTAGTATTCCTTTGTGGGTGAAAGCAAGGTAGGTTTTGGGTCCTTTTTTGACCAGGATTAAAATCTTTTATCTGTCAGGAGGAAATTTTTTATCATATACACCCAAAATGCAACATATTACAGATCCCACCAAACTTGGCCACTCTCTGCCACATGTTTAGTGTGTCTTTTTATTTTTTCTACAGAATTAAAAAAAAAAAGACATTTTATAGATATAATTGTTTATTTTGACAGCTGGGATTTTAGGCTCCACATTGTAAAATTTTTCTAGTATTTTTTCTGCTTTTCCTCCATGTTGATTGTAAAATTTGAAATATTTTTTTTAAACTATTTTTTTCCCCCCAATTTTTATGGTGCTTTTGGTGTCTTCTATGTGGCTGGGTGTATGGTGCTTTGGGTCTGATGATCTGTTGAGTTTACCTGTTTGCATGTGAATGACACTGTCTGTCGCTACTCTTTTTTTAAACTGTGAGCAGGCAACAGAATAAAATATAATAAAGCAAAGACTTAAGAGTAGAATGGGAGGCAGAGCCCTCAGCTTTCAGGCCCCTCTTCTGTGGAACCAGCTCCCAGTTTGGATTCAGGAGACAGACACCCTCTCTATTTTTAAGATTAGGCTTAAAACTTTCCTTTATGATAAAGCTCATAGTTAGGGCTGGATCAGTTGACCCCGAACCACCCCTTAATTATGCTGCTATGCCTAGGCTGCTGGGGGTTGCAATAGGGGGTCATTTTGACTGTTAGGTCTTCTCTGTATTATTGTAGGGCCTTTTCCTTACAATACAAAGCGCCTCGAGGCAACTGTTTGTTGTGATTTGGCGCGATACAGATAAAATTGAATTGAATTGAAATCTACAGTTGTCTGCTGTTTCAGCAACCCTTGAGCAAAGTGCATAGTCTGATTGTTGAGTGTTACACGATTTGAAGAATCAGCTCTGAAATTTCCATCAGCTGGCCGTTCTTGACCTGCCGTACAAGTCGTGATGAGTCAGTCAACCTCACAGCTAATTTTTGAGTTTTCATCTAAAGATCTCCTCAAATGGACTAAATAATTGTGCAGGTGTTAGGCCAGCATGAACAACCTGGGGCCTCTATAGATGAGAAACACCTGTGGAATCTGCAGTAAATCTTCTTTTTGCTGAAAATTGAAAATATTTTGAAGAATTCACATTATTAAATGTGCTTCAATGTGCAACGTTCCAAAAACCACTTGCAGGTTGCAGATTGCATTCAAATAAAAGATACAGCCTTTGCTCGTACGTGGATCTGATAAGTAATGCAGATCCAAGACTTTACAGCTGGTAGTTGTATTCTTGCAGGGACTACTGTCACCAGCTGACACATTATGGCAAAGAGAATGTAAATCTGTGGGAAATACTTCATTATTGTCAATGAAAACTAAAAGCACTGCTTGCTTGTAGTTTCATGTTTGGCCCGCATCAATAATAAAAGTGATTTGCTTGTCTATGCTTTGTAGGAGGTAGTAACAACTGGTCACCAGAGGACATTCCAGATTATGGTTGCAAGGGTAACCCTCTGATATATTTTACTCCTGTCCTACTGTATGTTTCAGTCCCATTGGTAACCCTCCTAAAGTTGAGAAAAGTTTAACTCTGTACCCAGTTTCAAATATGTGGCATTTCAGCACAAGCTGAGGAGTCTGCAGATTGGCCATCACGTGCACGTTCACAAACACAGCAAAAACTGTTCATTTAAAAGATCAACAGTTTTATATATGTTTTTTTTTGTGCTTCATTTCTCCACTTTAATTCATTCATTTTCTATCTGAGATGAGGGCGTGTGTGTTATGTGATTCAGCTGCACAGCTTACAGCATGTTCATGCTGGACTGCAACCTGCTGTATCCGTTTAACTGGAAAAAATGACACCATGTGTTACATCACATTCTGACAAGATATTGCTGCCAAAACCCCCACTGGCATCGACAGCCCTAAATTATCTCCTCAGAATTAAACATAATTTCATATTTTGAATTTGGATGTCCTCACTTTGTGAGGGGTAAACCTGATGTAACTGTTGGCACAGTATCAGAACAAAGACACTGCTTTTATTAAAAAGTAATGCATAGTTAAAATGAAAAACCTGCATGACGTCAAGATAGATAGATAGATAGATAGATAGATAGATAAATGAAAGAATTATACTCCACATTATATAATAATAATAATAATAATAATAATAATAATAATAATAATAATAATAATAATAATAATAATAATAATAATAATAATAATAATAATAGGTAGCCAGATCACAGGGGAACGCTGAGTTGATTTTGACTGGGTGATATTAGGGTTTTAATAAAAAGCTGAAATAAGAACGACACACACTGGCACACACACACACACACACGCGTCAGCTAAAAAAAAAGGCAGACCGGCTAGGCAGAGGAAGCTTGGGGACAGGCAAGACAGTGGTGGAGATGACAGATCCTGACAGGTGAAATATGAGTTCCACTGATGCAGTGAGCAGGGGAATAAGCCACCGGGGGTTCTCTCACACACATCTAAACTCTCCCTTACAAATCCCATTCTTTCTTTTGCTCACAGCTCTTATACGCTGCTGCAAAGTCTCAAATATAGAGGAACATTGAGTCATTCTTCTTTCATAAATAGATCATCATATACCTACAGACATCATCTGGTCTCAAGTGGAAGGTGAGGGTTGGTTCTTGATAAGGTCATTCAGTAGTCAGAAAAACCTAACAGGGGGCTGGGGGAAGAAATGAAGCTTGCTAACCCCCTCCAACCCCATGCAATAAATAAAACAAATATCAAACAAATAAAACCTTGAAAATTATCTAAAATAAATATTTAATTTTTCTGAACATTATGCATTTACATGAGGAGTTTTGCATACATCATGATGGAAAGATAATATGAAGTTTGTGCTTTTCATGTTGCTGTAAGTTGAAGCAGAAAGGCTCAACTTAACTGTGTGTAGTTAAAAAGTCACAGCTGGTGAATAGAGAGCCAGGGACTTAATTGCAAAAGATGTTTTCTTACAGTTAGATGAATTTTTTTGAGCAAAGACACATTTTTTTGTAATTTTGCCACTATACTGCCAGCTGCCTTCAGTTCCTGCTTGTTTGTGGGTCTCTTTGCCTTCAGCTTTGTCCCCAGTAAATGATCCATGAGCCACTGGATTGAGAACAGGTGGTCATTCCCATTTCTTAAACCATTTCTTTGGTTTAAGAAACTCTTGGGCTGGTTTTGCTGTATGCTTTGTGTCATAATCCATTTGCACTGTGAAATGCCATCTGAAGAGTTTTGCGGCATTTGGCTGAATCTGAGCAGAGTACAGGGTATAGAATTCATCCTGCTACTTCTATCAGCAGTCATATCATCAATAAACACCTAATTCTACAGGCAGCCATGCATGACCATGGCATAACATTGCCTCTACTATGTTTGACAGATGGTGTGGTATGCTTAAAATCACAAGCTGTTCCTTTGCTTATCTATACTTTTCTCTTCCCATAATTAAGGTACAAGTTCATCTTGGTTTCATCTTTTTGCTCCAGAACTTGTAGGTTCTTTAGATGCTTTTGGTAAAGTCTAATTTGACCTTCCTCTTTTTGAGTGTAACCAGTGGTTTGCACTTTGTTGTAAACCTTCTGTAGTTCTGATCATGAAGACAACTCTTGATTGTAGACTTTGACAATGATACAGTCTATCTACCTCCTCAAGAGTGTTCTTGGCTTGGCTGGATGTTGTGAAGGGGTTTTTCTGACCAAGAACAGAATTCTGTGATGAGCCAGTTTAGCTGTCTTTTAGTTGTCTTCCACGGTCTTCTAGTCTTTCTGAGCCAGCGTATTTCTTCATTTTAAGACTATATCAGATTTAATTATTTGGCCACTCCTGCAGTTTATGTTGTCTGTCTGAGAAGTTTATTTGGTTTTCAGTCTAATGATGGCCTCTTTCATGTATATTGATATAGCTTTGGATCCCATATAGAGAATTCCAGTGAATATTTACCAATTGTATATCAACTCCAAATTCGTTTATCTGCTTAAATAATCACAGAACAATGAGGGAACAAATATTACCTGTTCATGAAACTCCAATTGTCCAATTATTTTTGATCCCCTGATAATACAGAGCTATGTAAAAAAAATTAAACCCCGTGAATTACAGCTGAGAGTCTGCACTTCAATCACATCTTGGCTGATTTAAAATCCACTCTGGTGGTGTGCAATTAGCAAAATTACAAAAACTATATCATTATCCAAAATGATTATACTCATGGGCCCTCTTAAACAAGGTTCTCTCACCTAGTAATTACAACCCTTAAAAACCAAATTACTTTCCTATTTACATTGTAGTGGGAACATAATTGCTACCTGGATTACATTCTGAGAAAATAAAGTGTTTTAAAACAATGAAATGCCAAATTTATGTGCTATGCAGGAGTGATCAGAAGGTGGCTGAGGTAAATATTGGGTGTACTCCTCACAGTAGAGACTGCTTAGGTTTAGGCAACAAAAGCACTTTTGGTTAAGGTCAGGCACGTGCAATGATTTTGTTTAAATGTAATTAAAAGTCTAATTCTGATGTCATATCAGCCTTATTCTGTTAAAAGACTAATGTAAAATTGGACCACAAGCTTTCCAAATGTTTACTCTAACTGTGTCCTGCCTCTCTAAAAATGAACCATAAAGCAGTTAAACAGTGCTGTAGCTACAACTTCAGGGGTTATCTGCCACTGGGGCACCACTGGATACTGACAATCAATTCAACATGCTATTTAGCATCCAAGGATATACACCTACAAGGTGTGGTCGAAAAGTTTTGATTATCAACCCATTAAAATCAAAAACCTTACCAGATTTAAATCTCAAAGTCATCTTCTTGGGCTTACAGCACAGCTGCTATTTTTAGATCACTCCCCAGAAGTCCTGTTCTGACCGCTTACACACTTAAGCCACCATCAATTTCTGTTTCAAACAGACCAAAATGTCATTTAGTTGATCATCATTACTAATGAGAGCTGGATATGGCTGAGGAGTTTAGAGTTAAAAACTCTACAGTTTAAGACTATGTCATGTGAGGAGTGTGACAGCTCCTCAAAGGCTCATCCTTTTTTTAGGCAATAAGGGTCAAAGTTGTGCACAATGAATATGTCTCCCAGGGTGAGCCATTATGTGATGTCACGCAGCTCATTAAAATAATTAAAATAAGTCATTTTAATCTTCACTCACCACTTGGATCGCTTGCCAGATTTGACTCTCTGCAATTTGTCCATTTTCCCAAAATGAAAATAAAGTAGAGCAATCACTGGAAAAGATCCAGCACAAATTGTTGAGGCACAAGCTGAGGCACAAGCACACAAGTCCCATTATATCCCCTAGGGGACATAATGGGCCTTGTTGGGGACACAATGGGACTTCCACAGTGCGATCTAACAGTAGATGGAAACCATCATGACAAGCCAGAAGAGATCACATTGAATGAATATGGGTCAAATTTATATCAGGTATCAAAGTTTGGTTGTTTTTTTTAATGAGGCTTTAGGTCAGTCCCAAGATTCAAGTATCACAGGTAAAATATAGTGCCATAGTAGCAAGTTAGCAGTTTTCCTTCCCTTTCCACTGCCTGGCTGATCACACAGGGTCATAGTTGACTAGTGAGTTTGATTGTATCCTTCTCCCTCCCTGTCTTTGCTTTATTTGTTGTTCACTCTCTAAATAATGCAGACTCTCTGATTTATATTCTGGGCATGCTGCTGGTAAATGGGTAGATATGGTAAGCGGGCATAGAAGGCTGGACACACTCTAGTGCTCCATTGTTGACTTCTTGATTGAAATTGCTTGGTGCATCACTGGAGCACACGAGGCAATTACTCAGACACATTGCAATTATGACACAGTATGGGTTGGCAGACAACAGAACTGGGAGTTGAGTGAGAAAAGAGTACACTTTGTTGAGATTTAGGCCTACATGCTCTCAAATGAATGAAGAAGTGACCGTGCTGGAGGCCTGCAGCTGTTGATCGAGTTATGGCGTTTTTATTTGCTATTTCCCACTTATTTGACTTGCTGAACTTGAAGCAATTTTGAAGAGACGACAGAGCAGCTAAATTATGTTAGCGATTCTGAAACAGCTAGAAATACCAGGAAGTCAGATAAAATAAGCCTAAATGTGTTATTGCAGTTTGTTCAGCAGGTCTCAGGTCTTTGCAAAGATCTACAGAGGGTGAATATTTACATCAAAAAGGGTTTCAATTAATTATTGGAAACATAGCTATTGTCACACAATGCTAAAGCTAGTTTAGGGGCTGTAGTTTGTTTGAAAAAAAATATTGTGAACTATAGTTTAGTAAATAGGAAAATGTAATCAGATTTACAGATGACATTCTGCTGGTAAGTGCTATAACCACAATATTACCCTCCAAGGCTGTATTCAGTCATAGCTTTACTGTAGCCTGCTCAACAGTGGTCAGCATGAAACCATAAGGACTCAGAATCACGGCCAATGAAAAAATCCCTCCTTCTTAGACATGAAGAATACCTAGTAATATTAGTAATCATTTGTCATGTTGAAATCACGAGTCATCCAATAATCAATTTCTTTTTTAGCTCTGTTTTGGTCTCTACCCTCTCCCAAAAGTTAAATATTTGACTCTTTAGTAGTCCTGCAATCCTGTAAGTTTTGGTAGTGATGTCACTCCCAAGTTAGTGTGTTCTAGTAGTAAAGTCCATAAAGTGAGAACAGGATTTTCTCTGGTTCTTAGCAAGTTAAGTGATTGAAGAATTTGTCCTTAAAAACACGACTGCAGCACATTCATGGACAGTGCCTGATCAGTGCTCTGCATATGGCTTATTTAGCAAGTCACAAATACACAAGAGTGCCAGTACAGATTTGAAGTTTTACAGTTTTACCGCTATATTCACTGCTGCTATCTTAGATTGCCAACTCAAGGTTGGTGGGGCTGCTCTTACTTTCCGAATGGGAAATTCAAATTGAGGGGGCCTTCCAGAAAAAAAAACTTCAAACTGGGAACTCGGAAATTCCAACTTCCGAATGCACCATTGTGTTAGAGTCAAATTTGTTTATTAAATCATTTTAACTTGGCAAATGTGTGTCCACCCTTTCTGTCATGGCCTTACAAGCCAGGTTGTGACACCATAAACACAGCAGAGCAGGGAGGAGGGGGCGGAGCAAAGTGTGCCTGTATGAAAGGAGCGTTCTTAACAGACGTCTCCTTTCTGATGAACGGGACCAACATACTGAACTTACAGGAGTCAATCAAACTGAAGCATTGTCCTATCATGCTTACGTCAGTATCACAGAATATCAGCGTTAATATCAATACTATTGATATTTGGATCAATCCCTACCCTAGCGATATTTTTAACAGCTAATTGTTAACTTCCTTATGTAGTGGACATGGAAATGTAGTGTACAGTTTATCATAGCTTTTTTAACGCTGCCCAATGCCACTGGAAACCTGGTTGATGAAAACGCCGAGACAGAATGGGACTAGTAAATTTATAGTTTGTATAACACAAACTGTTTATTAGCTCGCCCTGTGTTTTTATGACAGTAATTCTGTAGTCTGTGCTGTGTGTGAATTTTCAGACATCTTCAACAGTGAGAGAAACGGATGTCACCAGGATGAGGATGGATTTTTTTTTTTTAAATGCTGTCATACAGCCTCTCCACTCTGAGTCAAGCATGTCTGCTGTTTGGCAGAGAGGCTCTCTGAGTCCAGAATAATACTGCCAGCCCAAACATGCAGCTCTGAGTCAAGGATCCCTTGGCAGTACACTGTCTTCACATCTCAGTGCCCAAAGGGTGAGAGTCTCTGGGTCATCACAGGCATCACTATTTGATGTTGGCAGCTACTACTGAAGGAGCTATGACTCCATCCTGCTGCGAGGGTATGCGACAGGGAACAGCCTTGTCTTGTGTTCAAGATGACTTTAATCTCATGCCGCCTTTTGTCTCTCCTTATTTATCTAGTTTGTTTTTCTGGGACTCTAAAAGACAAAAAAAAAAAAAAATAGTTTTTGAGCTGCACAAACTTTATATATATGTATTTTCACTATAGTTAATCTGGAATATATGTCTTTGCCTCTGTTTATAGAAAACTTAGTTTAATCTTAGTTTCTTATTTTAAGTCTTAAAAACTGTGTTTGCACATGTGAGTTTACAGGCCTGTGGATATGTGCTTAAACACACCTGGCATGTTTCCAGGTATTACACTGCTTTTGGTATATTTAACATACCAAGTGCAGCTGTTTGCATGATAACACACACACACACACACACACATGCAAACACATTCCACTTAGGTGCACTCATAAAATGAACTGGTGCATTCACAGACACATGCATGCTGACAGGCTCACACACACTCAACCAGACTTTAGTGCCCGTGCAGACAGTGAAAAGCAGCTTGCTAAATGCTAAATTTGCTGATTTCTATGTAGTGCAGAGAACAGAGAGCCGCTACCATCAATGCTTCACGGTAGTTAAAGAATACTGCAACTCCTGTCTCTGCTAGTGCTGGTACGTCTGCTCATGACAATTACTTTTACTAGTAATCCCATTACAGCTCGTAGGTTATTTTGCATTTCTTTTTTCATGCCAACCAAGAAATTCTAATGTGAAATCTTCACACCTGAATGAGCAACAGGGGTGTCGGAGGAAAATGCTTCATGAAAACAATTAAATAGAAATCTCACAAACTGTCTCGTTTACTGCTTGTGTATTTGCTTACATAAATCAGAACTAGAAATACCAGGTTTAAGTGTGTAAATATCCAATATTTAGCACATGCTGAATGAATATAACTGAAAGTATCATTCGGAGGTTTATACAGTCACATACAGTGGATTACATACTTAAGACTAAAATGGGAAAAAGACATAAAGAATGAAAAAAATCAGTTACTGGGAAAAAGGGTATCCAGTAAGTTAAACTCTATTATCAAAAACAAAAACTGCGTTTCCATACGACTTCAAATGATTTGAGTATAGCACCTGTGGAATGCAATGAGTAGTTTTTGATTTAGAGCCTATTATTTTTTCCTCTGAACTTGAAGACTTGAGCTTTTGTGGATGCTGTATGAGACATTAATGATCCTGTTAATGTTGCTGGCTGATTGCTGGCACACTTAAATACAAGGTGGTTATTTGTCAGATTATTCTCATTAGTTCTCTGATTGGATGTTGGAATGAGGACAATGCGGGGATGCTGTCCACATACCTGATGAAAGTTAAATGGACCAAAACGTTGAAATTTAATAAATATACCAGTGGTAAGTGAGACAGTGTGAATGGGTTCTATTTAATGCTTTTTTTTTTGAAGCCATGAAAGTCTTATTGACCTATTTTTGTTTGCATTGGCCAAAGCTGTGAATGTTTTGTTTTGTTTTTTTATCACTGTAAGTAAGTTAAATTTCAAATTACATCTACAAAGTGCTCTTTGTTTTATGGATTAAGGAATAATATGGATTGATCAAATAATGGCCTTCTGGATTCATTACCTGCCTCGTCTCTGGCTTGTGCTGTCGGCACCGCATCTGCAGACTCTCAGCCACAATGGGCTTTCAGTCCAACAGGGTGATTTATTAGGAAATACATGCTAGATCAGCTCCCGGGAGCACTACATGGACCTGTACTGCTGGCTGTGGATTCTGTTTGCAAATCTCATTCATCATCCCACCCACCACCTCCTTCCACTCAAACAGAGGGAGGGAAATTAACATTGGCCGGCAATTATGAACCGACACTGAAAATCCAATCAAGTTTCTGACACTCGTCTCATGGCATGGCAGCGTTTCCTGATGGCACCTTTTTAGATTCAGACTTTGCTGACAGTATTCATTATGAGTCTGCTGAAATTAGCAATGCACAGATCACTGCTCAGAGGCAAACATTACATTCCTATATGCTCAAATTCACCTGCATGTAGTACATGTGCTGGGCTGCTAAGAAATTTTAAGTGATATTTATTTGGTGCATTGGAGGCAAAGCTTTGTGTTTTATTCTGAAGGTGTTAAGCATCCACACAAGTGCCGTTCTAGGAAAGATGAAAGATGAAAAGCAATATTATTAGCACCTTGATGTCTTATCATGCAAAGGCTGTACAAGCCCCTCCATCCGTGGCATATTTTCATAGCCTTTTGACAGAACTGGACTTTTTAGTTCATTTCTTCTCAATTCAAACTCCTTTAGGTCCTAAAACAGCCACAGTGAAAATCGTTGGCTTGGTATGGAATATTTTTGGAGTTACAGACCGTGATGTTTTCATCTGCACAGGTACTGTGATCAATGGAAACCCATCTGAGTGCTTTATTTTTCAGGGTTTCTCTGCGCTGCTGTGAAGCGGTCAGGCCCCTGTGAAATTGGGAGCAGGTAATCGAGTGCTGATCAGCCATTCTGTCAGCTCTGGGACGATATACTGTGGACCCTGCTGGATGCTTGTGCTCTTTTTGTACATGAATAACAGGGTCAGGCAGCCTCAGGTCAAACCTGCAACTAGCATCCTGGTATTAGCCTGTGGTACAGATTCTAAACTTACACTTTTAGTAGGCTAAAGCAGAGAAGACTGGACAAAAAATATAATAAAAAAAAAATAATGGAACTTTATGCACAACATATTTTGTCTATTTATTGTCTGACCTTAACTAAGGTTCTCCCAATATCATATTTTTGTTACACAATTATTACCGCCCAGAAAATTTATTAAAAAATGTATTGAAAATGTTAAGTCAAACCCATCCATAATTTTGCTGATTTTATTTACTTAAGTTTATTAATTCACTATTGTCCTTTATGAATGAATGTCATTGATACAGAAGTACCAAACTACACTGCTCAGTCAGCAACAAACTACAGACACACCTGAGAGTGAAGATGTAGGGTGCATTAGCACATATTATGTAGCAACTGATGTCAGAGAACTTTAAATATAATTTTGAAAACCAGCTCTCTGGACTTTCAGTTTCAAAGAGGTGAAACCATCCACAATGAATGAGGTCCTGCAAAGCTGTAGCCCAAATGAAATCTAAATTTTGTGGGATAAACATTTTTATTTATTACAGCAGTCGCAGTCGCCTCCAACCACCACAACAAGCTGCTTCTAATACATGCGTGGATTTTTTTTTTTCTGTTGTTGTTTAACTACATTTATAAAGTCTAATTATTGTTTATAAAGAAGTCATAAATCCTTAAAGTGCAACTTGCAGGTTAAAGTGTTTGTCTTAAATCATATATGTGTCATTTTTTTTCTATGAAATGAACTTTTGAAAAACTAATGCATGACTTCAAGAAAAATATACACAGTTAACTTGACTTCATAATTTGACGTATCAAATGATTTAATGTAAAATTTATACTGTAACATCACAAAATGAGTTCTCAGTGCATAAATGGGTCATTTTAGGCTGCTGGTAGGTGGTTGCTAGGAAACACGATGACATCATCGTATCTGATATAGATAAGAACCTCCAGGGGCCTAAGGTACACAGTACCAGTAAAAAGTAATGGGTGAGTGTGTCCAAACGTTTGACTGGTACTCTACCTGTGTCCCAGTTTTGGTTGCTCAGCTGCTGATCGTGTAGGAGGAGTTCGCAGACAGATGTTGTGTAGTCAGTGTTGGGGTCCTTACTCAGAAACAGTAATGTATTTCACATTACTCGTTACTTTTCTTAAAAGTAATGCAGTACGTTACTTAATTACTCGCAGAAGAAAGTAAATTGTTACACCACTCGTTACATTACTTCTGAAACACATTGTAACTTAATTACCAGTTCCACACACCAGCACAGATCCCTATCTGATGAGGACACACATACAATCGTTCAGTTTTTATGTATGAACACAAAACCAAAAACACAAAGCAAAGATGAAAACCAAAGAGACTTCAAAGTGATCACGATGGAGATTCTACTCTGGAAACAGGAACGGGTAGAAATGGAGGCCACAGCACTGCAAGCCTGACTGCTCATCACTGCCTTTGTTAGCTGTTGAAGTTCAGGCTCTGGCTGCTGGGCTGAGGTCAGCACACACTCAGCTTCAACATCACCCTGGGTTCTTGGCTAGCTTTGTGTTAGCATGCTGTCTGTGTAGATGCTCGCAAAGAGCTGAAGTTGTGTTAGCAGTAGGACAGTTGTGTCTGTCCTGGATGCAGTTTGCATTTTACTACTGTGCTGTTGTCCTTTCATGCATTAAATATGAAAGTAATGTCCATATCTCCACTCCACAAAAATTGTAGACCACACCACCATTTTCCTCCTCCCTGCAGATGAACTGGCATCAGCTGATTGCAGCTACAGTGAACAGGAAGAAAAAAAACATGTTTGAGGGTTTTTTTTCTATCTGCTCAGCCTGCAGAGAACTGAAGAACCTTAGTAATGCAACTAACAACATAACTGTAACTGCAATGTAATTACTGAATAGTCACATTACTGAGTTACTGAAAATTGTAATGTAATTACAGTAATATGTTACTTTGGAACACCCGATACTGATTATAGTAAGATGTTCTGGTTGCTCAAGCCTTGCGGGACAGAATCCATAGCTTTCCTGACAGGCATTTTGCGCAGGTGAAGGGTGGAGCTTCACAGCTCCATTTGTCTCAAATTAATTTGTGTTCAGACAGATTGAAGAAATATGTTCCTGGAGATATGGTAGCGTTCCAGATGGGATTTCGAAGCCACGACTGTGTGAACTGATAGCGGTTTCTTTGGCGTTAGCAGCCACCTCACTTTCCTACAGAAGCAATGGAAGCAATCAGTGAGAAATGCAGCTGAACGAAAAGATGAACTGTGCTGTAAGTCTACTTTTTTTTTTTAAAGTTTGATAACATCCAGCTGCAAGCTGGTGACACCATTTAATCAGTGAGAACCAGTTCTAACAGGAAGTTGCATGAGCCTTCTGTTTGAGAGAAATGTGCATTTTTATGAATCCGGCAGAACTGACCGCCTTGGCTCGCTAAGACTTGAACCCTGGAGTCAAGAAACAGCTCTTGGTGACTTGCTGGTCATGTTTCTCCTATTAGCAAAATGTATCTCCTAACACTTCAACACCTGTTGACTTATGTGTGAAGATGTTTCATTCTCAGTAGCAGTGTCCTCATGTTTCTGATACAGGTTTCAGTTAAAGCACCATCACTCTATTAGGAAAGAGCTGGTTTTGCTAAATATAAGTACATTAGAACTAATGTCACCATGCTTTACTTGTGCTCTGCCCTTTATTTTATCTTTTCTTCTCTTTAGCCTTCTCCTTTCTTTTGCTGATCTGCCCCTGCTTACCTGTCGGCTCTCACACTATTACATGTGAATAATTATTTTACCCATTTAACTATCTGACAAGCACCCTCTCTAACTGTAGCTGCACTGGCACTGCTTTGTTTATTGTGTATATTTTAAGGTAATATAAAAATTTTTTTTATTTTAATTATATTGGTTATGGATATTGTATACCTCTAACAAGAATGCTTGTAGTTTACACAGCATGCTTGTATGTGACTCTAATTTCCTGTGTATGTAATATGGTTAGTTTCTGCCAACAGTGAGTAAAAAAATGGAAGATGTGCTGTGGTATCTGGACCAAGATTTTAGCAACAGATCCGTTAAGTCCTGTAAGTTGTGATGTGGCGCCTCCGTGAATCGGACTTGTTTGTCCACCACATTCCACAGACACTCCACTGGATTGAGATCTGGGGACTTTGGAGGCCAAGCCAACACCTCAAGCTCATTGTTGTGCTCCTCAAACCATTCCTGAACCATTTTTGCTTTGTGACAGGGCACGTCATACCATTTCCATGAAAGGGCGCACATGGTCTGCAACAATTCTTAGGTAGGTGGTACGTGTCAAAGTAACCCAGCAGAACATTATGCAAGAGCATCACACAGCCTCCGCCGAGTGCACCCTGGTGCCAGGTGTTCCCCAGGTAAGTGACGCACGTGCACCTGGCCATCCACATGATGTAAAGGAAAAATTGATTCATTACATTCCAACACACAAACGTTAGAAATGTGAGTCCTCAACACCGCAACACAAAAATGATACTTATGGCTGTGTTAGTGCACAGGTTCCTTAGTATTTCCATTTTTTACAGTACATATGCTCACACAGATAAAGTCCTCTTGAGTTTATAAACACATTTTTAGCTTCACGCCCCACAAAATGCTGCTTCTTCATGCTTTGAACAAACGCAAAGGATGTAATATGTAAGATGAACACACAGAAATATGTGTTCCAGTGATCTTTATGTCCTGCACTTGTACTGATTCAGCCAAAAAAAAAAAAACTGAGGTGAAAAAAAGAGCAGGACAGGTAACATTAAACTTCAAGCTTCGTGACATGCAGTGTTTTACTTCCAGGCCGAAAGAAAATGTTCAAGATTAATATTAGTTTTTTTTTTTTTATTGACACCTTTCGCATCATGTAATGTAACGCTCTCATTTAATGCTAGGAAGTGGTTGAATATTGTTTTATCTTTTAGGGGACCAGTGATCTTTTTTTATATATATAATTTATTGTATTGATAATTAGGAAGTGGTGAAATGAAAAGTCTTTGTCAGCTCCCCCTGCACATTCCCTCCTTTTTAAAAATAACACTTTAGTTTCCAACCGTGACCTCAGAAAGAAATTGTTGTCTGCTGAATAAGGTGAAAGATTGGCAACAGGTCGCTTGGCTCTGAGATCTTTCTCCTTCTGAGCACATACCAAAGATTCTTAACCTTGGACACGATACAGCTTGGTTTGTGTGGTTGGCCTGTTCTCTAGCCTCTAGTCTGTTCTGCAGGCTTCTTGAAGGACATTCAAAGCTCTTCTTTGGATGTCGGCTGCCTTTTGTTCTATTCTCTGTCAAGACAATCCCACACTGCTTCAATAATGTTGAGGCTCTGGGGAGGCCTGATAGCATTCCATTGTGTATTTTTCTATCCAGGTATGCTTTTACTGCATTGTGCTTGGGATCATTGTCATGCTGAAAAATGAAGCCATTGCCAGTTGGACATTTTCCAAATGGTATTGCATGATGGAGCTAACCTAACAGTACTTTTCTGTGTTCATAATTCCATCAATTATGGCAAGATCCCCAACACAAGTGCACCCCTAAACTGATGGCTGTAGACATCCATACATATTGGCAAACCAAAGATTTCAAATTTGGATGCAAGGCCTCCATTAGACCAGACACTGTTCATCTGCTGTAGAAAGGTTTTTAGGCCCACCTCTTCTTTTGTCCTCTACTTGTCCAGTTCTCCCAAATTGCTCGACACACTGCACACCATGCCGGGATATGCCAAGAATTTGGCTAATAGCTCCTTCTTGAGAATCACCTTGTTGGTGCACAAATACTTTTTTATGCCTGTCGGAATACACTATCATTGGCATTTTTTTGTAGATTAAACTAAAGAAAGGTCCATTATGTGTACATACAACACTGGTTCATCCCCCTGAGTTAGATGCCTTTTTTTGGTTTAAACCATTTGGCTTAACAAACAAACAATATTCCTCTGACAATGGTCAGGTACAAGGACTGGAGTGAAAATGCCAGCCAGTGTCCAAAGAAAAACTTTAAAAGACCTTCAGAAAGCCTGAAGAACTCTTGTTCAAGACCACTTTCAAAAATTAAAAGAACGAGTTTTGCACTGGACTCCATGCTTATCTGACACATTGTGCAGATGGGAGCGTGTGTCCCTAACTTGTGGTTGGCTTCTGTGTGGCAGTGCAGTTACTGTTAGAGGAGATAGTGGATCACATTTACTTGAAATCACTCCCGAGCTGTTACCTTGCACTTGTCCTCACCTTACCAGACAGACAGACACACAAACACACACACAAAAAAAAGAGACAAGAGGATTAAAGCTCAGTACTGCTGCCAGGGTGACGGGAATCAGAGGAAAACAATGGCAAGCAGTAAACCACTCAGCAAAGCCTTTGCTAAACTCATTATAACCTCAAAGGGAGATAACTGAGGCAGAAAGAGAAAATCCCCCAGCTCTCAGTCATGACAGAGAGCTGATCGTTCCTTATCAACACCATGGACCTTCAATTCTCTCGATGAACGTTTTAAAAGGGAACAAGTTGCCATGAGCCAAAACAGACAGCAGGTTTTCACTGCTTCACTGAATTACCTGGGCTCCTCACATGGGATCCGGGGAGTTCGGAAGCTGGGTCGGTCTTTAACTCACTTTGTTGTGTATCTCAAGGTGTTGCTGAGCTTTTTTTGCCATGTGCTCGGGGAGGACATTGGGAGTGCCGAGGCTATATCACTATTGGATTTTACTATTTAACTATAGCTAACTCTAACACAAGACATTCAATGGCACTAGTGGTTTACACATTTGCTTGGCAAGTGAAAAGTTGCTGGGTCAATTCCAGCAACCCTTGGGGTCGTGCCAGGAAGGGCATCTGGCATAAAACTCTACCATATCAAACATATGGAGCTATGTGCTGTGGTGACCCCTTGTGTCAAGGGAGCAGCCAAAAGTAGCTTAGAACCTAATATAACATTTAATCACTAACACATTTTTACACAGAGATGCAGCATTAATGATGCCTTGCTTATTTATACTCAACCAAACCAAAAGCTGGTGGCTCCTGTACAGATCCTATGATGCTCGGCGTCGACTGCGTTCAGTCCTGAGTGCAAAAATACCCTCAGTGTACAGCTTTCTGTCCTCCTCCTCTCTCAGTAGAAAATAAGTTTTCAACAGGGCTGTGCAGGTTAATGTCACTTCACTCTCTCCAATCCAATCAAAATTACAAAGGGGCGGGACTTATGATATCCACACAGTCAACCATGCCACAGAAGAAACCAGTCCTAGCTTTCATTGAAAAGCCAATTTGCAGAAAATGGTCCTAGCAATGAGTTCTTAAGA
The DNA here is from genome assembly GCF_007364275.1 of Archocentrus centrarchus. Lineage (NCBI taxonomy): Eukaryota > Metazoa > Chordata > Actinopteri > Cichliformes > Cichlidae > Archocentrus > Archocentrus centrarchus. The sequence goes on from NC_044354.1 coordinate 27,497,712, forward strand.
GAAGCTAACATTAAGGTTACTCAGAGTGATTTTAGATAGTGTGTTAGCATTGCAGAATTCATATTCATACCATTTGTCCAGCTGAATTTAAATTTATTTAAAAAGGGACCATATACAATATTAACATAAATGTTACTATTTGATGCATTGTACCAGAGTTAGCTTAAAACTAATTTGCATCTGCAGTCAGAACAATGGTGCAATATGCCTGCTGTGAGCAGGCTGTGTAAAAAGCTCTTGTGATTATTGCAGATAATAATAAGCTTTAAATTTGTTTGTTATTGGTGTTAGTGTTAGTGGTCTTACATTCTGGTGATAATACAAAATAAACGTATTACGTTTTCAGCATTGTCTTTGATCGTATTAGCTCGCTAGTTAGAGCAAAATACACAAACAGAAAAATGAAAATCTTCTGAAAATTCAGTGTTATGAAACAGTAAATGAGATGTGGTACCTTGTGTCCAAGGTCAGTGCTGATTTAATGCATTTCTTTACTCCTGAGATGAAAAGTGTCCTCTAAAACCTTTTGGTTACTGCACAGTGACAAATTTTACAACATTCAAACATTCTGACACAGAGCAACATTATCCACAGGATTATGTGTTTATGTGTTTTTGCATGTAGCGATAGCATTTTGACGATTTCAGCATTTTTTTTTTTTTGGTCTCTCTTAATGTTTAACACTTGCGTTTTGATCGTCTCTGATCTGTTCCGCTAATTTTTTTTTTTTTTTTTAGCAGTTTTGTCTTTTTTCAGGCTTTTTATATTTCATATTAATGTCCTTAACATAAGCACGCTTTTATCTTGAGCTTTAAGGTCTTTTGTCATCTGGCTTTTAACTTAGTTTTCAAGCATGTTGGTTATTTTGTAGCTATAAGCTTGTTTACATTTAGCCATTATCATCAATAATGAACTGAAATGCCTTAAGATAATCTGAGGAGAACTCAATCATGTGATAATTATTTTCTAAAATCTTTCACATTATATGTCACATTATGTAATGTAAATGTTAACTTTTCCAGCTTAAATGAATATATGAAATGAAATTAATAATCATAGAAGTGTTGGCGATTAACACTGACAAACTTTTCTGCAGGTCTCATTGAACCACAAAGCTGGGAACTAAATCATCGGGGTTTATGCACTTAATTGTTTTCCATCTACTGAAACAGTCATTGTGAGATTTCCTCCGCCTGTGGTGAGCATGGATCACGCAGCTGCTGATTAACCATTCACCCAGCAGAATGGCTTCTTGTTAGAGGATCACTGACTCTGTCTGGAGAGGATACAGGGGAGGGGAAAACACATCTACGTGTAGTAACTGATCAATAGTGCACAGCTGAACCTACCATCAATCACCCAGACACATGGGACCCAGAGGCACAGTGCCTCATACCCTCATTCACGATGATGAATAAACCATGACTCCCGGGGCAATCTATCCAAACCTCACAGGAATCTGTCCTCAATCTTCAAAGTTATGTAGTTTTTGCATCTACAATAAGACAGAATAAGAAATATTAGAAGTGTTCTTTTTAGTAGATGTGTGGCGCTGACTGTTTTTCAGTAATGTTGGAGAACAGCACCATCTTCGGTTAAGTTAGAGAAAAGACAACTGCATGGCCCACATTTTTTCATTTAAATCTGTGCATCATAATGCTTTTTTTGCATGCATGCATGCATTTTTGTGTTCCTCTGAAGAGACACTTCACCCTTTTGTGTTTCATTGTATGCAATCCTAACTATCACTATTACTTCCTTTTCTGGTGTATGTCTTGCCCTGCTTTTCCTGCACAATTGTGCACAATTGTACTCTTTCTTTCTGTATATCCTCTGAACACACCGCTGAACACTGAAAATAAAATATGAGCAGTTTAACGTTCAGATGTGAATAACTGACCATTTCTGATCTGGATCACAATAATTATGACATGAAGAAATGCTGACGTTCTACTAATGCATAAACTTCTGTTCTCTAACTTGTTCTCTCAATGCTCTAAATCAGGGGTGGGAAAACCTTTTGGCTCTGGGGCCACAATGACTTTTTGAAATTTGACAGACAGGCCGAGCCAGCACCAGCTGCAAACATGAACATAAAAAAAGGCATTACAGTGTCAATACTTGCATTTACTTTTAGTGGGAACAGTGTTGTTTTTACCAGTGCATCGAAGTCTGGTGTTAGTTTTGTTGTAGCAATTCTCAGAATCCTCAACATCAGTCATAATTATGATATGATTTGATTTGGGCAGTTCTGTACCAATTTTTGTCAGGCCAGATTAAAAAGACCAACGGGCCAGGTGTGGCCCACGGGCTGTAGTTTGCCCACCCCTGCTCTAAACATACTTCTTTTACCTCATGGTGACAATAAAAGAAAATTGTCTGTAGCTTATTACACTTTAATCTATCATTATTAAGACTATCTATCATAACCAAGTACATCTACACAGAACACTATGAGCATGTATTAAATGAAAGCTATAGCTGTTGACATAAATTACACATGCAGAACAGATAAAATTAACGGTTTGCTTAGAATTTCTGTGGGATATGGTATAATGCTCGATGTTTGCTTGAGTATAAGAAAAAAAACTGCCAAAGATATTTCCACTCAAGGGAATTATACTTTTTTGGCAAAATATTTCCCCAATTGCAAAAATGACCTCTTTAAACTACTCTTGGTGTACATGCCAATATGCATTGTGATTACAGACCTGGTGGTATTTATAGTTTTGGGGGGGAAAACAACAACAATGGGTTTTGGTTTTGTTTTACAAGAAATGGGTGATAAATCATCATAGGCAGTAAAAAAAACAAGTTATTTATGGTTATTGTTTTCACTTGGATGGCAGATGGCTCCTTTAAAGGCCCCTCTCCAGTCAGGCACTGAGACATGTAAAATGACTGCAATGAAAAATAAATTAGGCCTTTTTCCCCCTACATTTTCCATAATAAAAAAATTCTTAAAAGCACATTAGCTTTTCTCCTTTCTCTAAAAAGTTATGAATCTTTAAATATGCAAATATGCTGTTCATTTAGTGCTCGAGACCAAACTGGAAATGATCACTGGACTGCACTAAGCTGTGATCAGGGGCAAGTTTCACCTTTAGAGTGTACAATGGGTCAGATCAAACTCGGCATATATGATTATGAAATGTTTCTTTGGTTCTTGTAAACATGGGAATCCTAAAGTGCAGGTTAATTTTCTTTTTTTTATTAAAGTATTTATTGGTTTTAAAAACATGTACCTGGTTTATTCTGATTATTTCAGTTTTTATGAGTTCAATTAATGTTTAATTTTTAAATTTCCCTATTTCACAGCTGAACAGAAACAAGCAGAGGCGGAAAAACGTGCATGAGGGGAAATAAATCAGCGTTCACCCTTCCACACCTCATTTAATAGCATTTCAACGCAAACCACTGCCATCCCGCTCCAGCAACCTCAAGCAGGCAATTAGGACTGTTTCCATTTAAGAACGAGATTCCAGAAAGGCAGGAAAAAAAAAAGGGTTAGGGTGAATCAGTGGTCGGGTGTGGGGGTGGGGAGTGCTTGCCAGTGGTGCCCACAGAGATGGAGGGCTGTCAGGCAGCTGCATGTTTGTCTTGGCATCCAGGCGTGGAGTGAATGGAGAGTAAGGAACCTCCTGCGCTGCCAAGGACAAGGATTGAATGTCGGTGTAAATGTCTAACAGCATCTCACTTCATCTTGTCTCGGCCAGAATAGAGAAGAAGCCGGTTTCCAGAGACCAGACCTGAGGTCATGCGGTATGTGAGAATCACTTTATCAGCTTGGTTTAAACTACTTGGAACCCCCGTTTGGTGGGATTTACTGCACTGTGGGGTCAGTTTTCAGCCAGAAAAGCATAATAAATTAAGAATACTGTCAAATTTGTGGCTCTGGCAATATCCTTAATCTTTTAAGAAGACATGTTTTAAGTAAATAATCTTTGACATTTTTATAAAAAGGCCATTTTTTTGTCAATACCAGTGACTGATGTAATAGAGATTTAGAAAAAAAAGCAAATATGTAATTACATTTACACATGTAGAAATATTAAGAGGCCTTCTAGAAGCAAGTCTGTCAACTCACAAGTGAGAGCGATCAATTGGGCAATTATTTTGAATTATTAGCTAAATTAACTTTGACTTTAATGGTCACCAGGACATAAAAACGCATGTATCAAATCACCATTCAAATATCATTAAAGCTGCATATAAACTGCTGACTTTATCCCAAAATAATCTTTTGCAACCCTAATTCTAATTAGTTTTCCTGTATTGAAAAGACCTATGAAATTTTTTTTTTGAATAATTACTGTGAAAAATACAGTCATGATATGAACAGATCACAGAGAATTAGTGCCTTTATCAGGAAAACCCCTCTGCTTTAAACCGCATTCAGTCCGAGCTGTGCTTTGCTGTGAAACTGAACTCATGAAACACTAGAGGGAGCCTCATGCCAGCCTCTCACACCCCACTGTCTTGAGCTCCTCTAGTAAAACAGTTGTGACTGTGGAAGACATTTAAGCAAAAACACATCACTAATTAGTAACATCTCAAGAGATGTATCAGCAAATATATCCCATAACTCGGAGGTGGGCAGCATTTTTATTCAGAGCCTGTACTGACCTAAAGTAAACAAAGGGTCGCATGGATAACTAAATCAAAATGTTTACAGGTTAGAATGAAAATATAAATGTATCAATATAAATATAAATGCTATATTAACATTTAAATCAGCCTATATCTTGCCAGTTGCCTAATATGCATGTGTAAATGGCTATACAGGCTCTTTGTGTTGAAATCTCTCAGCAAAATCCTGTCTTTTATTGATTTTTGGAGATTGTGCCCTAAACTATTAGTCGCAGGCACGTGCACAGATAGACCCCCAGTGGTTCTCAAGCACCTGCCCTTTTGACCTGGATGAGAAAAGTGCCCTTTCTGCTGGTGTCCAATTTTGTTCTTCATTCATCAAGATTTACAAATAAAAATGACCCTCTCTTTCATCACTTCCCCCCAAAAGTGTTTTGATATCTGATGGGCATTTATTCAAGTTAGCACTCATGCAGTGCTGATCGCCAAACCACTGCTACATGCTTGTGCTCTGACCCACAGCATCAGACGGACAGGTAATGACGGCATTTGTGCAATCCGTGACGTTGTTTGGAGCAAAATTAACCACAACTTTTAACATTATAGTGCCGCTGAAAGCATTACGTGGCCTTTAAAAAGTCTGGGGGAGGTGTCAGTAGGTGTCATTTGCCTTTTCATATACAGAGCATAAGGCAGTACACATTTTGTATTCATGAGTCATGAAATACATGATTTAAAGTTTTAGTGTTTTACAAATTAGACAAATTCACTAATTTTGTTTCATTTAAAATCTTATTTTGATGTGAAAGCCTGAAGAAAAAGAAGCATGACCATAAATATTTTGCAGGAGAATGTCAAGTAGTTTTCATTTATTTATGCAATTTGATCATTTGAGTTATTTCATTAGATGTGCATTGATTGTGTCAACAAAAACGAGCAGCACTGAGCTCCTGGACAGTATGAGGTGCAACATGGTAGCGTCGGATGGACCAAAGCATAACGTCTCAGAGGTGTTCTGTTGGATTTAGGTCAGTCCAGCGTGGGGCCAGTCAGTGGTTCCTTCCTTCATCCTCAAGGAACTGCCTGCATACTCTCGTCACATGAGGTCGGGCTTTGTCATGCACCAGGAGGAGCCCGGGACCCACTGCACCAGTATAGGGTCTGACAGTGGGTTCAGGGATTTCATCCTAATACCTAATGGCAGTCAGGGTGCCGTTGCCTAGCCTGTAGAGGTCTGTACATCCCTCCATAGATATGCCTCACCAGACCATCGCTGACTGATGTCACAAGCAGCATAACGTTCTCCACAGCTTCTCCAGACCCTGTCATGTCTGTCACATGTGCTCAGGGTGAACCTGTTCTCATCTATGAAATTCTGGTATTCTATAGCAAATGCGAGTCAGGCTCCACAGTGGCAGGCAGTGAGTACAGGGCCCACTAGAAGATGTCAGGCCCTCAGGCCACTTTCATTATGTCTGTTTCTGATTGTTTGGTCAGAGAAATTCACACCAGTGGCCTGCTGGAGGTCATTTTGTAGGGCTCTGGCAGTGCTCATCCTATTTCTCCTTGCACAAATGATTAGATACTGTTCCTTCTGATGGGTTAAGGACCTTTTATGGCCCTATCCAACTCTCCTAGACTAACTGCTGTCTCCTGGAATCTCCTCAATGTTCTTGAGATAGGGAGACAGCAAACCTTCTGGCAATTACATGTATTGATGTGCCATCCTGGAAGAGCTGGACTACCTGTTAATTTATTTTTTTTTAACACTAAGGCAGCTGAAACTGAAGTTTTATTGACTTGATGCCATACTCTGATGAAAGTGCTCCTTTAATTTTTTTTTGCAGTACATGTATATCACCCTCATACACTCTGGGGATTGGTAGGTGTGTGTTCCACCTCAAGTTCAGGTCCTCTACCCGAGGCCTGTGAGTTTGAGGGTTCTGCGCAGTATGTTAGCTATTCTTAGAGCTGCACTCTTCTGGACCTCTGATATTGTGCTGTGAATCTGCTGAAGCCACTCTTCCAGTTTGGGGGATACAGCTCCTAATGCTCTTATTACCATTGGGGCCACTTTGGACTTTAGCTTCCATATCTGCTCCAGTTGTTCCTTCAGTCCCTGGTACCTCTCTATTTTCTTGTGCTCCTTATTTCTGATGTTGTTGTCACCTGGGATATCCACATTTATCACAACTGCGGTCTTCTGCTCCTTGTCAAACACCAATATGTCTGGTTGATTGGCCAGCAGCTTCTAATCTGTCTGAAACTTGAAGTCCCACAGGACCTTACCTTTAGTGGCATCTCCCATTGGGACTTGGGGCCTTCTGCTGCATATGTGCCACAGATGTTCCTGTACACAAGGTTGTGGCTCTCAGTTTATGCGGTCCCCTTGCATCTTACATCCTGCTACTGTGTGGTGGATGATCTTGGGCTCTGCAATTAATCAAATTTTGATTTCAATTTTGATTAGCAAGAGACAGCAGGGAGACGTCCCTACCAATTTTCTCTCTACGGGTGTAATTAGCACAGCACCGGAAACCGATTCGACTCACATCCCTACCAATGTTAATACTAAACCTTTGAGTAAATGTACAGGATCTGTCAGCATGTTGTGGCACTAAAATGTGAGAGTTAATTTGGTTTAAATAACTTCATCCAATTTCTTCCTAGTATTATTAGTCGAGATAACTGGCATTACCTTTCTATTTATTTATTTGTATTTAATTTCTAATGTATTTATTTATATATTTTATATTGTATTTATATTTTATTTATATATTCCGTTTTTTAATTTTTAATTTAGTATTTCAAGAGATTGTAGAAATGCATTAGATTTTCACTGTTTTTAAGGGCGATAAATGAAGTGTTTACAAAGTCAGTGAGTGATCATGTTAAATGATCCTGATTTTAATATTGACCAAAATAATCGTGATTATGATTTTCTCCAGTATCGAGCAGCCCTAGGATGGTCCCTGGGGTACCTTTGCACAGTCTGCAGCTTGGGTCCTGTTGGCTCTGGTAGACTCCTGCCTCTATTGATCTGGTGCTTAGGGCCTGTTCCTTTGCTGTTCTTTTTCTTTTCCATCCTGGATTGTGGCTTGGATACAGACTAATCCTCGCCCTCTCTGTTTCCATTGCTCATAGAGCCTCAGGGTGCTTGACTTTGGGTGGAGACTGCATTGTGAGGAGTTTTTGTGTCTTGACATCGACTTTTTCTGCAGTCCATCCAGGTGGTGTGCAGGTTGGCCCACCTGGTCTTAGACTTCTGGTGTTCTGTTGGTGCTTTGACCCTCAAGTATTATTTCCAATGTCTTTCTGAGCTGTGCTCATGCATTCATATTCCTACTCAACTTGATTGCTATGATGCCTGAGAGGAGCTTCTATATTGTGGAGAGGTAGGTAATCAGCTAGTAGTTTCATGGTGTTGTACCCTTGGGGATCCTTCATGATCAGGATTGTTCTGTCCTGTGTTAGTCAGTCTGGATGAGTATATGCTGCCAGCAGCCCACTTATTTGTGCTGGCCGGAGTGCAATTAGCTTCTTCAGCAAGTAAGTATAGATCATGTCAGATCCTGGGCTGTCCAGCTCTACACTGAATATCTGCCTTCATGATGTTAACTGGTTCTTGTTCTAGGGGTTGCTATAGTCTGTTCTTAGGTCCACCAGCCACTTGGCATTGATGTTGCTGATGCCTCTTTCTCCCAGATGTTCTTCTACTCTGAACTTTAAATAATCCATCCATCCATCCATCCATCCATACATACATACATACATCCATCCATCCATCCATCCATACATACATACATACATACATACATACATACATTTCTGCTACCTGTCCAGTTCAGTGTCAGATCCCAGCTGTCCCACCCAGGACAGGATGCCAGTCTGTCCAAAGGCTTACACCTTTAAAAAGTCAACAGAAGTAAAACATTTTTAAGCTGAACAGTCAACCAAGTTAGATAAAACTTAAATCAAAACTTGCTGTTGCCTTTATATTTTGTGTTCTAAACCTTATCTATACAGAAAACACAGTATTAAATATAGTGAAGTAGTAAAAAAAAAGAAAAGGTCATTTCAAGGACAGACATATTTAATTATTTTCTTTTAAACCAGAAATTTACTCATGTTTTTTTTTGTTCAAAGATATAATCATGAAAGGCTTATTATTGGTTAGAGACACTACATTTATAGTTTTTACAACTTGTTGATTAGTTAATGGTTAATAAGCAATAGTTAGGTATTGCCAGAAAATCTGTTGCCTTCTTGGAAAAACACAATGTTTTTTCCATGAACATTGCCTCCATCCCTTTGACTTACTACTTACTGTGACGTGTGCTACGCCTTCCCATAATGAAGATTTATGTCAGCCTTTGAGGCAGGAACAGTGATTTTATTTGGGGTTTCCCTCTCCTACGTTAGTGTATTTGCTGAAATAGCTCCGATAAGGAGAGAGTAAAGCTTTGAATGAGAGATACATGGAGGCTGGATGCCTACAGGGATATCCATGAAGGTTAACAGTGTTTTTGCATTGCATTCCCCTGTTGTAATCTACTTAGTGACCTTATTGACACAGAATCCATCTAAACATATTGCACATTTGGATCTCAGAGGTTATTTTCAGAGCAATCTCATATTTTCTTCCTTTTGGATCTAGGGTGATAATGGCATTTCAGTAGTGACCTTTCAATAAATGCCAGCCACCAGCCAGTTAGTTCTCTCAACTGAGGATTTGATTGATAGTTCCTTTTATGCCTTTTTAATAACATTTTTAGAGGCTTTTCCACACCCGCATTCCTGTCATTTTCTCCTAACTTTTCCTTTTAACATTTTCTTATAAGCAGCTTTGGTACAAAAACAACGCTATTGGTTTCAGCTTTCAGAAACAAACCCATCTCAGTTGAAGTCCAGACAGTATTGTTTTTTGCTGACACTGCTGATCTATAACCTGATACCACGGCTCTAACAGAAACACCATGTCATTCATTATGAGCCCCATAGGCATGGACAAATAGCAGTTCAGTCTCCCATTCATAGTCAGTGAAATATGAGCCAGGCCTTTCCCCAGACTCATTTCTTCAGATTATCCTTCTGTCCAAGGTTCGCACAGGCACTCCTCTATTTCTACTGTAACCTAGCTAATAATGGGCAATGCAGCACAAGGTATGCATTATATCAGCAGGCAGGAAACCAGCTTCACTGTTCAGCAGTTGTTATTCATTTTCGGATGGAGCAGATGATAAGTTGAATGCTGAAAATGTCATTCAATCACTCATTTATCATCCCCTCTGAAGTTTCACAAACTTATATCCTTACGTGAAGCTCAAAACTAGTGAGTTATAGGACAGGTTCATTTTCAGCCCCATCAATCAAGAAGCCTCGTCTTGAAAACACATTTAAAGTCTGGGGCTCAGTCAAGGAGCTCATGTTTATTATTTGAATTTTAGTCTCTTTCCCATGCAGCTAGTCCCACTCTACTAAAGCACAATATGGCTTTGAAAAGTGAAAGCCCAAAATGCTTCCTTCGCGTAATTTGGTTGATGTTAGTATGTCATCTGTAAACAATGCAGACATTTTGACCTGCCATAAGAGGAAACACAGCTGTGAAGGGCTTCAGTAAGGCATGGCAGATCGCAGGCGTCCGAGCTTTGCCAGGATCCAAGAGGAAGCAGACATCAGCAGTTGTGTATTTCCTTATTTATTTTTATTTACTTTATTCATAACTTACTTCCATTCATTTCCTACTTTAAAAATAATTCTAAATGCTCAGAAAATGCATCAAAAGCACTCAGGGATTAGGATGGTTAAATTACATGTTGACCACATGCTAAACAAGCATAGTTTCAGAAACCAAAAGATGTCCTTCCATCGATCTTTGTTTTCCATTTTTATAGTCCCTCCAGGTGATCACAGGGCTTGAACTACAAATAACCAAAGAAAATAAGTGTACCACATGGGATACAGCCCCATGTTTCCTAAGGGAAAGTCCTCCCTTACGCAGCCACCCCTAAGGAAGATCTTATTGGTCTTTCAACCTGCAACAAGAAAGAAACTTGGAAGTCACAAGTTTAGCCTCTATTGTGACTAATTTAACAGTTTTCCAAGAATTTCAGCATCAAAATTCTCATATCAGCCTTAACTGATAGACCCACAATGCCTAAAAGAATGTCTTGTTTGGAGCTGAAATAGCTTTAGGATTAGCTTCAGGACTGTGGTCAATATTTTGATACATACAGTGTATTCAAAATTAGCTGTGCTTCTGGTTGTGGTTAAATGAAAGAAACATCCGCCAAAATTTGTAAACTCTCACAGAAGAAAACAACTTGGCATAAGGTTAGAATTAAAAGCAGATCTTCAGAGTTTAGAGTGAATGCATCCCTCTAACCTCCTCAACCTTGCTTTCATTTCAATGCCAAACTGCTTATTTCTCAACATCTCTTTCATTTTGCCCTTTGGTGGTGGGGGGATGTGTGCATGGAGTGCAGCCTGAATTCATCGAAAAAGCCTGTCATAACACTGTTGTGAAAAAGGTTTTGAGTCTTGTTCCATGTCTATGCCTTAGGTTCTTAACTCTCTGAGATTTAACCTAAAACTTGAGCTATCAGGATATGCAATTTTTGTTCTTGCATTTAAGTGGACAAAGAATATAATGCTTGTCCCAAAGGTTTAGGGTTCAGGGCTGGTATTGGGATTATCACCAGTGATGACTTAGATGACCTCAGAGGGTTAGAAAGTATAGGCTATATCTTGATATAGTGAATGGTAAATGAACTGGTACACTAAATGAGCAGGGAAAGTACTTTTTGCTACAAGTCACACTCATCCATTCATACAGCACTTCATTTTCAGAATCTTGCCCAAGGATACTTCAGCAGAAGCTGGGGTCTGAACCAGATTTGTATAGGATTCACTAGGTATGTGTGAAACCTTGTGTTTTTAGTCTGGTAGGAAGGCCATTTGAAAAACTGGATTATCTCAGAGTTCTTATGGAGAACACACACTTCTTGGCCCTTTTAAAAGCTTTTAAATCACTTTTTACACATGTGCATAAACTGCATTAAGTGGAGTGGCAACATGCTTCAGATGTAATCAGCTGATATTCTTTGTTTAATAAAAAGGGAAATATTTATATACATCAGTGAAGTACAGTAGAGGTTTGACACACTGTTGGAAACCACCTCAGAGTGAAGCAAGCTTACTGGAAACTGACTGACACATCGGCTGGCATTAGCATATTTGGCTATATTACACAGCATCATAATCGTGAACAAATAACAACAGACTTTTGTAATTGTAAAATGTTGTTTGTAGCCCATTCTGTCATCGTGTGCATGTGGCTGTTTTAGATAATGTATGACTCATGAGCCCCACAGTGAGCAGGACTTAGCATGCTAACACCCTAAACCTAACATTTACTTATAAACATGAACCACCAGTTCTTAAATTTGTTAATAAACCAAAGTATTAGGCAGGAGTATTTGACCTGATGATAGAATCAGGTGGAAAGACAGTCAGCTGTGACACTCCTCCAAGAAGGTTATTTTGAAGTTCCTACTTTTCACAGTAGTGTCTTTAACATTAACATTAACACTGTCTCTAAAAGGAATTGCTTCTCCATTTTTTTTTAATGGGGTGACAAGAACCAAGAACCAGTTAAGTGCGGAAGGGATACATGGAGAATCTGAAAATTCATAAAAACATATTTTCAGTGGGGGTGGTGGGGATTTGTGCTTTTCACACATATTCAGTCTGACAGTGTACTGAATTTGCACTTGGAAGTTGGCATGTTAATATCCAATATCCGATCCAACTGTGCGGGACATTCAGGGACGTTTGTGTTCAGGCCTGCAGTGCATGTGTGAAAGTGGCTAGAATCATCCCAAGAACAAACTTGACCAAACTTGAAGACACTGATACTTCCCAGCATTTGCTTTTGGCCTGAGAAGTGATTTCAAGTTCCAGGAACTTACTGTTGAGAAAATGTGTCATCACATCCTTGATAAAGCCTGCCCCTATCAGCAGACAATAACTACGAGGAATAAAAAGACTGGACAAAGGAATGAAATTGATGAGATGCAGAATCATTTGTGGGGGAGAGTGCAATATCCAGTAAGTCTGAAGGAATGATTAAGACACTTGTGATGCATTCCCTGACCTTCATCACTGAAACAGAGTACAACTGTAATGGAAACAATAACCAGTTTGAAATATGAAAACTTCCATGTAGGCATTCAGAGTCATAACACGACATAATTCATAAGCTGGTGTTGAAGATTTTAAAATGTGTGCACTGAGTTTATGATTTTGATTCCTGATATGTCAGTTTGTTGAGTTTAAAGCAGAAAAAAAAAAAACAGGTTGGGAAAGTGTACTCTGCCATGACTGTCAGACCACACTGTCTACTGAGAGATAAGTGTAGAAAAATGCGTTGATGAGGCATGACTTCCACTCGACTATGTGTGTGCGAGTGTGTGTGCACACCTACCAACATTAAACAGAGGCCCTCAGGGAATCTTTGTGTTTCCCTTAAGTGAGCTATATAAACAGATAGAGCTGGAAAAATCCTCCCACTGGAATATCAGTCTTAGATCCGATTTATGTTTTCCTAGCAACTTGTGATTTCAAGTTTATTTAATCAGAGCAATCACAAAGGGACAAACCATCCGGCATGTTGTGAACAAACCACTGTCAAAAGCCGTGCCCAGACTTGATAGGCTCATTATGGGGTACCGAGCAGCCTCTGGCTTTTTTTTTTGATGAGCTTTGACTTGGCAGCAGCTTGCAATGTCAAATGTGGTGGTGAACAAACTAGATAAAAAGAAGATGTAGACTTACAAGATGACGCATTCTGTGTGAAATTGTAAGAAAATTTGAGAAACAGTGTAAACCTTTTCATGCATTATGTGGTGGGGACTTTCCACTATGCCCATACAAATCTTCTGATTCACATGAAGCAACATAAATGGCAACGTGTGCTGTAAGAAACAAGAGGTGCATTGTGGGAAAACATCAAACCCAAGACTTTCACCGAAGAGAGTGGGTTTCTTTAATTAATTTAATTTTCAGTCACTGTTTTGTTATGTTTTAAAACAGTTTAATTTGTGCTTTTAATCACTGATTGGCTAGATTAAGGCACAAAAACTACTTGGGTTAGGTTTAGGAAAATATTATAATTTGGGCAGTCTGTCCTCATCTGAAAAACAGCAATAGTATTAGTGTTAAGCAGCTGGTGCTTTTCAATAAGGCAGCTGTATCATCACCACCAGTCGGTGTGGATCTCCTGGTCCTGGTAATGAAGACAATGAAAGAGAAGCTTCTTTCCTTCATGGGTTCTGAGACCATTGTGTGCAAACACCACATATTAAGAGGTTGGATCGTTTCATTCATTACTTTTCTCTGTCACAATATTTTCACTTTAGCTACTTAGCCCTAAACCAGTAAGGGTTAAACATCAACATAAGGCTGGTAGGTCTCTAGGTCTGCGCGATTGGCCTCAATCGCACAGACCTAGAGACCAGTTGGCAACCTCCAATCGCTAGAGAAAAATGTGCTCAGCTGCACACACCTGTTCATCCTTCTCCTCGTCAACCTCCAGTATTTAAGGACCAGTGGTGTCATCCAGTCCCCACCAGATAATCTGCCTTCCACAGCAGTAAACAGGCCAACCTTTGGTCCTGTACCTGTCTTCACCAGTTTCTCCCTCGTTCCAGGAAAACCTTCTCGTCTGCTGACGAGCCCCCATACCTCCACTTCCAGTGCTGCTGTTTGACTCCCCATTTTCTGCATTACCTACTTGGATCGTTTTCCACCGGATCACTGCCTGCCTGCCCCCAGCACTGTCCAGCACTGTATGCCTCTTTGCGACCAGTTTCACCTAGCAACAACAAGCCACCTCCAGCAACCATTCGCCAGCCAGTTGGAGAAAGCACATTTTTCCTTACTGAGTTGTGGCTACCAGGGGTTCACTGACGGGTCTCTAGGCCTGCGTGTTTGGGACCTTAACAAACACTATACAAGCCTTAAGCTACTGTGGGATAAACACATCTCAGCAGATTTGGGAACAGGATATTAGAATTAAGTTACCTACTGGGATATATGGAAAAAGCTGCAATATGTGTACTACGATGAAAGTAAACTTTCACAAAAATATACTAACAAATGAACTGTTATTTAATCTTTTAAGTTTGATCAAGACCTTTAAATTTCTAATAGCTAGCAGCTGTAGCGGGCACACACTTGTTGGATAGTGTATTCTAAATTCAAGGATAAAAGGATAAAAAAAAAAACAGCTAGCTTATAGATGTGGTGCCAGAACTTGGACTCGATTAGAATTCAAGAAGTATTTTATTTTCTTCGTTCCTTGTTCTTAAAGAGAAGTACATTTTTTATGGGTCAGGGGGTGAACTGCTCATACAGGCAGCTAAAACAACCAATTACATCATGCTTGTTAAGCCACCATTTTAATTTCCTGTCACACACAGTAAACACTCCATCAGGCTATGTTATGTTTATAGCCGTAATCTTTTGCCTCCTTTTTACAGCTCGTTTTGTAGAATAGAGCAGTTTGTTTTTGTTTTGTTTTGTTTTTAACGGTAGTGAGTGGGGTAAATGTGTTACATCATACTATGGAGAGAGGTTTGTGTGGAAGCTCGTACTTACCATATGGACAGAATCCGATTTATGCGGTAGTATGCACAGACTTTGACTTACAAAGTTATGATTAAAACATATTAAATCAAATTTATTTTAAAAATGTCTCTATTAATTTATTTGAATTTTTTTTCTTAACCTTTATTTTTCCTATTCCTGGCAGACGTTGGCTTCCATAGAGTTTGAAAGAGTTCTTTTTACTGCACCTGTTTAGCAGTGTAACGCAAATAATGACTTACGGGACTGATCCAATTCATGTACCCAATCAGAGTTAACTTTAATTCGCCTCAGCAATGAAAATTATAGGTTTCAAAAAAATCTCTATTGTAGGCCATTAAGCAAACAGACACTAGACTGTTTTTCCACATCACCTGCAGCCACCATCAACCATAATTTACAATTATCTGAGTGTTACAAGCATAAATTTATCTTTTTATATGTCTCTGAATTGTCAGCGTGCCCAAGTGTTTTTACAGGGGCTTTACTGAAACCTTTGTTCCTCGATCCTTTTTGTTGCCATGCAGCATCTAAACACTTAGATAGATGTAGCTAGCATTTTCTAAGTGACTCTGCTTGTTATTGTTTGCTAGGGAAAGAGTACATTCATAATTAGAAATAAGAAGCATGTGTTTTTTTTTTTTAAGACTACCTTAACCTTCAGCATTTTCCAAAGGGAACTCTGCCAGGAAAACTAAACATGCCATATTCATTCATTTCAGGTGGAAACCCCCCAAGTAAGTAATTCTTTGCATAAATATACCATAATAACATAATAAGTAAGCAGCCACAGTTCAAAGTTGCCGCTGAGAAGAAGAACAGAAAGTCAGCCTTGGAAGTAATGACTTCTGTAGTGGGGTTACACCGAGCATGGTGGAAGCAACCTAAGAGAAAGCAGTGTTCAGTGAAGCCTGTCATTATGAATGATTAAATACCTTTTGATGGATCCACTGTTAATTTTCCAGTAGGCAGTTTTAAAATAAGCAAAGACAAAGAGCCCTTCCTGGAGACTCTTATCCAACACAGTGATATCTTTTCTTTTGTTTTGTTTTTTTTATTGATGCCAGCAGCATGGCTCCATCATCCCTGTCTCTGAGAAATTATTTGCTCTATACAGCTAAACTGCAACTAGATTCAATTTTCTTTCATTAAGATAATAACAAAACTTTGTTAATTAGCATGTCTAAAATACTGATAGTGAAGGTACTTATAGCTGCTCCCGCATTTCCCAAGGGGTCACCAGAGCAGACAGATCCACATATTTGATATGGATATCATTTCCTGATGCAGCCTCCCCATCCGGGCTTTTATGTTCAATGATGACACATTTTTCCTGCCAAAACGTTACAGCACAATATCTATTTGTAGTGACTGAAGGGTGATTAAATTCCTTGGATATTAGTCTGCTTACAGCACTTTAAGGTTAGAGAAGCATGTGTTGAGAAGGATGTGTTTGTTCTAATACAGAAAGTAAAAACATTCTATTTAATCAAAATCATGGGGGATTGTTTTATTCATCCAAGATATGCTGCCTCTGGATGTAATCCAGCCAATGATTATGTTGCACCTGCATGTGATTGGGAAAGCTACTGAACTGAACAGCATACTGTAGGGACAGACATTGTTACAATTTCAGCCTGTCAGTGTAAAACTTTGTGCCACCTACATTTAAAGAGTATTAAACACATTTCCATATTTTGTACAGACATTTTCAGTCTCCAGAACATGGTTCCTAAAGTCTTTGGTGATCTCCAGACCTTTCCTGTCCAGTCTAGTCCCCCCACAGGAAGTCAGATTTTTCATTGAGTCTGTCATTGTGTCTCCAGAAAAGGGAGGAGTGCCCTCTCCAGCCCAGGGATGAGTTCCTGCCCCAGGCGGAGGAGTTAAAGTATCTCGGGGTCTTGTTCACGAGTCACGGGAGAGGGGAATGGGAGATCGACAGACGGATCAGGGCCGCATCTGCAGTGATGCAGACGTTGCACCGGTCTCTCGTGGTGAAGAGGGAGCTGAGCGTAAAAGCGAAGCTGTCGGTTTACTGGTCGATCTACGTCCCTACCCTCACCTATTTTCACAAGCTTTTGGTAGTGACTGAAAGAATAAGACTGTGAATACAAGTGCCAGAAATGAGCTTCCTCTGAAGGGTGGCTGGCCTCTCCCTTAGAGATAGGGTGAGGAGTGTGGCCATTCGGGAGGGGCTCAGAGAAGAGCTGCTGCTCCTCCACATCGAGAGGAGCCAGTTGAGGTGGTTCAGGCATCTGATTAGGATGCCTCTTGGGTGAGGTGTTCCGGGCATGTCCTACCGGGAAGAGGCCCTGGGGTAGACCCAGGACACGCTGGAGAGATTATATCTCTCGGCTGGTCTGGGAACGCCTTGGGGTCCCTCCAGATGAGCTGGTGGAGATGGCTGGGGAGAGGGAAGTCTGGGCTTCTCTGCTTGGGTTGTTGCCCCCACGACCCGGCCCCGGATAAGCGGAAGAAAATGGATGGATGGATGGATGGATGGATGGATTTTGTTGTCTCTGGTGATCTTCTGACATTTCTCCAAACAAAATCATAGTTTCCATATTTGACTGACATATGCATGGTTTTGAATATATATCTCAATAACTACTGGATTATTTGCTATTGAAAGTGACCTCACACATTCAACTCCACCTCACGATAGCATTCAGTCATTTTGGGGGCATTTTCAAGTGGCACTGTCACTTGTTACAAATTTTAAAAGTTTCACAACTCCTGTCATCTTCAGCTGGACTTTGTGCTTATTGCTAATTCTGCATGTTGACATGTTTAGATTTTATTAGAATTGGAATATAGAATTGTCATTAGGAGCTTGTTAACTTGCTGATATTAGCATATGACACAGCACAGCTTCATAAGCTCACTATCATTATTGCATGATCTTTATCTTACAATATATACAATATAAAGTGCCTTGAGGCAACTCTTTGTTGTGATTTGGCACTATATAAATAAAACTGAATTGAACTGAAAAATTGCACTGTTGTTTGAGACTTGGTGGTGCTCACTGGCCATGTTTACCACCAAGTTCTTCCATTTATTGTGCACAGACTGAAAGGTTTAAAAGACATTTCCTCTCATGCAAAGAACAAAGAGTGTTGTAAAACTTTCAGGAAATGATGAAAAGTAACTGCAGCCTTTTTCTTTGAAATTACAAGATTATTGTGTGTGATGACTCCAGGAATTATCTCGGAGAAAAAAAAAATAAATAAAAAAAACAACCAAACCAAAAAAATAACAAACATTTGGATAATTTTTTTTAAACTCTTTTGAGATTGGTTGATGTTCAACAGCTTCACTTTCATGTCCATCTGTGCTAATTTTTGCATTAGTGCTTCAGCACACATAACACGCCAACCCAGAAACATGCACTTTTACCCTGCTTTCCTCCTTTCGCATAGTTTTAAGGTTGTTAAAATGATGTGTCATCTTGTTCTAGCTCTTCACTAGCATTGAGCCGCACAATTCAATCAGCTATATCTTTTTTTTTCTTTCTTTTTTTTTTTCACAGATTGCCCTCAAATTCACCCTAGTATGCTTGATATTTTTGGAAACTCTTGGATCTGTACTGGAATTGTAAATGATTATCTGTGAGTCTGAACAGAATTTGGCAGCACAAGTTTGGAACTGGCCCAGCGGCATGTCCATTGGGGTTCAAAGAGGTCAAAAATAAGAACTTGCAACAGAGGATGTTTCTTCATAGCAGAGCTTTCACTACTGTGTTTTGAGAGATCAATAATACAGACAACAAATGTAACTAACTCGTTATATTCACATTTAAATAGGACTGCAGATGGCAGTGTGATGCAAGAATGATTAGGGAGCAGAGCTCAACCTTAATAGTTCTTGAATAATACCAATGACCCCCCGACTCAACCCATTAAACAAAATAAAACTAAGCAAGTCTAAAACTTTTTTGGAGTGTTAGGTAAAAAGTGGAAATGCAAAAATGATACAGAGCAAGTAACCTGTATTTTCAGAAATCACTAATGTGGAAGAGAAATGGATTACATACTATGTAGGCTATATTAAAATGTAAAAAGTGACTGAATTGTAAAACAGAATGACATCCATCCACCCACTGAATATCTGCTGTTTATCCAGGTCCAGGTCATTTGTGCATCAGTCTAAACAGAGATGACCTCCTTCTCCTCAGTTGTCTCCTCCAGCTCCTCCATACAAGCACATGGTGGCCACGCACAGTACTGAGTACCATTTTGAGTTGCTGCAATGAAATTTTGGCCAAAAGGACTAGCCTGCCACATCATTTTTTTCATTTTCATTTTCAGGGTGACTTTGAATTCAGCTGATAATAACATTCAGTTCCGTCAAACGATGTGGGATCCTTTCATTCCTAACACTTTACTGTATAGATATTCAACATGATTTGTTTCCTATTGAGATCCATTGTGTTTTCAAAGTGTTCCTGTGATTTTTTTTTTTAAGCAGTATATT
The DNA here is from genome assembly GCF_007364275.1 of Archocentrus centrarchus. Taxonomy (NCBI): domain Eukaryota; kingdom Metazoa; phylum Chordata; class Actinopteri; order Cichliformes; family Cichlidae; genus Archocentrus; species Archocentrus centrarchus. The sequence goes on from NC_044354.1 coordinate 27,517,425, forward strand.
AATGTATGTGTGGTTTTATTTAAATTGTTATGAACACTGCTTTGGTAATGCAGATGCATGTCACAGGTCTGAGTGAACTCCTTTGTTCAGTGAAAATGAATTTAGGTGGGGTTACCCTCATTTATGCTCCCTTAGTCAGAACTTTCAAAGTAACAGCCGCTTGTGGTTTATTGGGGGAACAATTTATAAATTTCACCTAAGATTGTTGGCTTCAGAAGCAGTAAAGTCATTATTGAGCAACAACTGAACTTTAAACAGCCTCTGATGATGGAGTCAGCCACAAAGCTCTGTACTGCTGTAGGATTTGTTATCATTGTGTCATCGTGCTTTGTATGTGTGGTCCAAGCAGAAAAACATGCTATACTTTTACTTGCAGAATAGTTTACTGCACTTTGTTTTAAAATCTTGGATCCATAAGAGGAAGAAAAATAACTGACATGCAAACAGATTGTTTTGTGAAGGATTACACCAATCAAATCTTTGGGGAAAACAAAATCCCCTTTGTCTTTGAAGAACTGTAAAATCCATCTAGTCAAAACCAGTGAAAAACTTATTAGAAATTCATTTCAAAGTCTGATTGCTGTTAAGAGCAGTCAGTGACAATAGTCAGTACTCTTCAGGAATCAATCATCGGAGACATTTTAACATCAGGTCTGCAAAGTTGACCTAGCTGCTTGCATTGCAGGAGAACTTCCAGATATTCTCTGTGGTTGTTTCTGACAGGTCTTCATGTCTTTTAATGACTAATCATAAATCTTCATTTTTTTTCACCACATGTTTTTACAACTTGTGGCTGGGCACCGGTGATTGATGGCCACTTAAGTACTCCCAAAACAGCATGGCCACATTGACACTGGCACTGCGCAGCCTTATCCAGAGACTCATATTTGCTCACATCCTTGCCCAAGTCCACAGGCAAAGAGGATAAGCCTCTCGGAGAAGTTTTTGAAGAGGAAGAAGTTTAACTGCTTGCTGAAAGCTATGATTTAAAATAAGAGTGAATCAAAACTCCAGCACAACTTCAAGGATCGTATTCTCTTAATTTCTAATGCAACCAAAGCCTGATTTGATTTAAATCTACACATCTCAAACTGAGGAAACTTAGTGACCAATCAGTTCACTGTGAATAATTCTTCACCGATCTCAGTGAAGAATAAGAATCATGCTTTGCAGGAGTCATTTAAGGGATCAGATCCAGGACTGCATGAATATAGTTACTGGAACAGCAAACCTACAGTGACATCATCCTCTTAAAACTAATGGCTATTATTCAAAAACATATGGCCGTTGGCCACATGTGTAGTCTCTCTCTTTCTCCCACATCACACCACACACACACACGCGCGCACTCATGCACACACATGCACACACATGCACACACACACCTCCTCCGGCTCCCTTGTCGACCTGTGTGAAAAAGAAAACAATTGTTTCTCTGTTCTGTTTTCCTTGCAGGCTGTTCGCTTTTCTGCCAGGATTTCAGTGGCTGTTATAGTTATATCACATGCCTCAAGCGCCGCTAGCAGGAGGCAAACAGCCTGAGGTGTAGCCAGAAGATTGATGTGAATAATCTGCCAATTTGACTGCAGTCCCAGAATTCCAGAGGAACCTGGTCTGCAGTGCTGTGTGCAGACTCATCCCTCTGAATCCTGCAGACAAGCCAGAGACATTAGAGGTTATAGTTCTGTAGCTCAGGGTCAATAAGGGAGCCAAAAAACTATTTCTGTATTTAAATAACTGCAAATTTATGCAGTCTCACAGACTGAAGCTCAGGGAATGCCAAAGTTGTCTTTTAAATTTTCAAACTTCAGCCCAAACTCTGTTACAGAGGATGAATTTCATATTTGCAGCTATAGGAAATTATTTAAATGTTACATCTAAAAGTGATTTGTATCCATGTTCCAGCTGTATGACAGCACACATAACGGCTGACTGAAATGCCAACACAAAATCTTCCAAAATCACCCTTTTAAGTTGCTGACTACTGATGGTGCACCATAAAACACAGTATACAGCTATACCTTAAAACACAAAGGATGGTTTTATAGTAGTTGGGGGGAAATGGCAGCAGCTTTGAAGGCGCATACATGGATTAAGAACAGAGAAGGGCCTCACTTTTTAAAACCTCAAGGCTCAGGCCTCCATAAAATGAAACATTTGGACCTGGTGGAAAAAAAATACAGAAAGTCATGTTACGATGGCTTATTTGCTGCCAAATATTTGCACTATAAGTCTTAATAGCACTTTATTGTTTCCTCCTGTTAATGTGAGGATGTGGAGTTACATCTTAAACAGACAGTGGTGCCCAAGAGTTCCCCAGATGTGTCTTTGACAGAGGAGAGAAAAAGGTAACCAGAGGCTCTTTTGGTGTGGAGTTTTTTGAGACAACATTCATTACGACCTCTGTCTTGGGCTTTCAAAACTGTACAGAACTGTATAGAAGATTTTATTATTTTATTAATTTATTTATTTTTGTGAAAAATCACATTAAAATTTCCAGTGTTCAGAGGAAATGGAAAGCAAATTACAATTAGAACATTAAACCTGATGTCCTGGTCTGGATCTGGGAGGAGATCCCTCAGGACACCATTGGTTGTCTCATTAGGAGCATGCCCCGATGTTGTCAAGCATGCATACGAGCACATGGGGGCCGTTTAAACTACTGAGTACCATTTTAAGTTTCTGCAGTGAAATTCAGCCCCCTGTAGATCGATCATTTTCCTTTTGTTCCTAACATATCACCCAGTCCAAACCAGTATAGATATCCAGCATGATTTTTTTTTTCCTGCTGAGATCTGATGTGTTTTCAAAATGTTCCTTTATTTATTTATTTAGCAGTGTATTTGCACAGCATGCATCCAAGTTGCGCAGCTGAGACTTCCCCACACACAGTGGATTGTACTGAGAGCACAATCGGAAATTCTTATTGTAAGTATTTGGTGGCAGCTGAATGAGTCAATATGGAGAGATTTACAGGAGAAAAGTATGAAAGTTCAGAAAATATCTGTTGCATAGCTTCAGTTAATGGTTTTAATTTGGAATCAAGTATTCCTCCTGCTAACTGTTAGTGGCAAACAGTGTTGGAGGTGATGCATTACAAAGTAACATGTTACTGTAATAACATATTTTTTGGTAATGCAGTAATGTAACACCTTCTGTATTAAATTCAGTAACCAACTTACTGTTGTTACCTGTGTTACAAACGTTCTTCAGTTGTTTGCATGATGGGAAAATACAAAAAATAAAGAAACAAGATTGCCCTGTTCTTCAGGTGATTGTAGCACACTTGTGCTGCAGTCAGCTAAACATGACTTTTTTTTAATCGCACAAAAGGACAGGAGCACAATGACAAAGACAGAAACAACTACTGCTAACACAACATTAGCTCTTTGCAAGTACCTCCACAGAGTGCTAACACAAAGCTAGTGAATAACCCAGGATGAGTGTATGCCAAACCCCTGCCTAGCAGCTAGAGCCTGATCTTCAACAGGTAACGAAGTAGTGATGAACAATCAGGTTGGGCTAGTTTTCAGCATTGTTTTGTGTTGTTACTATTACTTTCTATAGAGTAATTAGGTAATGTAATGTATTACTTAAAAAAAAAAAAAAGGAATGAAGAATGTGTAATACCTTCCTTTTCTGAGCAAGGACCCCAAAACTGGCAGCAAATATTCATATGTTGCAGAACTGCCCTAAAATCTTTGAGTAAATTTATTCATATGACTAATGCAAGGGGCAACCTTGCTTTGCATTTGTTTGGAATACACCAAAAAGTCTTTTAATAAGGACTATCACCAGCTGTGTTTCATTCCTGGGGTGTCAGTTAGTGCTGTTCTGTCAAAGCTGCTGGCATGTCATTTGCGCACAGCAAAGGTGATATACCAAATTAGTTAGTTTGTTAGTGAGGTGGGTTTGCAACTCATGTGATGTAATGTCAGGGTAATCATCAACTTTATATTAAAATAGATGTACCCTAGGGGTCACATCATGTGTGTTTTGAGGCCTTGAGTTTAGCTGTTGCAATTTGGGTTTTTTTTTTTGTTTTGTTTTTTTATTATTTAAAAACCAGTGGAGAACATAATTTTACAAAAGGCTCGAGCATGGTGACTTATCAGCTAACACTAGGACTGGCTAGCCAGCTTTATTAACCAGTTACTAGGGCTGCTCGATCATAGAAAAAATCATAATCACTATTATTTTGGTCAATATTGAAATCACGATTATTTAACATGATTACTCATTGACTTTGTAAACACACTGCGGTTATTTCAATTAAAGAACAGTAAATACTTTGAAATCTAAATACTAAATTTCAAATGAAATACAGACTATAAAAATAAAATATAAAAATATAAATACAATGTAAAAAATATATAAATATGTTGCAATATAAATAAATACATTATAAATGAAGAACAAATAATAGATAAATAGAAAGGTAAAGCCAGTTATCATGACTAATGCTACTAGGAAGAAACTGGACCAAATTCCATCCATTCATCCATTTTCTTGCGTTTATCTGTGGCCGTGGGTCACGGGGGCAGAAGCCTAAGCAGAGAAGCCCAGACCTCCCTCTCGCCAGCTACCTCCTCTAGCTTGTCCAGGGGGACTCCAAGGAGTTCTCAGGCCAGCTGAGGGATATAATCTCCCCAACATGTTCTGAGTCATGTCCTACTGGGCCTCCTACCAGAACACCTCACCCAATAGGTGCCCAGAAGGCATCCTAGTTAGCTGCCCAAACCACCTCAACTGGCTCCTTTCGATGTGGAGGAGCAGCAGCTCTACTTTGAGCCCCTTCTGAATGGCTGCACTCCTCACCCTCTCTCTAAGGGAGAGGCCAGCCACCCTTCGGAGGAAGCTCATTTCTGGTGCTTGTATTCGCGATCTTATTCTTTCAGTCACTACCCAAAGCTCATGACCATAGGTGAGGGTAGGGACGTAGATTGACAGGTAAATCAACAGCTTTGCTCGGACCAAGTTATTTAGACCGATTAAATTTGCTCACATTTTAGTGCCACAACATACTGACAGATCCTGTATATGTATTTAAAAGGTTTGGTATTGACATTGGTAAGGACATAAATCCAATCACCCGCAGCGCAAATATTGGTAGGGACATCTCCTTACCAATATTTAATCATGCCCCATGATTGGTAGGGGCATAATGGAAGTTAATTGATATCTCTCGGGAGGTCCAGGTCAGGTTCAATTAATTGCACAGCCCTACCAGTTACACATACACTACTCAAAAAATTAAAGGAACACTTTGAAAACATCAGATCTCAATAGGAAAAGAATTGTGCTGGAAATCTATAACCTCTGTAGTCTCCAGGTATGATACTGCCATAAGTGACACTGACCCTAGCCAAATGCAAAACTTGTGAAAAAAACAATCAGAAAAGATGAGGAGGGAAAAAATGTCAGTGGCCTCCACCTGTGAAGCTATTCCTGTTTTGGGGATTGTGTCATTGTTGCCCCTCTAGTGCACCTGCCATTAATTTCATTAACACCAAAGCAGCTGAAACTGATTAAGTTTTCTGCTACTACTTGCTAACTGATCAGCTCAATATTCCAGACGTTTAACTGACTTGATGCTATACTCTGATTAAAAGTGTTCCTGTCATATTTTGTGTATAATTCACAAAAGAAAGTTTAGGTTTTTGTATTCGCTCATGCTCCTTCACGGTCTCTTTAGGTCCATTTTTTACTCCTATTCTCCTGAGTCCCCCAACTGGTGATGGCACATGGTTCTGCCTGAGGTCTTTTCCTGTTATAAGGAATTTCTTCCTTCCCACCATCACCAAATTCTTGATCACAGGGCATCATCTGTTTGCTGGGGTTCTGCTGTTGTGAATTAGCACTACATAATTACAATGGAACTGAATTTGGTCAAGGTATTTCCACAAGATCTGATGCGCACACTGTATAATTGAAAGGTCTGAATCCAGTTGTCAACTTAGTGACTGAAACCAAGTGTGTGGTATAAATACTGGAAGGATAAATAAATGCCATGCTGTGACATGGAACAAACCAAAATAGTACTTCATCAGCTTTGTCAATTTGAGGTTTTCAGTAAAAGGATGAATCCAACAGGATATTTTTTGCAGATCATCTCTTAATAGGACAAAGCTGGATCTTGGCCTCTGGTTTGCTGGAGCTCTTTTGAAGGCAGCTGAAGTAATGATTAGAAAGCTAAGTCAACATCTGAGATATATTTTCCACTACCAAAGTCATTACTGAAACCAGATGGGTAAGACATTTGTCCGTTTGATACTTCCTGGTTTTTAACAAGCCTTTTTATTGACAGAAAAGTTTCATGTTTTGTCGTTTATGCAGTACTGACATGATGGATTTAAATTCAGAAAAAGATTTACATTAAAATACACATCAATGAGTTGCTGAGATCTACTACACTACTCTGTTAATCTTTGGACTTGTATTAAAAAGCATGGTGATCATATTCATCAGCACAGACTACAGACAATTGATTAGACAGTGCTGGCCATTGGTTAAGAAAGCATTACAGTTCACCATCAACATGAGCTTTTAATGATGCATAACTCAGGACTGGCATTTACACTCCACATACCAAGACACCAACAGCCCATGAAACCACAATAAACCTGGATTCAAAGCCACCCAGACAAGAGTTTAACATCAGTGGAGAAGTGGTGGGAGTAAAAACATGCATGCGTCAGAGATCCTCCGGCATGGAGATCTGGCAACGTGATGCTTTATCTTTCCATAAAGCATCACAAAATGTTAGTTTGCCACGGCCCTGTTTGACATGTCAAGGCAGAAGCCAATTATTTTGGCAGTGTCACCCATCATGTACAGAGACCAAAATAAGGGCTTACAGACAGATAAGAGACTGCATGGTATTTGCAAGAAAGTCAAGTGTTTACAAGTAATAAAGATATAGTCTTTAGAAGGTAGATAGTTTTTTTTTTCTCCAATATTTTAGTTTTCAGTGGAACTTTGATTATATTTCTTTACACTTCACTTATGTGGTATGATTGACAGTGTTGTAATTAGGCATTGTATGAAAGTGTTCTACAATGCATGAGAAAAATTCAACTTGTCAACTTGCCCCAGGTTTGCTATGTATTAGGTACTGTATGATAATTGGATTACCTAAATAACTGAAATCTGAAAGCTTAAAAACAATATTTTCATATGTGACTTCTATGTGAGAGGGGCTTTAAGTAAGAATTAAGACATATTTGGGTCATTCAAATGTCACTTTTTGCTGTTAATTTACAGTAGAGATTACCTAACAGCAATGACCCTTGGAACCCTATGACAAGTTGCTTACTTTACCTAGAACTCTTTGAAGAAATATCTAGGTACAGTATGGCTGTGAGCCAAACGTTAACATCAGCTTAACATACTCATTGTGAAAAATGTTAACATGCCAGTGTTAGCAAATTTGGTTCTGTCGTCTCCGCTGTCTGTCTTTTGGATTCTGCACATTAGTTCACTTTTGCATGAAGTGCATAAAATAGCACAGGAAAGTTAGGCAACCATCTTTTTTAGGAGTGTAACACATTAAGCAAATTAACACCATGCCCACATTGCTCGAGAGTTGTCTATCGGACATAACACAGCCACAGGTCATTTGGGAAAAATGTGTATTTTCTGACTGGCTGGTGAGTGGTTGCTGGTTGTTGCTAGATGAAATCGGCTGCAAAGAAGGTGCTGCACCAAAAACCTCCTTGTGATTGCTTTGGTTGCATGGCAGATTGTCTTTGTCACCCGTAGTTTGCGTGAAGGATGTCAACATGTCTGCGGATGCTTACTAACTACAAGCAGAGCAGAAGTAAAACTTCAAAAAGGGCCATGCAAACTGGAAATGTAGAAGACAAGTCCATGCACTAAATTTGGTTTTGATCACTCAGTGTTGCTTTAAGCTTCCTCTTTCACAGATTTGTGTTTTTTTCAGTTTTTTTTTTTTTTTTTTTTTTTTTTTTGTGAACATGGTGAAAAAAATACAGCCTGTAAAAAACAAACTGAGCATAACTAAAAAAAATAGCCAGTCATGCTGTAAACTCAGCCTGAGGCAATTTATCCACCAGTTTCTCACATTTGAAAATCTGGCATATGGTGGAAATGTGCATAAATATGCCTCCAACTTTCATCCATTTGATCCAAGATTACTGGAGGCACAGACATGAAACCTTGTGAAAAGTGTCTCAAATCACTGTGCCATATTTGATAACTTTCTAACAGATTTCTAGATGCATCTCCAACAACTCCTGTAGCCAGGAAGAGAAAAGAGAAAATGTATGTGAAAATACATGAACACTAAGGGTGACTGCATAGTTTTACTACTTAGGCTCCAAATTGTATAAAATTTAACAAAATTTAACCTAAAACTTGCACTGGAAGATAAGTCAGGAGGAACGCCAGTACTAAAATTTTAATAACAATGTGGAACCATTCTAGTTATAAAGATATTTTACTGAACCAAGAGTGGGCCAACCAGCAGACAGACAAAGAGTGAATCGATGAAAGAAAACTAATCTTTGCAACAATTTTTTTTATATATTTATGTAAAATTTGTATGTACATGTAATAGGCAACAATGCACTGCTGACATTCAAATCTGAAATAATAGAGTGCTAAAAAATAAAACACTTAAGAAAAACAAACAAGAAAAAAGGAATTGGCAATACTTGCTTTTTGATAACTTTGCAAAACTGAAGGACTACAAGGCAGATTCCATGACCAAACAATAATGAATACTGCAGACTGGATGTATACAGACAGAAAGTTATCTAAAAAAAAAGGCAAAATCAAGTAATCTGCCACCCAGGCTTACATTACTCTGTGATTGGTGTTAATGATTCTCTTAAGATTTTCAAACAACAAGCAACATTTAATGATGAAATGAAGACAAAGACAAAAGTTCAGAACTGCTGGTAGTGCAGTCGTCAGTTGGACAGAATAATCACGGCAGCTCTCTCAGACTTCTGTCAATAAGTTATTCTACGAGAAACGTGTGTGTGGCTTTTAAAGTTCAAAACACATTGATTTTAAGAGTTGTTATATGATCCGAAAGAGATGTTTTGTTGGACGCATTTGCAAGAGTTAGCCAGCAGATTGTTAGCCTACACTAATACAAAGCATGAAAGGGGACCAGCTAGCTTGACTCCCCGCACCCCCCCAAAAAACAAAACAAAAAAACCCAGCACATTTCATTTGTAATGCACAGAAAACTAAATACAAAATGACAGTTTATCCTTTTATTTAAACCTTTAGACAAAGTCAAGCTAGCAGTTTCCCTCCTGCTAAGCTAACAGGTTTTTATGGGAAGCTAACAGTTTGCTGGCTTTGTCTTCAAATTGAACGTTCACACGCACACACACACAAAACCCACAACAACGTACCTTCTTGGAAAGTGGTGTTACACTTCTGCTCTAACTTCTAGCAAAAAAAGGAAATAATAGTTCCCAAAATGCCTAACCAGTTCACTGACCTTTTGAGGAAGGGTATTAATAATCTATACACTGGAAGTGATTTCAGCACGAGAGGACTTTTACTGCCATTTTGGGTTGAAGGGGGAAAAAAACCCCAAACAAACAAAAAAAAAAACCAACCCTCTAATTTGTGTTGTCACATCTTCAACATAACATGACAGACATTCCACAGTATAGGCTGTCTGTAAATGTACAAAGACATATCGATATATGATAAGGACAATAGAAAGCAAAGTTTGGGAATGCTTGTGCAAGTTCATATGTACGATGAGATGTGGACAGTGATGAAGGGGCAGGTCATATTATTTGAAAACATTCTCAAATGCAGGACATTTGTGGGTCTTCAGTTTCTTGATGGCATTTTTGAACTCTTTGCTGGACTTGTTCCACTTGTGGATGCCTGTGAGGAGGTACTGCTTATCAACCTTGCGGCCCATGATTAGATACTGGTTTCCCAGGTTGTCCAGCTGCTGGCAGGGGCAGCCAGCACCATTCTTCAAGTACAACACCAGCTTCTTTGTGTCTTTCTTCTTCAGGTTTCCCTCTTTCAACATCTTCTTCCTCTTCTGCAGGATCACCTTGCGATCCATGTTTTCTAGCTTTACCTCCTTGATCTTGGCCTTGAAAGCTGTGGGTGGAGAAACAGCAGAAACATGAGTTTACTCTCAAAGGTGAATAACATTTTGTGTAGAATGTGTTGCAAAGTGCTGCCTCTGAAGGCCCTGCGTGGTATAGTGCATTAATAAAATGAACGATGGTGAAGGACATTAGGCAGATCAGTATCCTGTAATCAAAAAACCTCAGACTATTTACACTAAAATTATTAGTTTCATATCAAACTTTCAACCTTGATAAAAACTTTCTTCATGAATGTATTTATTGGCTCAATCTGTGCTTTCATACCGAATACAGTAGGATGTTCATTTTGTAAATTATGCAGCCCACTAGATTCAAAAAGGTGAAAAACCAGTTGTGATTGACAAGTCATTATCCAATCAGTTTTTTTTACGTATAAAATCTACAGAAGAAAATCTGTAACCTTGGCAGATCCTGCAAAGCATTTCATTTTTTCAACTTCAGATTTTAGGAAACGTATTACCGCACACTTAAGATTTATTTTAGTGATAGCATTGAGACTACTCAGCAAATGGTGTATATACACTTCACATGAGTCCATGTACAACTTATTCAAATGCTGTCAGCTATTGCTTAACCATAAACATGTCACTAGAGACCTGGTTGATGTGAAGTGGTTAAGATATATTAAGTAGATAACTAATAAGGTAGCACATATCTTTATCAGGTCACAATTAGCAGTATCATATAATTATTTTTTCTCCTCCATCCAAATCCCAGGATATTTTTTCAGATCCACCACAATACTGCTGATCTTTCACTAAACTCCATTTAACCTTCTAATCTGTCAGCTTCCTCCAGTTTTCCCTCTGAAACAGAGCATGAGTTAGACTTTGGTGGTCCAAATCTCCATATCCCCACATGCATTATAACCAGTCATCATACAGGAGGAAAAGAAATCTAGGTCCAACTTAACTTGTGTCAGGATAAATCACAAGTCATGTCGGAGAGAAAGTCTTGTGACCTTCAGTAGCAGAACAGCCTAAATGAGCATTTCCACATTCCAGTAAGAACTGAACAAACTTTAATTTCTATCTAATTTTATCAACTATTTATACAACAGATCATTTGCAGAACTGTGCTAGACAGAAAAACCTGTACTGGCTTCTTGCTCTCCAATCACGCTTGTATCTTCCATTGCTAATTAAAGTGCTTAAAAAAAAAAAAAAAAAAAAAAAAAAGAGAGAGAGAGAGAGAGACACCCTTTTTTCCCCCCTGTATTAAGAGTGCACATGGTACGGATTAAGACTTTTATCCTCCGTCAAACAGTCTCTGTGCAGGGGCTTAGTGTTCGGAGAAGTCAAAATGGGCAGCAGTCATAATTAGTGAGTCATAAAAGAAAAGGCCTGGCCCACCACTGAAAGGACTTCATCTTGATAAATCCTCCATCCTCGATAATCCTTTGACGCCCTGAACTTTCTTTGCACCTCGTGTTGTTCGAGGGTTTAATCTCTTCTGCAGCAGCATACAATAAGAAGTTAGCATCAACTAACTGACAACAGTGCTTTCCTTTCTCCGTGGTTGGTAAAACCGCTCTTCTTTGTGTTCTTCCTACATTTGTTTCTGAGGTCTTAAGTCACCACACATAATAATAAATTCACCTTTTATTGCAAAAGGGAAAAGACTGCCTTTTGGGAGCTTCTGCCAGGAGGCCATGTCTGACAGAAACTAAAGTGCAGGTTGGGAATGAGTCTAAAAATGTATTTTTAGTTAAAAAAAGAAAAAAAAAAAGTTTAAAATGGCTTCCAATCCAATTCTGCTTATTGACAGTCCTGTACTTGACCCACTCATCCACAACAACCTGATCCCTGTTTGCATTCAAAGCACCTAAAACTTTTACTCAAAGGAACCCCTTTCAAGAAACCAGTCTTCAGTCTAACATGTCTAAAGCCCAAATGTTACAATGCAAATTCTCACTGTCGCACTACATGCACATTTTTTAATAAAAAAAGACTAAAATGTCTGACCAAGAGTGAGCATGTGGTGAGTTGGGAGTGGGAACAGATTGTGTTGTTGTACGTGCATGTTAACATGCTAACATACGTTTGTTTTCAAGTCTTGAAAAAGTAAATTTGGCCACATGGAAAAGTCATTTTGTTAACTGCTTAAAGATCACCTTAAGAGAGTAGTTGCCATTTGACCTGGCAAGTAACCCCGGTGATTGTTGGAAGGCAGCTGTGGCTCAGGAGGTAGCAGGTCATCTACTAATTGGAAGGTCCAATCGAACTACTAATGCTTCAGTCCCCAGCTCCTCCAGTCCACATGCCAAAGTGTCTCTGGGTAATCTACTGAATCCCAAGTGCTGTATGAATGTGTGTGTGAATGAGCGAAAGAGCCTTGCTCTCTACAACTGAGGTGGAGATTACAAAGTCATGACCTATAATATTACCATATTAATGGGAAATTACGCACTGATGTGAATGTGTTTTTAGCTCAGCTTCTTCTGGGATCATTTGAAAGCCTGAGATTTTCTTCTTTTCTTCATAATCATCACCTCGCAAAGTTCCTGACCTCAGGTTTAGATATGTGATTCATTGACCAAGTTGGAATAATAAGCCTACAGTTCTTCAGTGACAAGATTTCTATTTGGGTATACCAATTAGGTGAAAATCCACTGAGTTAACATCAGGTGGATGTTAAGAGGTTACACTTCCTGTCACTCCCACAGAAATATAAAGATCATTTGGGTTTTATACAGATCTACACACTGATATCAGGCAACTAAAATCACTTATTTTGTGAATTTTTTTTTCTGTTGTGGTCCCTGAACCTTGACTCGATTTCCTCTGCTGGTTCAGATGCACAGACGGGGCCCTCGAGCGCCCAGGTCATCATAAACCCAGCAGGAGGGTGTGCATTGCTCCCCATTCACAATAATGGAAATGCAACTGATCCAACAAGCTGGAGTGAACAGTCATCCCACATAGGAATGCCCTGTTGTTTATCACATCAGCAAAGGGAGGGAGGAATTTGGAAAAGGACAAAGTGAGCTGTTGGAAGCAGAGAAGGGATTTAATTGAAGGGCTGCTGGAGGTTTGGGGACAATGAGCTACCATAAAACCTTAAGCATGGAGATAAACTGCAGTGGGAACAAAGAGCCGAGTGGAATGAGTTCTAAATCATTTACAGCTGAGTGCAGCAACCGGGATGTGTGAGTATAAATATGTGTCCAACAGATAGAGCAATCAGATTTTTGGTCCTCACCAGGTGAACCTGTTACTCGTTACACCAACTCTGATGTGTCAGCTCGACAACACACGTAACTTAAACAATCCTCCCTCCTGTGCCAGAACAACTGCACAAGTCAAAGGCTTCAGCACATCATCCTCTGCTTCTATCAAACTGCATGGAAAAAATCAGACATGCTCTATTTAAATGATGGGAAGCAGATATGCAGGATGCAAAACGATACAAAGACTAGTATTAAAAAAAAAAAAAAAAAACTACACACTTAACTTTTACGTCATCCTAAGATCGGTCCTCCTGCAGCTTCAAGTAAAACGAGGTATTCAGTGGACAAAAATGCTAATTCGCTGCCAGGGCGAGGATTTTTTTACACATGATTGGTCTGATTAATAAAGATTAATAAAGACTTCAGTGTAAGTCACTGATTCATTCGTCAAGCTCCTCCATGGTTTCCATCCCTGTGTTCCACTGAGAAAAGCAAGAAAGCCATCTATCATATCTATTTTTACAGTCTTCTCCAAACAAAACAGGCCTGGATTTAAGACGCTGCCTTGTAAAACATGTGTAGTCCAATTTTTTTTTTTTTTTAAATAAAGATATAAGGATGACCTTGTGGGATAAAACACAGTGTGATTAAAGCGTGGGATATTCCCATCTGCATATTTTCCTTTTCCTCAAGACAAGACATTAACTCATGTTTAGCGTCTGCTGTTTAGCTGCTGTTGGATGTATTTATAGTTTTCTTCTGAGACCAAAACTGAATTCTGTCAGTCTGCTGGAAAAAAAAAGAAATAAAAAATTAACAAACAAATCTTTGGCGCGCAGCAAAGCTGTGTCGTGTGAAGCTACGCATTAGTTGTTTACCCACCGCAAGCAAGCCATACCGAAGGGATAGTGAAGTTTGTTGCATTCCAGACTTGGTCCCTCCCTCGCGGGGTCAACACAAGCAACAGTGTCTCATCCTCAGCCTGACACTAAATCTGTCTGTGTATCCTCATATGTCAGCTGGTTGGGCGACTTATGACAAGCAAGCAAAACAACATCTGTCTTCATCCAAGATGAAACAAGCCAATAATGTGCCCCTCTCCTCTTGGCAAACTGGGACGCAGACTGAAAGGGGCGAGTCGCATCACCGCAGCATAAACACGATGCAATTTGTTAAACAAATGTAACTTTAAACTTTTTCTTGAGAACTGAAAGAATGTGTGTTTTCAATGTGCATCCAGTCCTTTTTTGCTTGCCATGGCACCTGGAATTTGAGCTGCCACAAGTTTTGGTGAATAAAACAAGAAAGCTGAACATCTTGCATCTTGTCTGCATCATGTGTGTATTATTCCTGGAAGTTCTCATCACTGCAGCTTAGTCTGTGTTTTGTGTTATTAATTGAACTCAAAGCTTTCAATTTCCTTTTTTTAAGTCCATATGGTTTATACTGGCTTCCTCGTGCAAGACTTCCAAATTTCCACAATTAAAACAAGTGCCCTCATCAGCTTAAGATCTTCCTTCCTTCCTTTTTTTTTTTTTTTTATGTTGTTTTCCATTCCAGTTGGACTGAGGATTCTCTAATGAAAAGAGCGTGTGAAACTGGCTGCAGCAGATTCAGATCCATCTCTAATATTTCCAAATAGGCCCTGACATGTTCAAAAAGCTCTTCCAAATCCCCTTTAGAATATGCCTGATAGATCTGATAATATTCCAAAAAAAAATTTCCATTACCACCTAAGAACATGACTGTGGAGCCAGTGAAGACCTTTCAAAATGAACAATATACTTCCAGAATTAAACCGTTGTGCCACAGACTTTTGCTCGTACAACCGCTTTTGATACAACGTCTTGTCCAGAAAAACTGTAAAAACTATATTTTTAGATATTATGTATATATGAAAATAACAGTGATTTCTGCTGCATTTCTGCATTTTGAATTTGATGCCAGAAACATGTTTCACAAAAGCTGAAAGGGGGCAACAAAGGACTGGAAAAGTTGTGTAACGGTAAAGAACCCTCCAGGTGGAACATGTGACATCCACTTGTGTTCATTCAAACTGTCAATAATAGATTCAGTTGGTATAAAAAGCGCGTCCCTGAGAGGCTGAGCTTTTCTGAGGTTCGGCTGGGAAGATAGGGAGTTCCTCTCTATTAAAAACTGACTGCATGGGAAAACAGCACCACAATTTAAAAATTTCTCAAACTAACATTACAAAATATTTGGAGATTTCATCCCTTTGGTATGCAATATGACTGAAAGGTTCAAAGAATCTGGAAGAATCCCAATAAACAACGGACAAGGCCAAAAGCCAATTGAGAATGGCAGTGAATTTTAGATCATCAGGCTGTGCTGCATTTAAAACAGACAGTTTTGTAGCAAAAATCCCCACATGAAAACCTTTGTAAGTAAACACAGTCTGTCACTGCATCCATAAATGCAGACCTAAAGAAATCTCTGCATCCTGTTTTCAATTTGATTTTACTCTGAAAGGTCTGACCAAAAATTGGTGATTTAATTTAGGCTTTTGCTCATTTTATGAGTATGGCAATATATATATATATATATATATATATATATATATATATATATATATATATATATATATATATTTTATTTTTTTTTGTTTTTTTTGTTTTTTTTTTTTTAAATCAAAGGAATGGTGTTTTAAGGAGCATCAGTTGATTTCCCAAAAATGCTACAGCTGTCACAAAATACAGACCTAACAACCCGAGCCAAGATTTTAAAGGCATGAAATGAAGCTGAAATAAGTAAACCCGAGCCATTTCTAATATCTAAATTGAATCCAGTCGCCTGCATGTAGCAAAACCAGAAACCACACTGCACAGTTACAGCACGGTTTCCTTAAAATAACAGCTTCTAAATGATCTTGATGCTACATTCTCATTTACACAATAATTTACTGTCACAATTATCTATTTAACACGGCTCACTAGCTTTCAACAAGTTGCATTGACTAAGATGACAACAATAACCCAGTGGGGTTTCCACCACTGTATTATGCTGTGGCCTGTGCACTGGAATTTTACAGCTACAATGATTAAGCTTGCTGATGCATCATATTTAGCCTACTCTTCCAGTTTCCACCCATTTGAGGAAAATAAAAGGCTACAGATGCTGTAAAAAAGCTAAAGATGTATTTAAAGGAATTATAATAGAAAAAACAGGCAAATGTTGGACAGCAAATTTCAGACTACCGATCACTTCTCTTGAATGCTAACCAGAATGCTAGCTGTGCTTCTGAGTGGAACGTTCTTGTAAAAAGTGATACCATGCAACACATTAAGCTTTATAAGCCTATAATAGCTTAGATCTATGAACTATTTGACCCAAAGACCTTCCAGGTCAGTTTGATTTTATTTTGCTCCCAGCGTCAACAGAATGAGAAAAGAATTCCTATCTTTTTCCATGAAGAAATGTTATTGTCATTTGGAAAAGATTTTTCTGGAAATGGTTTATCATTAACTTTTTTTTCTTTTTAGGAAGATAATGTGGATTTCCCTCCATATGCAGAAGGTAATCTGTAACATCAGTCAGCCCAGACAACAGAACAAACATCCCATTTTACAACCACAAAGACCTGCCACTTAAAGATTTTAATGACCCCAATTCATTAGTCACAGAACATCATGCTCCACCAGACCAGACAGGGATAGTGTATCTAACCAAGAGATAAAACTTCACATTAAACTGAATTGCCAAATATGACCAAGTATGGCCAGTACACAGTGCACTATAAGGAAAAAAAACTAAAAGCTGAATACTTTTTTAAAAAAAATGATGTACTCTGAAGTTTGAAGATGGAAGATAAAGCAGACGCAAATAGTTCTTTTGATTTTATGGAGCGTAACCGACTGTCCGTGTTTTGTGGGTGTTGCTTACCAAACTCGCTGGCGCACATGTGCTCTAGGATGGTGTCTGTTTTCATTTCATTGTCACACGGAGGGCAGATGGGAGAGTAACCTGTGGGTGGAAAAAGCAAAGAAGCAATTGGACACAGTTCAGAAATCAGTGCTATGGGAGGCAAAATGTCACATGGAATTTTCACCACCTATTCGGGGACCAATCAGGAGCCCTCATACTCAACTTTTGTCAATGATCCTGCAGGTTTCTACACATGCAGAGATACTGGTCAGTGTCCGTGGTCAGTCATCTAGTCTCTTGGGTTTCGTACACTCTGATGACTTGATGTCAGTGAGGAATGTCTTAAGCTTTTATAGCCAGCTGTAACTAAGAGCTGCAGTAAACACTCTTCTTGACTTTCTGCTACAGAGACGGTCTTCAAAATGGATCTGCTCAACAGCCATGTATACACCTATAAAAAATTATTATAAATGTGGAAGGAATAAATGGTAATGATATTCAATTCAACCTTGAAGGAATGTTCTGACATTCTAAGGTTTAAAAAAAAAAAAAAAGAGGGTTGAGTGTGGGGTGCATAATAGCTAGCTCAAAGACAAAAACCCCCCCAGAAGAGCCAAAAAGTGTTTTTGCCAAAAAGTAACTCAGTCGAGGCATATCTGCGAACGTTTTACTGACACGATTTTTCAATTTTTTTGAATACCACAAACAATCGCTTCATGCCAAACGGCTGAGCCGATTTTCCAAACAAACTTGGACCTGCGACGCGATTGCAGCGTCCTGCAGGACTTAATTCAAACCAACTACACTCCAGTGTCCCACTGTGGGTCTGGATCGATCAGGCCAGGGAAAGCCAACAGCCCTCTCTTCTCTGCCAGTTGTCTGTTTACACTTGTTTAACGCAAACTCGTGAAAGTATCACTCGGGTGTGAAGAGCTTGTGAAAACAGACAATGTTTACAGAGTCGCTGGGTCCCTTTGCCTCTGTGAGCCTGGCTCAACTTTAAATCAGTTATCACCAGGCTGCGTGCTGCAGCAGTGTGGTTGACTGACCTTTGTGAACAATCATTAACGGCCGAGGAGATTGGCTTTCTTTTGTTAACGTTTATCAACCTAAATATCAGATACCAAGAGACTCTCCAGAAACCACAACTCTTGAGGAGCTCAGCTTCAGCTGGCCTGTGGGGAGAAAAGTGGGCCAGTGCTGGCAAATGATAACAGGTGAAGTCTGGAGCGCATGGAGCTCTGTGTGGCCCCCCCCCTTACTCGGAAAAGGGCATCTTTTTCAGCAAAACAGGCCTCCATCCATACCACTGTCAGTCAGCGACACCCGCCCTCTCAGCACACACAAACACATGGGATATGCCCCCCCATTCTTAAGATAGAGCGGGCTCTGTGTTATTGCTGGAAGATCCATAGTCCCTCCATTTATGGCCGACATGTTCGGTGAGCGGCCTTAGATTGAAATATAAGTCGAGCCCCCACCCCTTTAAATTTATGGTTAAAGTGAATGAGGTGGTTGTACTCCTTCCCCTACACCTCGCCTCAGCAACTGATAGAGAACCTGGCACTGCGGCCCAACTCTCAGCTTTATAATCCAGAGAACTGTTATTTTCTGCAATTTTTATGGGCTTCTCTGGTATTTCTCAGCTTGGCTTACAGAGGTTAGTGCTGGAAGACAATTTTGCAGGACTAATATTATTGCCCCCTACAACCCCATTTGCTGATGCTGTTTCTTGGGGAATCTGAACCAAAGCAGCCATAAGTGATAGATGATAGGGGTAAAAGTGTGTCCTTGGAAGCAAACCGCCCCCAGACATCACTTGGACAGCGCTTTTCAGAGCTCCATCTTTTCATCAGATGAACTGCATTTGCCAGAGAGTAGGGATTAATAGATGCAGGTATTTGCTGTTTTGCTGCTTGACTTCCTCCCAGAATTGTCCTCCAGCCCAGAGAACACCTTGAAATTAATGATTAACATCTGTTGGAGCGTTTCTGATATTACACCATCACTGCTGGTCAATAGCAAGCAACTCCACCTTCACATTAAAGCCAGGAGATTACAGGGTGAAAAGAAAATGACTTTCTTTAAAAAACATGAGGGGGGTGGGTTGTTAAAATGGGATCAAATCCAGGTTTTCACGGCTGAATTTGTTCCCCCAAAAGGTTGGATTTGGTTTGTTTGTGCTCGCATTTGCATCTGCAAACACACTTTTCACCCCTGAAACAACATTCTCGTGCTCATTTAACTGCACGGGTGTCGACTTTTACACAGTGGCAAAAGTGCTGGCTGTTTGTTTTCTCAGTGTGCTAGTTAGTCTGTGTTAGGTAGTTAATACTATATTAAGAAATCCTGAATTGCTGCATTGTAGTGGATTCAAAGAAAATACATTTATCGAGCTACGGTGCAAGTTCTTTTTTTTAAAGTTGCAGATTTTTGTCCCTGTAAATTTTTTAGGCTCTCGGTCCTGACAAAAGACAGTTTGAGGAATTCAGTTTCTATACCGAGAGCATGTTTTTTTTTTTTTTTTTTAATTATAGATAGATAAAAAATTAATAAATTTGAAGCCCTCACACGCTTTCTATAAATACAATACAAAAAATACATATTTTGGAATTAATATATTATTTATACAAAAATATACATGTGTAATTCTCCTAAAATGCTCTAAACTTTATATAGAAGTTGGACTTCTTGATATTTTGTGAAAGCTTAAAATTTTTACTTTCAAACTTCACCCTGAGAAATTGAGTTCAATTAACAAAAATATAAATTAACACTTAAGTGTCTTTTTTTTTCTTCTCTTGTTTCGTTTTTTCAGGGGGGAGTGGTGGCGTCTGGGCTCCTGATCTCAGTTTTTGTAAAATTTTAGTTACAGCCCTGGGATCTAGTATTTTTTGACACTTATTTCTGCCAATGTTCAGTCATTTTATAAAGTATTGATGGTGCTGTGAGTTACCTGTGGGCTTTGTTGGCTTGGTGGCCTCTGTGGCGTTGGGGGATGTCATGGCAATGCACACATCGCTTTGGGGAAACTTGTCACAGGTGAGCATCTCCGGCCAGGGGAAGCCGAAGGCCTCCATGATGGGGGTGCAGCTGTCCCGCACTGCCTCGCACAGCCAGCGGCACGGGTAGATGGGCCGCTCCAGGCACACGGGCGCAAAGAGCGAGCACAGGAAGACCTGCGTGTCCGGGTGGCAATTCTTATGCACCAGGGGCACCCAGCTGCTGGCCTGCTGCTTCACCTCGGCCATGCTCTCGTGCTCCAGCAGGTTGGGCAGCATCATCCGGTTGTAGCCCACGTTGTGACAGAGCCGCAGGTCGTCCGGAATGTCCACGCACTGTGGCTGCTTGCCGTAGCTGCGCCCGGCGTTGTACCCGTCCGACTTCCAGTTCAGGTACTCGTACTCTGTCGCCCTGCACCCTGACAAGAGTGCCACCGTTACCACCAGCCGGATCATCCTCCAGAACGACTCAGAAGTAGACCTCATGTTTTCTCTTTGCAACAACAGAATGAATACTGCCCGGAGCGCGACTCAGCACTCACTTCATGAAGAAACGCACAGCGGTAACGGTGCAGAAAAAGCTCTGTAATAAGTCCACAGTCTCCTCTGGCTGTAGTCCCGCTGCTGGGCTGCGTCTGGATCCTGCGAGAGCTTCGGGAGGTAATGCGCTGTGACTGTGACGAGCTCCGAAACAAGAGGGGGTTGTAAAGTGCGCTCTGACCAATCGGAGTGCGTCTGCGCCTTTTGGCACTCTGCTGTCAGTCAAAGCGCTTAATTACCTTGTGTGTAAAAGCTCTCCGGGAGTCTCCCTAGCTTTCCCGGTGGATTTCCTTTGTCAGTACAAAATAATTAAAGTATTTGAAAATGTACACATTAATTGTAAATACTTTAAAACTGACGTAGGGCGTAGGAATACATTCTGTAACGGGAGTGAAAGCATTTTATCACCTTGTTGCTGACAGGTTGAAGTTTCTTCAGTGATTCTGGATTTAAGAGTCTGATTCATAACTCACTGAATAATAATAATAATAATAATAATAATAATAATAATAATAATAATAATAATAATAATAATAATAATAATATAATAATCATAATACATCTGCTTAGGTGCTGCCTTTTAATTCCAGTGGTACTACAAATACATATGCTGCAGGAAACACAGTGAGGCCTTAAGGATAAGAAGGTTCCCAAGTAAAGACAGGAAACAGTGTTTTCACTCATTATTTCTGAAGGAGAAAAGTTCAGATAATCCACCTTTGGGAGTTCTTGGGTACATTAACTTATCAATTGGGGGCTGATGGTTTAATACTATGCTTGCTGTGCAGGTTGTTGGGGAACAGTTTCTTTATCCAACTCAATTTAACACCTGAGGCTAAAGTCAATTTGCTGAGCCCATGAGCGTCCATCTCCTCCCCGGCCTGACCCCATCTTATGATAAGGCCAAAGGTGTGAAATCCCTCTATTTAAATGGAGGTCAATTTGCATTCCATTGTGATGTTAACAGCCCTTGTAGAGCAAGAGGAAAAAGAAAACAAAGCACTTAATTTGATTTTAAGTGTCCACACAGCAAACAGAGGCCTTTGAGAGGAACAGCCTAGTTGAACTTATCAATGTGTTTTACAGCTGTCTCCAGTGCCAGAGACGCTGCTCACCTAGGCATTTTCTTCTTATTGAATTGAGGCCAGGAGAAAATGTTCTGTAACAGCATGCAGAATGTTTAGTACAGTATGTGCAGAAAGGATAGATGTGACAGATGGCACCACTTAAAAAAAAAAAAAAAGATTTACTGGGTACAAAAGTTGAAATGACAAATAAAGATGTCAAAAAAAGCTGCAAATCATCTTGCAGTTATAATCAAATCAGAAATAAACCAGCTTCAGATTGCTCATGAGTTAAATTATCCATTAACTTAGACCTCTGCACAGCAATCTGCATGCCAGAGCGGTGATGTCTGTTCAAAAGAAGGCCAAGTGATTTTTTTTTTAAAGCACTTTAAAGACGACACCTCGGTTAACATTTCAAATTAATGGTGATAGTTTAACAAGCGGGGCTGTGTTTGCAGCGATGCTGTACAGACTGCTTTATGGGCTGATGGCATTCAACAACAGTTTGTGCAGAGATGGTTGCTAAAGCAAATTCCAAATTTAGGAGACAGGAGGCTTGTTTTCTTTTTCTTCTTCAGACGAGACCTGGCTTAGCTCAAATGCACATGGAAGCCTCCTATCCAGAGTGATAGGCCTGTTAAAAACTACCAGCGGGACAGGGGCAAGCCAAAAATCTCAGTGAGTCAAAAGAAAGGCTGCGAGTGGAGAAGTCTACAGCGCCTTTCCGTATGAGTGTGGGGCAAAGAAATGGAGACCCAAAAAAAAAAAAAAAGGGTCCTACAAACAATAGCAGATAGGAACATTAAACTTTGTTTCTTTAACAGCGTATGACTTACCCAGGAAAGGCTAAATATTTGGACTTATAGGCCTGTGGGAGAACAGAGTTTCTCAGTCCATCTATATTCACCGGTGTTTAAAGCTACACAGTCTGGGGTGCATGTGCATGTATTGCCATGAAAGGGCATTTTGGCCCTGGCAGAATGAACATGTATGTCGTTAAGCATCTGTCACCAGCGAGCCCTGACTAAACACTGGATCTGCTCCAGAGCACGACATCAGCTGCGGGCTGATGAGGTCCATGAAGGATGCTGAAAAAAAAGCTCCATTTTGACACCGTCAAAGTTTAAAGTAGCGAGCACACCTGCTTTTCGTCAGGTAACACCAGGAGAGTGTTGAGAGCTCATTGATTTGTACTGTTTGGCATCATTTTATTTAGCAATGACCTGCAAGGTTTCATTTAGCTGTTTCTAAAGTCTCATGAGAAGTCATTTTATGATGGATGATGTGCACTTGACTTTCCATGAGCAGATTTTTAGAAAGATTGTCATGGAAAAATGATAATTGCTGCATCATGTGTGATTGGAGACTGATTGTGTGTGCATGTGTGTGTGTGTGTAGAATTCCAAGAAATGAAAGTGGTATAGCTTTTATGTATCTTTTATGACCTTTTCTTTACAGTGTTTGTGATGAAGATGAATAGAGCTCCTTCCATTTTCAGGGCTGTATTATATCAGAAACATTAGAAGGAGGAGACATGGCACTGCATGAATCCTGGATAGAAATCTATGGGAGAATTCCATGATGCCAAAGATGGTGGTTGTCCTGCCCCCAAAGAGCTGATCAACAGCCAAATCTGGAAACATATGAACCACGTGTTGCGCTAAAGCATGCAGAACAGGAGGTTCATGCCAATTTCACCTGTATCTGACATGCATATCTGCTGGTTATCATAGTAAAGATGTTGGTTGGAATATTGTCAGCAAAGAAACACAACAGCATGAATTAACATGGACTGAGCTGCTAATGAAGTCATAGTGATGTGTAATTTTGTGCATGTGCAGTAGAAGTATAACTTGTATGTTTTTTGGGGGGTAAAAATCAAAGTTTATGAGGTGGTTTTGATCAGATTTGGTGATTCTGTGCATGTAGTCTGTGCATGATCCCAGTGACCACTGAAATTGAAGTTTTGGCTCTTGAAGTTATGGATCATATTTACTGCCTGGGTGCACCACTGCCAAGATGCTGTACTTAAGTAAAAGCTTAGAGCAATCTGGTGTATTTTCCATAAATGTGGTTTTTTGGGCTCAAGGGCTCATCCTAACTTTGCACCATTCATATGGTTGGGAAGGACTCTGCACCTTGGTGACTTAGGAAATAACATTCTAACATTAATATTGGAAAAAGAGGAATTTCACTTTATGCTATTATCTTTCTCCTATAGCACCACTGCTAGCCATGAACTACTAGCCACGAACAGCTGGTTAACACAGAGCGGTGAGGCTGATCAAAGGAACTTGGAATTACCGTAATTACGCGACCGTTTGTCCTATCAGAAAAATTCAAACGGTTTCTGAAAGCTGAGAAACTGCACTTCACACCCAACATAGGGTTATTATGGTAATTCTTGCTGGAAGTGCAGGAACGGCAGCACTTTTGAAGTACACTGAGTCGATTACGACATGTTCGACGGTATAGGGTTAATTCTTAACAATATAACCTTCATCCATTAAAACATTGTATGGAGGACTTGTGCATGATGACGATAGTAAACTGGCATTAGCTATGTTAGCTTGCATCTATCTCATCCATTGTTGCGTTGTGTTTTGAGCCGCATACAAATTACATCAAGAGACTACTACATTGAGGTGGTACTCAGTTGTAACGGAAACAATACAAGACCGTGGCGAGTCGAGTCGACCTGCGCTGGGAACGTGGCATAAGATTGTTTTAGTTGGAGGATGTGTATCCAAATGGCCTCCATATGAAGGATAAATATGACAGTATCAACACTAGTTTTGAATAATTTCATACTGTATTGCCACCTCTGTCATGAGGTTATATGACTGGTTTGCTTTGTTCTTCATTTGTAGCAAGATTATTAAGTTATTGTGGGATTTGCATGAAAATTTCACCAGAAGCAGGCTTGGAGGACAACTTAGACGTGAATAACTTTTGGAGATGAATTGAATTCATATGTGAATCCAGGAGTTTTATTAAGGATTCTTTACCCCTGTGAGATGGGACAAAATGGCTTCAAAAGAGGGACATCGCTAATCAGTGGGTGACTTTACGGTGGCTAAATCCATCTTTTCTATACAGTGTATGATTAAAAGAATGAAAACAAATAGGGCAGCACAAATTTGTTTAAAATATACATATATACTTATGCAACATGCTTGTGTGTGTTCTTCATTTATTTCAGAGTGGAGCAATAAGCTTACATGTGTGTGGTCAGCAAGCTTGTTGGATGATCCTGCTGGAAAATGACTTAAAATTGAACATGGTTATGGAGCCAGTTAGATATGCGTGCCTTTTTGCTTTTTGTTGTTCTCTGGATTTGATGAGTAATAGCTCCAGATGGTTAGTTGAAGCAGATTACAGCTATTTTTAATACATCAAGCTCAGTTCATTTACCATCCAAAGAGCAGCTCATTCAGTGCAAACAGTTACATACTGTCTTCTGTGACTCTGGAGGATCTTTGTCAAGTCGTAAAATATTATTAATTATGTCATCAGGGGTATTACTGGGCTTTCGTGTCTAGACTACTATTTTAAAAAAATTATTTCATGCCTTTATTAGTCAATGGAGAGTAAGAAATGGAACATGGGGGAAAAGAGCAGGTCTTTCCCCATGGAGCTAATGGGCTGACTAACCAGGAATTGAACCACGAGCTGCACAGATGGGATGCTGTAATCAGATGCTCAAATTTACCATGTGATGGCGAGCTTTAGTTGATCACTTAGCACAGAAAGGTACTTTTGACTGCTCCCTTATTTTCCAAAGGATCACCACAGTGGATGGACCTGCATATTTGATTTGGCACAGATTTTACACCAGATGCCCTTCCTGATGCAACTCTCCCATTTATCCAGGCTTAGGACGAGCACAAGGAGTATGTCAGGTTGTATCCCCCTAGCCTGGGTTTGAAAAATACACAACTTACAGTTTATGCATCCAAACATTTCAAATGCTAATTGCCTATTGAATGGCCTTTCTCAGTGGTAATCACCACTTTAGACAATACCAGACAATACCATCTGCTCCAGCGAGTAGGCTGGTGATGCTGAATGGCAATAATCAGAGTATTTTCACTTGGAGACAGCAAAAGAAGACCATGAAAGAAGGCAGGAGCCATGGGCGAATACACATGGACTGTATAAAAGATGGGTATAACCACAGTGACATCACCTACTGATATCTGCTTTTTTGTTGGTGTTTGTTTTGTTTTGTTTTGTTTTGGAGCCAGAAGTGACCATATTTGAGAGGTTTGAATGAGTGCTAACAGTTAGCTAATATGTGCTGTTTAATAAAAACAACATTAGCAATATTATATGGAAGACACACATGGCACTCTCGATGGGAGAATTTTACAGCACTAAAAACAGTGGCTGTGCTACTCCTGCCCCCAAAGAGGATATTAGCCACACCGCAAAATACATGAGCCAGTCATGCTCTTCTACTGACACATGCACACAATTGAGGTTTATGACCGTTTCAGCTACAGGATATGGTAGCTCTAAATTATAGTAACATCTGACTTAAGGGTACTTTGCATACAAATGTTTCTTTTGGCTAATATTATTTGTATCATGAATTAGCTTGGCATGAGCTTAACAACGGGCAGCATGGTGGCATGGTTAGCACTGCTGCCTCACAGCTAGAACAACATCTAGATGGTCTGGGTTCGATTCCACCTCTCGCTGTGTGGAGTTTGCATGTTTCCTCCCACAATCCAAAGACATGGGGTTAGGTTAATTGGTCATTCTAAATTGCCAACAGGTGTGAATGGTTGTCTGTCTCTCTGTGTTGGCGACCTGTGCAGGGTGTACCCTGCCTCTTGCCCCATGACAGCTGGGATAGGCTCCTGCCCCCCCCGTGACCCTGAAAAGGATAAGCAGAAGAGAACGGATAGTTCAACAAATAAAGTTTTTAATCTCCAACCATTCCTTTAGATGTGTGTCTCAGATGTGTGGTAAAAGTAGCTGTTCAGCTGAGTTACCAAAATACCTATTTCTAGAAGGATGTTGGTAATATACTAATATTAACTAGAATTTCACATACCAAAACTGGAGTGCAACCTGTTAGAAAAATTAATCGCATAGCAAGCCATGTTATTTGCCAGATAATAGCATTAAAAAGACAGTAACACAAGAAACACAGTTGAGAGGTCCACTCATTCAAAGCGGTCCCTAATAACGCAAATCTGAAGCCTTGACAAAATTTAAAGACATTTCACCCCTGTGCAGTTTTTATGAAAGAGGAAATAAGAAGAAAATTGTAAGGACCAAAATTGTGTTTTTACCAAATTGTAAACATGTTTCTCTGCTGCTGACTTATGCATTTTAACTTGGGAGTCCAAGGATTGACCTGTTTGACTGAGTACTCATGAAACTGCAGCTTTTGAGTCCTCCACGTTTTGATTCATTTGTCAGCCCCTGAGATTTCTGCTTAGACTTACACTGCACGGCTTTTGACTTGAATTAAATTTTTACTGCCATAATATCAGCACATCATTTTGTCACTTTGATGACTCCACTTTCATGCCCTTATTCACATGAATGCAAGCGGCCTCCCACATAGTCTGAATTGCTTTCTGCTTATCATGGATTCAAATGGAAGATAAACTGCTATTTGGACTACCACCAGGGAGCCTATGGGCCATATCTGTGAGAGTGATTGACCGAAGTGATAACATGGTAACAGCAATTCAATGAGATGATAACAGTCAAAGCAGGCCATCCATCATCCAAGTTGTTCTTATCTTTAGAGGCAAACATGGCTGATACACGTTAAGTCAATAGTTTGTTAATTTGTATGTTAATCCAAATGAGAAGTTCTGCTGGAATGCCCCTTGTAATTCTGTACAGCTACCACTCATGATCTCCGAAATCAAAGCAAACAATACTCTGTGAGGGAGTTTCGCAACACAGTGAGCCACAGTGTGCAGCTGCCTGTGATGACTTGCCTGGATGCACTGCTCTCGCCATGACTAATCCAGGCAATTTGTGACATTTAGATGCAGGCGAGAATAAAAGCGAGAAGGGAAAAAAAAAAAAAAAAAACATGGCAGTTACTTTGGCTTAAGGATGCTTCTGTGTGTTTCAAAACACATGCCAAAATACCGCCTACATAAGTCATACCTCATGCTGTGTTGCCAGCATTACTGCTCAGCAGGAGTGGGGAGTGAATGCTTTTCTGGCCCACAGAGAGTCCCACTTCAAGGTAGCTCATTGTAGGTTTCTGTAAGTCTTAAGGCTGCATCCTACACTGATATTTTTTTGTTTGTTAAAAATTGGCAGCAAAACTCCTCTAAGCTGAGACTGCTGTGGTCTTCCCATGATGTCTAGAGTACTTCTCTTCATGTTCCTCTTTTCCTTCATGTGTTTTTATGGTAATGTTGCATGTTGCTAACTTTTGTCTACCTTTGCCTGTTGCTGTCCATGCTTCCCCTTTCTCTCTTCACTTTCCCCTCAACCCTGCCCATTCGGGGGGAGCAGATGGCTGCCCTTCTCTCAGCCTGGTTTTTCCTGGTGATTGCTTCCTGTTAAAAGGTAGTTTTTCCTCCCTAGCTTCACCAAGTGCTCGCCTACATGGAATCATCTAGTTGTTGGGGTTCTCCAAGCCCATTATGATCTCCGGGGCATCAATTAGTGCCATTTTGTTAAAATCACTGGTGTGGCTCATTTGGCATCTATGCCCTGACAACAGGCTACGGCATTAATGACAGGGATCTGCCACTCCCAAAACACTGTTTGTCAATGAGAAAGATTACTGATGAGGAGGGAAAATCTTTTCCTAATCCTAACCAGGTAGTTTTTAGAGCCTAAACCTTACTGAGTCTCCCAGCTGATTAACTCATCAAATTATCCCGCCACCCCCCCCAATCTTCTGATGCAGATTTTGCAGGTGTCTGAAATGTGATTGTTATCTGGTCGATACTCCAGGATTATTCTACATGCTGGGACGTCTCTAATATTATGGGGTCTTTACCTTACCGAAGTTACTGCTAATAATTTAGGAAAAAATGCTTTAAAATCTTTACAGGTAGCTGGACCAAATGTCCAGCTACCTGTTTAGAATTAGGGTAAGGTTCACATCTACCACTCTGTGTGGAATTTTCACCCACACGAGCACTCATGCTAATGTTTTTTGAGCTCTCAGCGCATATTTACCCACATCTGTAAACCAAAAATGACAGATTGATATAAGTAGGAAAAAAAAATGTACCCAATAGACACGTCTTTGCATTTTTCTCATGCATTTCCCACCATATGCACAGGCACCATCTGCATTTCTGTTAAACCACACAACTCAGAAAGCAGACGAGGCCAGCCCACTTTAAAGCTGTGCATCTCTCCTTCATCTGAGCCAGCTTTAGTTTTCTAATGCTGGACGTGTCTGCAGTGGTTTTGTAGCTATAGAAATGAAATGGTTTCATCGGTATTAAATTTGTGCTCTCCAACCGGCTAGCCAAAAGGTACAGGAGAAGGCTATCATGCATAATCATGTTGTAAGACAGTGAGTATTAAAAGCTGTGTGAAGGAAGTGCTGCAGCTGTGTGCATGTGGTCAGAAGACGAGGACTTCAGCTAAAAGTCATCCATCTGTGTACAATTACATAGACTTGTTTGCAGCCCCAGCAGCATTCCATTCATCATCATAATTTATGGTATTAATTTCCAATTGGGTAATTATCCTCAGCTCACTCAGCTTTGGGTTCAATCAGCCAAATGTTTCAAAAGTCTAAAGCTGCATTTGGCAACTTTTGCATTTTGGGGACTCCAGACAAGTGTAAGCAGTAAGGAAAGACTTATCTCCAGTATCCAGGAAAGTGACATCAGTTGATGCATAACAGTCTAACATATTTCTCCTAATTTTGGACAACAGCATGACTTCATTCCATCACCAAGCTTTGACCTTTGTTTTGTTTTACCTTAGCTGTATGCACGACTGTTCAGTACTTACATACAAGCCTCTAACCCTCCGAGGTCTAAGTTGCTGTCAGTGATGACCCCAGCCCATTTTGGTCTTCTCCAAAATATAGGGTGAGAGTTACCACCTGTGCTGACTTAGACCTCAGAGAGTTAATATATTACAGAGAACTGGACATGGTATTGATCAGGTGGAAGAGCCAAAAATGTATGTTTCTTTTATGATGATGGTCTATGTAGCCCAAAATGGAAAAATGGCTGAATGGTGGTCCTGCATCCAACACTCTTAATGCATCCATGGACAAACTGGTATTCAACTGCTGCTGACCACCTGTTGTTCAGACAAGCTAGCTTCAAAACTCCATGCTGTATCCTACACCAAGCAGAGGTCTCCGAAGAACATCAAAGAGCATTCCTCAATCAAAAGTTGGCCATTCCTCAACCACTGGATGTGTTTGGATTAAGCATGGGGTAAGTGATGGTTGAAGAACGCCCACACCGCACTCTACAGAGGCTCTTTAAGCTCAATTTAAAGTACTGCATTAATTCCCTTTATACCCTGTGTCAGTGATGTCAAACATTTGGCTGTGGGGCCAGAAGTAGTCATTTGCAAAGTGTAAAGATTTCAGTGAAGTCATCAATGTTCCTTTTTTATAAATAAAATAAACTGTTTATTATATTATGTTTATTATTTTTATTATGTGCTGATGCCAGCATTACTACAAAGAAGAGAAACTGTATAGAAGTATTTCTAGGAATAGACAAGATGTTTTAATATAAAGACAAATTAGTATTGTTTAGGTGGGTGGAGTAATGAATGTCTTTCCTTTATGTTTCAGCTTTCCTAAACTCCTGGCTTTGATTCTGGTGAATATTTTCAGAAAGTACTTGCCATTCCTTTTTTTTTTTTAATGAAGTGGTTTTACTGGTCTGGCCCGCTTCTGATTAAATTGGGCTTTATGTGGTCCTGGAAACAAGTTTGGCACCCCTCCCATTTGCCATACCCTAAGCCAGACATGCACCTTCCCAGAAACAAAACTGCATATTCTGGCAAGGCAGACCTCTGTGTTTGGGTTTATTTGTAATAATATAATATTTGTAATAATATTCCATGTAAACACAATATATGGATTAGCATGAGTGAAGTTTTCTGGTTTCATACCTCTGACCATTGATTTTTTTCAGTTTAAGTCTTCATTCTTTCCTGTGCTTCAGTAAAAAAAAATAACTTGCTCAATATTTGCCTCAGGTCCCACATAATTTGTTCAGTTTACACTTGTGTTTATTACAATGAATGTTTAGTTACAGATGCTGTTTTTTTTTCTTTTTTCTTTTTATTGGTGGAAACAAGATTCCATAAACTTCCATATCTATACCTAAGAAGCTTGTTTCCGCCACTAAAAAGAAAAAAAAAATAGCCATCCATAGTAACTTGAAATTTCGAGAAAAATAACCCAAAATTTCAAGTTACTACGGATGGCTTTTTTCTTTTCTCCTTTTTTTAGTGGCAGAAACAAGCTTCTTAAAAATTGCCATCCATAACTCGAAATTTTGAGTTATTTTGAAATTTTGACTTAGTAACTCAAAATTTTGAGAAAACAACTTGAAATACAGAGAAAAATAACCCGAAATGTATGAAGCTCCGTGATCCATACATCATTTACTTGTTAACCGGAAGCAGGAAGCTGAAGGTATCAGCTGTCCACCAGATCGACATGAAAACATTGATTCCTTACCTTTCATGCAGTTGTTTTTTGCTAGAAGACATTTTGATCATTGACGGTTAAAAAGATGCCAACAATCTGTTCACGTTTGCTAGAAACTGCTAGCTCACTGATACTGTCGCTACCTCATTTTGAGTGTACATGCACTGGCGGCATCTCCTTCCAGGTAACAAGGAAATGACCTCTTTCTCAGAGCTTCCTGATTGGCAGCGCTAAGCCGAAAGTTTGACTTATTAACACGAAAATTTGAGATGCGTAACTCCAAATTTCAAGTTACGCATCTCAATTTTTCTTGATAATAAATCAAAATTTTGAGAAAATAACTCGAAATTTTGAGTTAGGGACGGCGATTTTTTTTTTTTTTTAGTTGCGGAAAAAAGCTTCCGTACTACAGTTCACAGAGAATGGTCTGAAAAAAGAAAATATCCAGTGGCAGTTCTGTGGGTGAAAATGTATTTTTAAGGTCAGAGAGGAATGACAAGACTTCTTTGAGATAATAGGAAGGCAGCAGTAACTCAAATAGCTACATGTTTACAACCAAGGTACACAGGAGAGCATCTCTGAATGCCCAACATGTCAAACCTTGAAGCAGATGGGTTACAGCAGCAGAAGACCACACTGGGTGCCACTCCTGTCAGCTGAGAACAGGAAACTAAGGCTGCAGTTCAGAGATTGTGATCATGGATGTGCAGCAACTGTGTTATGGTATCATGTCAATATGGTCAAAAATCTCTGAGCATTGTTTCTAGCACCTTGTTGACTCTGTTCAGTGAAACATGAAGGCAGCTCTAAAGGTGAAAAGGCGTCCAACCCAGTACTAACAAGGGGTACTTAATAAAGTGACCATGAGTGTTTTCATGTGTTGAAGGATAATTTTGATTTAGTACACCTGTGATCATAATTTAACTATTTTGACCTCATCCCCTTTTATAATATTGTACTGGCTGAGCTAATCACAGATAAGAGGAAATTTGCCAGCAGAGCAAGAACCTAAAGCTTTTGGATTCACAAAAAATTTTGAAGTACTGTGAAATTTCTCTTTAAAAAAAAATCATTGTGTCAAACTCTTAATATTCACCACATCATCAGTGAACCACTTAGGGGTAAGGTTAGACTTGTGTTTTATTGTAAACAACCATATTTTCACAAACTAAGAGATACCTTAGAAAGCAAGTCTATCCCATTCATTTTGACCTCATAGTACTTCTGTTATAAGGTTTCCATATAGATGAATATTCAGTGTAAAGGGATAAAAGTAAGCCTAACCCCTAATCAGCTCATAAACAACATGGTGGGTTTTCAGAAGCTAATCTTTGTTATGGCTTTGTATGAATTTGCAAAGATTACACACTCTTGTGACTGAGAGAAGCTCAGATCTCACTCAACTTCATAGCTCTGCACACCTGCTGCACAAGTAAGCATGTTTGTTGGACTTTCTGACCAAACCAACACCTTGTTTGAAACATACTGACCCCATTACAGTCTGTTATTTAGATGTGATGGAATGTTCCTGCACTCATTCAATGCGGTGACATAATTCCTGGTTGAACTGATGGAATGGGTTTGTTTTTACACATTAAATAAAGCTTTCACGCTCCGTTTTCCATTTTATCCTGTAACAACTGCTGGCCACTTTGTCTTCCCTTCTAAACATTGTGACTGAAGAGAAGTATTTACAGCTGAGATCCATTGCAGTCTGGCCCATTCAGCAACTTTCCATCTTTGCAGCGCTCCCCTCAAGGAAGGTGAGTGAAAGCAGTCAAGGACCTCTCAGGTACACTGGGCACGGTGTCGCTGCAGAGATGGGCCCTGTGGCACCGGCTTCCTGCATACAGACGGCCCTCCAGGCTCTCCCATGATACATGCTGCTTGTTTGACACAAAGCAGGGCACAAGGGGTGTTCTGGCTAACATTAACATGCATAAACATTACAATTAATGAGCCTTTGCGACAGCAGAAGCTAAATGTCCCTCTCACCGCCTCCACAATAACAAATGCCTGGCCATTTTTCATGCAATCGATTATGTTCTGTCCCTCACCTTGAGAGTAAGGCTTTAACTGCAATGATAAACAAACCCAGCTGCACTGACCCCCCCTCTTCTCTTGCACAGTTCTCACCAACACGCACCTACCTAAATAGAGACTGTGTGGGGCCTTTTCTGCTTCTAGCTCTCACTGAATAAATGCAAACTGCCCATACCATCACCACTGAGAACAGACAACAGCTTTTCAAATGCAAACCAAAGCCCTGGATCATTACTAATGGAGCTCCATCTCACATGCTGGCAGCAAACAATTTATGCAAAACACTCACATGTCAGTAAAGCGCAAATTGCTCTAATGAGCAAGATATACATCACATTAAACTTAACTGAACCATCCAGCTTTAAAGCACGGGATTCAGCAGAGGTGCGAATAGCCTCAGTGCCAGGAATTAAGCACATCCAGAGAAAGCTCCTGTATTCCTCTTGCATTTTATCAAGAGCTGTTTCTCCAAGCTGGGGTGATGCAGGCCAAATGCATTATTCTTGTCTTACAACCACCAAGTGGGAACCTCTCCAGTTGCACCCCCCCTCCTAAACTGACCCTGGTGTGGGTTCAACAGGAACTCACTGCAGTTAATCAGGAAAACTTTTCCTGAGTTCATCCATCCTTCCCAAATGGAGACTGTCTCCACAGCTCCTCCCTTTCTACAGATCACACTGTTATCAAACTCCTGCAGTTTTGAGGAACTGCCAAGATAAATATGAGTGTAGACCTATTACCATTTAGACATACGGTGCAGTCCATACAAATGATCAGTACTAGATCAGTACAGCCAAGACTTCTGGTGCACTATTCTGTTTTGTTAATTTGCAGTAGCTAGCTACATTAAAACTGCATTAATGCAGATTTTTAGATTTATAGTGCATTCAGTTATTGTGGTTAATGTCAATGTTGTACAGAGAAAATCACAAAATGTCTTAACCTCTCTGTACTTGGCTTGGCTTGTGCTAGTGTTTTAGCATCTGTCAGCTCTTTGTTTTGCAGGTGCTGCCATCTATGTTAAATCTCTCATGTAAATGCCTAATACTGCCGGCAGAGTACTAAATAGAAGACAGACAGAGTTAATGAACAGCTGCGAAAAACAGTGTAACATTTAAACATCGAAACAGAGCTAAAAGCAGAATGAACGCTGGGTGCACAGGGTGGCCAAAAATGCTTCTAACACATGCTAATGCTGCTTGCTGTAAATAAGGAGCTGTATGCTTGTCCACTATAATGACATTATGAGGTGGCTAACAAGTTGAAATGCTAACAAGGCCCAAATCTGCATATTTTATCATCTGTGTACTGTATGTTTTCCTCCTGCTTTGTGATCATTTTCATTTGCTATCCCAGAAAATAATTAATATGGGAAAGTGATTGGACAGGACTAGTTCTACTAGCTACCTTTTGCTGATTATGGCCGTTAACTTTAAAAATCTGGTTACATCATCCCAATTACATGTAACCAGTTACTACCTGATCTTGCCTGGCAGTCATGCTTTCGGGGGTTCATTAATCACACAGCACTGGAATGTGCTCTGTGATATTAGCATTTTGAAAGGGGGATCACTGAAAAAAAAAGTGGAGACACCTAAAAATTGGGAGTTTTACCATCTTTTCTTAAGGCTTAGAAAAGCTAAAAGCCTGTGAGTCAAAAATTAAAATGTGAAAGAATACTGCTTTAATGCTGACATCCTCCTGATCACCTCAAGTCTTCCTTTTAACCTAAGTACCATAGGCAGATGCTGGAGCTATTCCCAGCCTTCCAGTTCTCATCCCCTTTAGCACCATGGGAAAGCCAGCCAAGTGAGTACGGGTCAGGTCAACCGTGTCTCCTCGCCTGACTGTCAAAATAACAGTACCTTCCTCTCCAGCTTCCAGCACTGTCCGTCAGAGCCAGGCTGCTGTGACAGAGGGGCACAGAGGGGTGGAAAAGCAATTAAATCAAACATGGGTGAGTGGCTGCAGGACAAACACCTCATCAGAGATTTTCAGCTCTGGCATAGAAAAGTTTTTTTTAATTTAATTTTCTCTAGAAGGGGTATTGAAAGAAAGAGAACTGAGAGCAAAAAGGAACGAATGCAGGAGCTAGAAGGAGAGACACTGGCCCAATTCAGAGCCTCTTTCTTCCCCAGCACTGGCCTAAAACTTGGGGGCAGACACTTACTCTGACCCCTGACCCCCAGGTTCACATCTCCTTGTAATTATATTTGCGCATCAACCCCTCGCCCATCCCCACCCAAAGACAATGTAACAATTTGTCTTTTCAATTGTCTGTCAGTCATTCTCTTACGGGCCCTTTCAGTGGGCGTATATGGTTTCTTTTCCATTTGTATTTATTTATTTATCTTGCTTGGAGAAGTGGGGGGTTGCCTGGCCCCCAAAAACAGGGAGTCTTTGTTTGGGCTGGTTTCACATGGATATAACCCCACCTTCCTCCACCCCCTATCCGCCTGTGCTCCTATGCTTTCTATCAAGCTCAGAGCCTATGGATTCTGTTTGGGAGCTGAAGGTTAGCTGCCCTCAGGGTCATTGTACATGACATTTCCACATTTCCATAACCATTAACCAGTCAGTGAAATGTTGCTCCAACTCGTATAACACCAAAGTGCTTTTTAACAGCTACTGAGCAGTGAAAACCTTTAAGGTGAATTTGCGGCCTCGACTGCAAATGCAAACTTTATTTAAATGAGTCTATTTAACTTAATCTATGCTAGTCTTTAAAGTTTTCTTACTTAGTTATATTGTACTTTTTGACCACATGCTGTGAAGTAAAGTATACAGTATACTGCATACTTGTTTCATTTTATATGCACTTTACAGAACATAAGCTCAAACACTCATGGGACTGTTAATGTTTACCTTCAAATTCTGCACCGAGTAGGGCTGTGATCATCATTTTAGTCAAGCTGTGTTTTGCTGAGTTTGTTGTTGGATCTATTTTTGTTACAAAATATACTCTGGTTACCACAGTTACATAGGTTTCCTCCCACAGTCCAAAGACATGCACTTACTGGGGTTAGGTTAACTGGTCACTCTAAATTGCCCATAGGTGTGAAGGTGAGTGTGAACGGTTGTCTTCTCTCTGTGTTGGCCCTGCGGCAAAGCTGGTGACCTGCACAGGGTGTATCTTGCCTCTCGCCCTATGTCAGCTGGTATAGGCTCCAGACCCCCCCCCCGGCGCAACCCTGAACAGAATGACCAGAAGAGAATGGATGGATGGATGGAATATAAAATTAGCTAAACTATGGTTGTGTGACATGTATTTAGCTTAATACTGAACAGTAAATATAGTATTTTTTTTTTCAGGCAATGACTTAAAATGATTTACACGTATTAAGTAAAGCCAATTTATAAAAATTTAAATTCCAAAATGTTCCCTCAGAGCTTTATTTTTACTGTAAAATACATCTTGAATTACAATTTAATATAAAACAACTCTCAATTTAACATTTGTTAGAGCAGATGCAGACTGGGAATCAGCAAATTCAGACTG
Organism: Archocentrus centrarchus; assembly: GCF_007364275.1. Lineage (NCBI taxonomy): Eukaryota > Metazoa > Chordata > Actinopteri > Cichliformes > Cichlidae > Archocentrus > Archocentrus centrarchus. The sequence continues at coordinate 27,554,382 of NC_044354.1, forward strand.
CTTCGTTTCCCCCTTCAGCTATGGCATTATATAGCGAAGTAGTGAAGTCACAAAAGCAAGAGAAAAACAGGGTTTATTTTGCTCCTTAATAAGGCAGAGATATTCAGGCATACCTAGAAAAACACATTCACAAACACAGTCAGTGCTCTGCATATGGCTTATTTAATGAGTCACAAATACACAGCAGCAGCAATACAGATTACAAGTGTTACAGCTTCACTAATGTTTACATGTACTGCCACCATCTTGGATTGTTAACTCGTTGGGGCTTTCTGAATTGGAAGTCCAAATCAAGGGGGTATTCCAGTTGAAATTGGAAACTAGGAACAAAGTATTAGCTCCAGAGAGTGCAGAGAATGTGTGCAAAAAAAAGAGAAATGTTTTGCAGGCTGACAAAGTGTGCTACTATAGCATGCGTGTGATGAGGAGAACAAGTATGAAGAGGCAGAAACATCAAAGAGCAATCAATAGAAAAAAAATTAAAAAGTATATATATATATATATATATATATATATATATTGGGGTGGGACTTTAACGCGTTAATTTCGATTAATTAATTATGGGGAAATTAACGCCTTAAAAATTTTAACGCATTTTAATTGCACTTTGCACCGTGGAACGTTTCTCAGTGCACGAGTTCCCGGCATACAGATTATATTGACGCACAATGTCCAAATTAGGGGCCGCATCCTGCGAAGGACCCGGCCCACGTCCTTTGCAGCCCACGAACACCACAAAGGCCGGAAGTGAGCGGCTAGCCTTCATATCAGCTGCCGTCACCTCTGCGTAGCTCATGTCGCCTAGCAACCGTGAGTGCGAACCACAGCTGTGTAAAAGCAGCTGGTTAAACGGAGAACGAACTTTTTCTCCTTTTTGTGGTTTAATTTTAAGTCTTTAATTCAAAATAAGCTGTTAAAACAAGCATAACACATTTCAACATCAAGGAATACAGCTGAGCGAATGATTAATTTCCAACTATAACAAGTGAGACATTAATGTTGAATAAAACTATCCAGTTATGATGCTTAACTTTAATTTCAGGAGTTTGCTTATCACAGGAGCACTTCCGCCCTTCATTGGTCTGTGTAGTAGACTGGTGGGAACATAAACAAAATTTTGAAGTTTAAGCTCATGTATATTGATTCATTCATCAACCAAACTTAAATTAATATTTCTCATGTTAAATATTGAAATGTGATTAAAATGCGATTAACACACACACACACACACACACATATATGTGTGTGTGTGTGTTACTGCTTCACTGTCATTTGCAATGTCATTTTTTTAATTTATGTGTGCTCAAATATGGCACTTTACAGGACCGCTTAATTTTTTTCTTCATATTTTAACTAACCCATAAAAATTTTATTGTGCATATATCAGAAATTAGAGATCCACATTCATTTTTATGGCAAGAAAGACAAGTGAAAATTTCAGGCTTTTATATTTAATAGTTTTGGCCTCAGATTTCAACGTGTGCCAAAACTTGTAAGTGGGCCAATGGACCGTTTTTAAAAAAAAACAAAAAAAAAAAAACATGAAAAGTATTTGATATACGAAGCTAAAATTTCATAGCAATCATTGTATATGTCCAAACTTTGGACTGTAAAATGTTTCTGCAAATCGGAAATGATGAAGCAGAAAATATTTGAAAAATGTGATGATTTGCGATGACCCATGACCCATTAGGTAGTTGCTTATATGGCCTGTTCAACATCAAAATGAAGAAGAAGTTGGTCTGTGGAGTGAGTAATCACCCAGTCAGTTACAGGCAGCTAGCTTGGTTCATGCTAACTGATAAGTGAAGCTCTGTTAATTATTGTTAATTACTGTCAAATATTGAAATGCGATTAAAATGCGATTAATTTCGATTAATTAATTACAAAGCTTGTAATTAATTCGATAAATTTTTTTAATCGAGTCCCACCCCTAATATATATATATATATATATATATATATATATATATATATATATACATATATATATATAAAAATCCCAGCTCGCCCCTATTGGCGGTCTTTTTGCCCTTCAAGCTTGGGTCCTCTACCAGCAGCCTGGGAGCTTGAGGGTCCTGTGCAGTATCTTAGCTGTTCCCACTATTGCGCTCTTCTGGACAGGAATCTGCTGGAGCCACTCTCCCAGTTTGGGAGTCACTGCCCCGAGTGTTCCGATTACCACAGGGACCACTGTTACCTTCATCTTCCACATCCTTTCCAGCTCCTCTCTGAGCCCTTGGTATTTGTCAAGCTTCTCGTGTTCCGTCTTCTTGATGTTGCCATCACTTGGTATTGCAACATCTATCACCATGACCTTCTTCCTTTGTTTTTCCACCACTATGATGTCCGGTTGGTTAGCCATCACAACAAGTTTGTCTGTCTGTATCTGGAAGTCCCACAGGATCGTAGCTCTGTTGTTCTCAACCACCCTTGCGGGCGTGTCCCATTTTGACCTCAGGGCTTCCAGGCCATACTCGGCACAGATGTTCCTGTATACTATGCTGGCCACTTGGTTATGGCAGTCCATGTATGCCCTGCCTGCTAGCATCTTGCACCCTGCTGTTATGTGCTGGATTGTCTCAGGGGCATCTCTGCACAGCCTGCTCCTGAGGTCTTGCCTGGTGTGGTACACCCCAGCCTCTATCGATCTTGTGCTCAGAGCTTGTTCCTGTGCTGCCATGATTAGTGCCTCTGTGCTGATCTGTCAGTCCATCTTTGTCCAGCCATTGGTAGGATTCCTCTATGTCAGCCACTTCTTCTATCTGCCGGTGGTACATGCCATGCAGAGGTTTGTCCTTCCATGATGGTTCCTGTTCTTCTTCCTCGGGTTTCTGCACATAATCCTTTGTGGTCATCCTGATGTACTCATGGATCTTTGTTGTTTCATCTAGGATAGTGGTTCTGACACTCACTCGGCCACCTTCCTTCTGCTTAGCATATAGTCTCAGGGTGTTGGATTTGGGGTGAAACCCTCCATGCATGGTAAGGAGCTTTCTTGTCTTAACATCAGTGGCTTCTATGTCCTCCTTTGGCCAGGTTATTATCCCAGCAGGGTATCTGACAGCTGGAAGGGTGTAGGTGTTGATTGCCTGGATGTTGTTCTTCCCATTCAGCTGACTCTTCAGAACTCTTCAGGTTGCAGCTTTCCAGCGGCCTCTTCATGGTTGCCATTTGCCTGTGAGATTCCAAGGTACTTGTAGCCGTCCTCAATTTCTGAATGTTGCCTTCTGGTAGCATAATCCCCTCAGTTCTGACTACTTTTCCTCTCTTTTTTACCATCCGATCCCATTTACTTCTCCAGTGCGAATGACATTCCGATATCATTGCTGTAGATCCTGGTGGTGTGGATCAGTGAATCGATATCTCGTTCACTCTTAGCATACAGCTTGATGTCATCCATGTAGAGGAGGTGGCTGATGCTTGCTCCATTCCGTAGTCAGTATCTGTAGCCAGTCTTGTTGATGATCTGGCTGAGAGGATTCAGGCCTATGCAGAACAGCAGTGGGGATAGAGCATCTCCTTGGTAAATCCCACGCTTGATGTTGACTTGTGTGATGGCCTTGGAGTTGGCCTCTACTGTTGTCCTCCACATACACATTGAGTTCTTGATGAAGGCTCTTAGGGTCCTGTTGATCTTAGTTCTAGGCATTCAGGGATCCATGTGTGTGGCATCGAGTCATAGGCTTTCTTGTAGTCAATCCAGGTGGTGCACAGGTTGGTCAGTCAGGTCTTACAGTCTCGAGTGACTGCTCTATCTCCTAGTAGCTGGTGTTTTGCTGTCTGCCTATCAGTTTCTGGGCCTCACTCATGTATTGTGCCACATGCCTACTCATCTTAGCTGCTATGATGCCTGACAGGAGTTTCCATGTTGTACTGAGGCAGGTTATGGGCTAGTAGTTGGATGGAACTGGTCCCTTCTGGGGGTCCTTGGGGATCAGGACTGTCCGGCCTTCAGTCAGCCATTCTGGGTGTGTCCTAGCCTCTAGCAGCTGCCAGGTGGTCGCAGAGTGCAGTTAGCTTTTTTAGCCAATAGGTGTGAATCATATGCCCCTGAGCTGTCCAGCTCTTCATATGTGAGACTCTTTCCTGGATGTTTGCCACTGTGATGGTTACTGGATCCTGTTCAGGGCAGTTGTGTGACACATCCTTCTCCCATATGCTCTTCCAGCCGTGGTGGGGGTGCTGTTCTCATATTGGTGGATAACATCTGGTTTATTTTCCTGGTATATCTCCTTAGCCAAGGCTGAGTCTTTGCTTGGCAGTTGCTTCCTTCATATGTTGGAACACTGAGCCACAAGTTGTTTCGCCATCAGTTTGGATGTTGGGTTTTGAAGAATCCATAGGTCCCACATCCTCTTCATGTAACCCCTATCATTGGGATTACATGTAGTAGCATTCTCATCTCATGCCCACTTATGCCGTAAGTAGCCCAGGCATAGGGGGTCTAGCCTGGGGACCCTTATTGGAAGTACATCCTGGTCAGGAATCGAGTCCCTGACCTCCTGCTCCAAAGACCGCAATGTTACCACTACGCCATTCCAGCTGCATATATATATTATATATATATATATATATATATATTTATTTATATTAAGAGTGGGACTTTAAGGCGTTAATTTTGATTAATTCATTACGGGGAAAATAACGAATTAAAATTTTCTTTCTTTCAAATGTCTTTTTATTGATTACTGGAAATATATTGACAGATACAATACAAAGCCATGTGTAGTAACCAAATTTTTAACAGATTTTAACCCAAAACCAAAACCCCAGACAGCAGAAACACCAAACTAAACTGAGGTACAATATAGATATAACATTTGCTCAAAGTAAAAAAAAAAACAAAACAAAACAAAACAAAACAAAAAAAACCCAGATGAATAATGGCATTTAAGATAACCTTAAGATGATAAAATATATTATCCACAAATATGTATAAAAGGAAAATAATAATAATAATAATTATTAAAAGAAAAAAAGAGGGGGGGGGGGGCGCTACTCAGGGACAATAGTAGTAGATTTCTCATAGACTGTCAAGAAGGGGCACCAAACTTTATAAAATCTATTTTCATGACCTCAGACAGTGAATGTTATCTTTTTTAAGTCCATATACAACATAATATCCCTTATCTAGTGTGAATGAGAAGGGGGAGCTGGATCCTTCCACCTTAATAAGATAGCTCTCCTGGCAATTAAAGATGAAAATGAGAGCATTCTTTGTTTGAGACCTGGTAAATCCAGTTCTGGGGCAACTCCAAAGATGGCAGACAAGGGATTCAGCTCAATCTTACAGAGCAAAACTTCAGATATAGTATGAAAGACTGATTTCCAGAAATTAGCCAGAGAGGGACAAGACCAAAACATGGTAAATGGACTAGCTCTTATATAGCACTTTTCTACTCAGTATGAGCACTCAAAGCGCTATTACAACATGTTTACATTCACCCATGCACTCCCATTCATACAAGCACTTCCATGTTTTTGCTAAGCTAAGTGCTTTTTTAATTAACTATCATTCATACACATTCATACTCCGACGGGACGGTCGGAGAGCAACTTGGGGTTAAGTATCTTGCCCAAGGATACATTGGCATGTAGCCTGGAGCAGCCAGGAATCGAACCGCTGACCTTCTGATCAGTAGGTGACCTGCTCTACCTACTGAGCTACAGCCACATGTGGATTAATGTCGCAGGTGCACTCCTACATCTGTCACATGTTGCGTCCACACCTGGGTAGATGCGCGCTTTAGAGAAATGTACCCGATGGACAACTTTAAATTGCAAAAGAGCGTGGCGAGCACACATTGATGATGAATGCACCTGATCCAAAATAGAGTCCCACACATTATCAGAGATGGGGGATTGTAAGTCTTGTTCCCAGACTGTTTTAATAGCAGTCAGAGATGGACAATGCAAACTGAAAATGAGATTATAAAGTTTAGACAACAGGCCTTTCGAAGTAGGATTGATTGACAAAAATCATCGAGAGGATTCTCTGGAGGTTTACCAGGAAATTGTGATGTCATACTTTGCACATAATGCCTGACCTGCAGAAACCTGAAAAAATTTGTGGATGCAAGTCCGAATTTTTTTGTTAGATCAGAGAAACTGAGAAAGTATCCATCCGAATATAGATCCGCAAAGCACTTCACTCCTTTCTCATGCCAGACCCGGAAGCCAGCTGATGAAACAAACAGGTGATTAGCTGCAATAGGGCTTAAAAGTGAAAAAGCCTGGAGACCAAGTGTTTTCCTGAATTGAGACCAAATTTTAACAGAGTGGTTAACCACTGGACCACTGAAGGGAACTGAACAGGAAAGAGGAAGAGGTGAACCTAGAAGTGCAGACAGAGAAGTTCCAGAACCTCCAGCATGAACCTCCATGGACACCGAGACTGGAGGTGAAGGCTCCAGAAGAAAATACTTCCAGTAAAGCAGTCCTCGGATGTTAGCTGCCCAATAGTAGTTTTGGAAGTTAGGCAAGGCCATTCCACCTAATTGTTTAGGCCTCTGAAGAAAGGCTTTCCTTAATCTGGGGTGTTTACCATTCCAAATAAAAGAAATAATTAATGAGTCTAGTGATTTAAAGAATGATTTAGGAATCATAAGAGGGAGGCACAGAAAAAGGTACAGATATTTAGGGAGCAGCATCATTTTCACAAAATTAATTCTTCCTACAAGAGACAGCAACAATGGGGACCATTTAGATAAGAGTCGTTTTGACTGATCAAGTAAAGGAAGAAAATTAGCTTTGAATAGGTTTTGAAATTTTCTAGTGACACAAATTAAAATTTTTAACGCATTTTAATCGCACTTTGCACCGTGGAACGTTTCTCAGTGCACGAATTCCAGGCATACAGATTATAACGATGCGCAATGTCCAAATTCAGGGGCCGCATCGTTCGCAGCCCACGAAGACCACAAAGGCCGGAAGTGAGCGGCTAGCCCTCATATCAGCGTCGTCACCTCTGCGTAGCTCATGTCGCCTAGCAACCGTGAGTGCGAACCACAGCTGTGTAAAAGCAGCTGTTAAACGGAGAACGAACTTTTTCTCCTTTTTGTGGTTTAATTTTCATTCTTTTATTCAAAATAAGCTGTTAAAACAAGCATGACACATTTCAACATCAAGAATACAGCTGAGCAAATGATTAATTTCCAACTACAACAAGTGAGACATTAATGTTGAATAAAACTATCCAGTTATGATGCTTAACTTTAATTTCAGGAGTTTGCTAATCACAGGAGCACTTCCGCCCTTCGTTGGTCTGTGTAGTAGACTGGTGGGAAAATAAATACAATTTTGAAGTTTAAGCTCATGTATATTGATTCATTCATCAACCAAACTTAAATTAATATTTCTCATGTTAAATATTGAAATGTGATTAAAATGCGATTAACACACACACACACACACACACACACACACACACACACACACACACACACACACATATATGTGTGTGTGTGTGTTACTGCTTCACTGTCATTTGCAATGTCATTTTTTTAATTTATGTGTGCTCAAATATGGCACTTTACAGGACTGCTTAATTTTTTTCTTCATATTTTAACTAACCCATAAAAATTTTATTGTGCATATATCAGAAATTAGAGATCCACATTCATTTTTATGGCAAGAAAGACAAGTGAAAATTTCAGGCTTTTATATTTAATAGTTTTGGCCTCAGATTTCAACGTGTGCCAAAACTTGTAAGTGGGCCAATGGACCGTTTTTAAAAAAAAAACAAAAAAAAAAACATGAAAAGCATTTGATATACGAAGCTAAAATTTCATAGCAATCATTGTATATGTCCAAACTTTGGACTGTAAAATGTTTCTGCAAATCGGAAATGATGAAGCAGAAAATATTTGAAAAATGTGATGATTTGCGATGACCCATGACCCATTAGGTAGTTGCTTATATGGCCTGTTCAACATCAAAATGAAGAAGTTGGTCTGTGGAGTGAGTAATCACCCAGTCAGTTACAGGCAGCTAGCTTGGTTCATGCTAACTGATAAGTGAAGCTCTGTTAATTTGACTTGTAAGTGACTGCTGGTGCAAAGGTCATGACAAGAACAACCAAAGATAACCCTTTGTACACTGAGCACACCCATCATCAAGTGCTGAAGCAACACATGAACCCTTCCTGAGAATAGATTCACCTTGAAAGAGATCACCACACTGCCAGAATGGATACCGGGGTCAATGCTTGAATAATTCTCTTAATGTACATAAACATGGCACGTAAGTAAAAATCAAAAACAAGCGCTAAAACCCTTTGACTCATTCCCGTAAGGTACATTTAATCTCTCAATTGTTTCTCATTGTTACTGCACCACTGGTTTTAATTTCAAGATTTGTCATAAAATTTTAGCACTTTTTGTTTGCTTCTTGGAGCAGTTAACACATAGGAAACATTTGAGAGACATTCTCTGATCAACTCTTAGCATTACTGATGAATAATAATTTTAAAAAATAGAGGTAAAGGGGCGGGGGCTTCTTGAAGGGTGGTCACTTCTCACAACAGACCCTATGTGAGCATGTTCTCACAACAGCCTTTATCAGCACCTTATTGTTTGGCAATCACAGCATGAAATTATATGGAGCGTACCATTTCTCCATCGCATTCCCAGGCGAGGTAATGAAAGCCAGAGCAGAGAGAGGACGATTCAATCCCGGACCGTGTGATGTCACGCGGTTTTTGAGGGATAAACATAATCTGTCTTCCAGACAGCTTGGTTTGCACAAGTCACTCATTCTGATTGTCTATCATTCTGCTTATGAAGCTCATAATTACGACAGTGTTGGGAAGGAGATATGTACAAAGACTGCGGTTTGCTTTGATCAGTCTAATTTGCTCCCTTCGAGATGGGTGAGAATTTGTGGCATTAGTTGCAGTTGGTATGAGTAGAAACAGAGTGGCTTGAAATCCTGAACAACACAGTGCAGTTAATCCCCGGTGGTATTTCAAATTGTGCAACAGATGTGCGTTTACTATGTTGGCTAGATGTTCTCAGTCCTTCACACCTGATGACGGACAGGAATGAAGTACAAGCGGTTAAAACATTGTGGTATTGAGGACAAACTAGGGCAGGTTGTACGTCTACAAACAGCAGCTCTGGTGGCCAAAATAATCCCATTAGTTGATTAAAACCACAAAAGCAGGCTGAGGCAGCTATAGAAGAACAATAGTGCGGCATGTGTTGACGTAAAAGGTAACATGCAGAGATGACGCTGGAAGACTGGCGAGGTTTAGTCTTTGCAAAGGGACTGAAAGCTACCGTTCACCTTTCTCCCTGCACCGAGGCACACCTGAGCAGGTGAAAACAGTCTTTAGCATTTGGTTAGATTCTTCATGCTCAGGTAGAGGGGTGTCTAAGGGCACCACTGGGAAATGAGAATGTAGCCATACTCCAATGGAGTCAGTATCAAGAGCAATTTGAGGTTCAGCATCTTGCCTAAGGCCACTGAGCATGTGGAATGGAGGAACCAGCGACTGAACCATCAAATTTCTGATTAGAAGATGTCCTGTGTTACCTCCTGAGCCATAGCCACCCCCAAACAAGCAAAGAAGACACAGGTTCAACCTGTAAAGGAACGGCAGACAATCACAATGGAGGGAAATAAACAAAGGCAGGAAGTAAAATCCACCAAAACATGCTAGGAAAGTGACTCACTAAATGAAATTGGAATATACTAAGAAAATACCAGAGACACTGGGATAGGGTAGGCACTAACCACACTAAAGAAGAAAAAATAAATACAAGAACTCATCCCTATATGTTTTCATTATTGTTTCTGTCTTTTTAATGGCAGCGTCTCCAGAAGGGGGGCAGCATGGCCACAGTTCACCTATCTCCCCATGTTTGTTCTGTTTGTCTTCTTGGATGGGTGTTCTGTTAACTGTAATTTCCCCATTGTGGGATCAATAAAGTATCATCATCATCATCATCATCAAGAAAAAAGAAATCTCCCAGCACTAACCATTAACCAAATCTCAAAACCATAGAAAATCCCATTAAAACATGAAAATGATATCTGAACATGTAGTTCACCTGTACTTTGCCAAGCCTTGTTATGACATCGTATATACAAAGTAAATATACTTTACAGTTTCTTTGCAAATTCCTGAATCATCAATCTACTGCGATGACGCTTGACTTTACAACTCCATTATTCTGAAATTTGCCTCAATGACTCTTTGAGCCAATAATATGCCGCTGCTCTGTATCTCCACTGGTGTGTGGATTCAAAATCACAAACAAATTATATTCTTTGAAAACAGAGATCACCTTGTGGCACAGGGATACAGTGGCCTCTCTTAAAAGTGTCAGCATTTAGCATCATTTTCAGTTTTATGCCATTCTGTATTAGCTTCTTGGCTTGCCCAGTACAGTGGAAGTGCACCGTGGACACACATCATGAAAAACCCAGATGCAATTAGGTGGGCCAAAATCTACTGAGAATCTATATTCAGTGGGGTTTAGATTAGGTTAAACTGTTTGCTTTGTTTAACTTACTTTTTGATATACAATATAAGTGAAAACTTTGGACACACTGTCTCCAAATTTTTCACTGGTACTGTATATGATTATATATCATCTTTGTTTTGTTGCTGGCACAGGGGACTAGAGTCCAGTCTAGCAAGCTTTATTGTACATGTTTCAAAAAATGTTTCCTGTAAAATGTTCATTCTGAATATGAACGTGCTAGACTAAGAAGATCCAGCTACTGTATTTTCACAGTTGTAGCAGATTTCATTGATTGTCTAGAGGTATGATTATCACTTTAAATGTTCCATGTCTCCAGAATTCTGGACCCAGTTGTTATTCCTCAAATAGTCCAAGGCCTGAAACAATAAAACAGTCTGGGTGAAGAAAGAAAAGTGGATGTAGAACTGGGACAAAGCAAATGGTTTTATTAATAATTAAACACAAAGAGAAGGCCAAGCTATTATCACAACCTAGAATACTGAAGCCAGTCATAAATAAATAAATAAAGGGAATAGGTCAACTGCTCAAAAGTATGTGGTAAATCAGTCAGGCCTGGGGCTCGCCCCTCTTATCACTTATTTTTCTTGCTGCGTTAAAAAGAGAGTGATAGGTAGAGCAGGTATCTTGCATATGTGCTTTATTGTGTGGTTTGCATCATTTTAACTTGCCTTGACTGGTTACATCTGAATGTGAACAGTTTCAGTTTGTGGAATTCGTCCATGTTTAGTGGGGGTTTGTTCAGAATCTGCCCAGATCTTTTACACATAATTCTACATGGCTCTCTTGTAGTGGAGACTTACTTTGTTTATTTTCTTGGCTGGTTCATTTATTATTGATTTGATTTATGGACTAACCTCTTAACATCCACCAACAAACCACTTAGGGTTTTAAACACATTTTAGACATGCAGGTTCATATTCTAGAAACGCAAAACAACTCTTACATACTTCTTGGCCTTACAGACCTTTTGTTATAAGATTTCCATTTGAGTAACCCAAAAAGGTAAAACCTTCGTGTCAAGGAGTAGATATGAACCTAACACCAGCCCTACCCTGAACTCTAAACAAGTACCCGGAGACCAAAGGGACGAACTACAAATTTTATTTATTTTTTTTTTCTCTAGCTCTTTTTTGAGCCCTTGGTATTTATTAATATTGAGCTTCTCGTGTTCTTTCTTCTTGATGTTGTCTTGGTATTGCAACATCTATCACTTCAGCTTTCTTCCTGTCTTCCTCTGTTTGTTCACCACTACTATGGCTGTTTGGTTAGCCATCACAAGTTTGTCCGTATGTATTTGGAAGTCCCACAGGATCTTCGCTCTGTCATTCTCAGTCACCCTTGGGGGTATACCCCATGTTGACCTCAGTACTTTCAGGTCATACTCGGCACAGATGTATGTTGGAACACAGAGCTACGAGTTGTTTCGATGTCAGTCTGGATGTTGGGTGTCGAAGAATCCATCGGTCCCACATCCTCTTCATGTAACCTCTTTCACTGGGATTACATGTGTAGTAGCATTCCAAAAGTTCCTGATTACATTTATGCTGTATCCTTCTAGTTCCAGTAGCTTCAGTCATGTATCTCTCGCTCATTGTCCAAGGTAGGCTTGGGTAGCATGGGGGACCTAGCCTGGGGATCCCTACTAGATGCACACACTGGCCAGGATTCGAACTTAAGACTGAAAATTAAAAAACATTCAAAAAAAAAGCAGCAGAATGTGGAGAGTAACATGTAGAGGCACATGACAGACACTATGACAATACTAAGGGGACTACAAAATTGTTAGAGAATGGCCAACAGGTGGTAACAAGACCCAGATAAAAGGCAATCTAGACAATCAGGGGAAGACAGAGTTGAACAGCTGCCAAATAAAGCTTCTAGACTGTGCTGACGAGTCCTCCATCTTACTAAACATGCAAAGAAACTTGCTCTTTTATTACTGGCAGTTTGCAAAATCTGAAGTCATGTTACTTGCTGCTGGGAATTGCTGCACATTTTACATGAAAGTGAAAGAGGTGGTACAAACAAGGAATCTCTGTTTCCGATCTAACATTTAATAGTAAAACAAAGCTGAACAGAGCTGGCTTTGTTTAAAGGGATGGTGAGCACGTTGCCAAAGGCTACAACATTTCTGTGCAACATCTGTGTGTGTCTTGCCAATCTCCTCCACATGACTGTTTGGTGTCTTCATTAAGAAACACTGCCAAGGTGCCCATTTCTGCTCTCTCTCTTTCTCTCTTCTCTCTCTCTTCTCTTATTTTATTTTTCATCAATACAACTTATGCTCAAATGCTATATCTAGATTGTAATCATGCCAACTTTGCAAATCTAGTTACATTTAAGTAAAAGTCAGTTAACCAATGACTATTATCCATGCAAAACTCAACAGCTTGAATTAATGTAACATTTTAAGTCATAGAGAAACGGTATTAACTCAAGAAATGGGCATGCTGAGACTTTAACAAGAATATTGAGTCTTTAGCTGTCTTGGAACTGCAACTTAGTCTTTGGTGCAGGAGGTAAAACACACAAAAAAAACTGTACATGCTGTTTTCCTGATATACTGTATATAAAAGACTGACATCACCATCTGGTTTTCTAAAAGCAAATTTTTAATGGTATACTGGGGTAGCTGACACTGCGAATCAAAACTAATCTGAAACTGAAAAGACCAGTGAGAGGAGTTATGTTTTCAGTTGGGATTTGTGTATTGTTTGTGAGTTAGATGACCTAATCTGGAGACAGAGGTGGTTCCAGATGTTCAGAGCTCCAACTGAGAAAGCTTGGTTGCTTGGTCGAGTCAGGAATTTGGAATTACTAAAAGCTGCTCTTTGACGGACCAAACCAAACTGTGTGGGACATAAAATTGTAAAACCTCTGATAAATAGCCTAGAGCAAGCCCATGCAAGCACTTATATGTGAGCAACAGTATTTTAAAACTGCTCATATGCATAGCAGGAAGCAAGCATAACGATGGCAGGACAGGCAAAAAATGACCATGTTTTCATAAACCAGTCAAGAGTCTTGCAGAAATGACTTGAACCCACTTCACTTGTGGTATTAGTGCTTTGCTCAGTCAATATATACTGTATTGTAATAATCCAATGTGAATGTGTTTTTTTTTTTTTTGAAGCTAGCTTTAACAGCTGATTTCTGTGCTAGAACCAATTCTATTTACATTATACATGCTTCCCTTAGGCAGTATTATTAGGTGCCGTTTACACGAGACCGTTTTCATTTTGAAACTGCGTTGTTTTGATGCGTTTCGGCCTTGCGTTTACACGACAACGGTGTCGTTTTGATGCGTTTTGCCCTTCTGTTTACACGACAACAGAGTGAAAACGATGTGTTTCAGAAACGGGGTCCAGAGTGGAGCGTTTCAGAAACGCACCGGCTTGCGTTCTCGTGTAAACACTTGAAACCAGGGTGATTTGAAAACGCTTGACTCGCACATGCGCACTATGGTTGCGACGGCCACAGTTTTTCGCACACGCGCAAATTGATAAACACTACTCGCGGATTCATGAGTGCTTCTTGTGCTTTTCTTGTGTTTTTACCGTTTTGTAATTCAGCGTTGTGTGCACCAGCGATCCAACCTCATCGTCAGTCCACACAAAACTTCTCACATTGGCCGTTTTGTAAGTAATGAACAATTTGCCGCACTACCTACTGTGTCACTCCACGCATGCGCGTCTTGCATAAACGAACTTTGCAAAGAGAAAACCAACGTCAACTTGTGGCCTGGCATGGGAACTACATCGTTTTCACCTTTTCCATCGCTTCACGTCATCGTGTAAACGCGGATCGTTTCTGAAACGCCATCGTGTAAACGAAAGGCTGAAACGCATCAAAACGACACCGTTTCCAGTGAAAACGGCTTCGTGTAAACGGCACATTAGAAAGCATTGCATAAATTTTCATTGTTATGCAGATGATACTCAGCTTTACCTATCAATGAAGCCAGATGACACACATCAATTAGTTAAACTGCAGGACCGTCTTAAAGACATAAAGGCCTGGATGACCTCTAATTTCCTGCTTCTAAATTCAGATAAAACTGAAGTTCTTGTACTCGGTCCCACAAATCTTAGAAACATGGTGTCTAACCAGATACTCATTTTGGGTGGTATTACCTTGGCCTCCACCAATACTGAGGCATCTTGGAGTCATTTTTGACTAGGATATGTAATTCAATACACATATTGAACAAATATGTAAGACTGCTTTGTTGCACTTGTGCAATATCTGTAAAATTAGAAACATCCTGTCTCAGAGTGATGTTGAAAACTAGTTAATAAATTTATTATTTCTAGGTTGGACTATTGTAATTCATTACTATCAGGCTGTCCTAAAAGCTCCCTGAAAAGCCTTCAGCTGATCCAAAATGCTGCAGCTAGAGTACTGACAGGGACTAGAAAGAGGGAGCAGATTTCTCCTATATTGGCTTCTCTTCATTGGCTCCCTGTTAAATCTAGAATAGAATTTAAAATCCTTCTCCTCACCTACAAGGTCTTGAATAATCAGGCCCCATCTTATCTCAAATAACTTACAGTACCGTATCATCCCAATAGAGCACTTCGCTCTCAGACTGCTGGCTTACTTGTGGTTCCTAGGATACTTAAGAGTAGAATGGGAGGCAGAGCCTTCAGCTTTCAGGTGCCTCTTCTGTGGAACCAGCTTCCAGCTTGGATACGGGAGACAGACACCCTCTCTATTTTTAAGATTAGGCTTAAAACTTTCCTTTATGATAAAGCTTATAGTTAGGGCTGGATCAGGTGACCCTGAACCATCCCTTAGTTATGCTGTTATAGGCTTAGGCTGCTGGGGGGTTCGCATAATGCACTGTTTCCTTTCATTCACCTCTTTTTAATCTGTTTATACTTTGCATTTAATTATTTTTAATCTCTGGCTCTCTTCCACAGCATGTCCTTTGTCCTGTCTCTCTCCCCTCAGCCCAACCGGTCGCGGCAGATGACTGCCCCTCCCTGAGCCTGGTTCTGCTGGAGGTTTCTTCCTGTTTAAAGGGAGTTTTTCCTTCCCACTGTTGCCAAATGCTGCTCATAGTGGGTCAGTTTGACTGTCCGGTTTTCTCTGCATTATTGTAGGGTCTTTACCCACAATACAAAGCACCTTGAGGCAACTGTTTGTTGTGATTTGGTGCTATATAAATAAAATGGAATTGAATTGAATTGGTAATGCCTACTAGACAGGAACTGGCTACAGCTGCCTATTTCTTCACCTATCAGTCAACGTAACCACACCCCTAACTATAAGCCAGTGGACAAGTTACAATAATAATTTACCCAACAATCAGCTGTTATGATGAGGGATACTCCACAGATTACAAAACCTTTTTTTTTTTTTCTTCCAGGCTGTAAACAAGATTTTTAACACTGTTTATTTGGTCTGTTTAACTTGGGAGTGTGACTCGCTTTTGAAGCCAAGCTCAAGTGGCAGAGGAACTGCAGTTGCTGGCATTTAGATACCATTTTGTCTTCCAACATGAGATCATCTACTCTTGTGATAATACTCGCACTTATAACTCATCAAAAGAAAAGCAGACATGACTGCTGCATGAGCATGGGACTGTCCAGGGGCAAGTCCTGTAGAACTCACAAATCTGATTGCAATTTGTAAGTGCTGACCATTTGTAAAATAAGATGTTGGCAACATTTTCACCCTGAAAATAAAATAGGCCTAAGGACCTAACGTTACATTTGTAGTGAGTGGTGCAAGGTTTGAACAAATAAATGAAGTAATCCTGGTTTGAGGGGCTTATTTTGCCTGTTTGGTAAGAAACTCCTGCCAATGACATGTGATCGGGTGCAATCAGTTTATAACACTTTTGAGTTTTTAGTTTTATCCAGTAAAACCAAGCGGGGAAAAAAAAAGTATTATTATTCTTACTAATCAGCCTAAACCTTCTTACTTTGGCTCTTTTTTTTTAAGTGGAGGAACGTTTTGGTCATTGGAAGTGTGAAGGAAAGCCCAGCTGTACAGACTTCTGCTCGTTAAGTCGGACGTTTGGGTGCAGAGGTCTTAAGTGAGCAGTAATGTTATGTGTGTTCTGAGCACTCTCACACACAATGCTGTAAATCTGTCTGAATTTAATGGGATGATTAATGCCTCTCAGACTGCTGAATGAAACACGAGGTAATGTGACTCCTCGATCCCCAGTCAAAACATGCCCAACATGAGGGCAGCCCACATCCTGCTATGAAAGGGGACATTTTGCCATTTTGTGCTGAATTTTGAACCACATAATAAGAGCTGCATTTTTAACACCAGAAGCAAAGATTGTAATACACAATTTAGGTGCATATGGCATGCTGTGTGATAAGGATTCATTTAAGAGTGTATGTTTTTATCAAAAGTTAAGTGGAACAGAGTGGCTAAGGAGAAGAGGAACACTGGTACAGGAAACTGTAACTTAACCAAGGGACTTAACAGTACCAAACTGATAAAATACACCCTAAACAGGATATTAAACAGCTAATAAACATTTAGAGGCATGTATGTTTCCCTTTAAATCTTTCCCAGGCATCTTGTGGAAAGTGATTGAATTTCCACGGGCTGTTGAATGCGCGCTGTTGACCACATCTAATGCCAGTGAGTCATTTGGAGGTGAGGTAATAACATCATGTCATTACACTGGTAATTTGGGGTGGCATGAAGGACTCCAGAGTGGCACACACAAATCATGTGTGACGGACGCATTCATGCATAAAATGCGGCAAATTTCTCTGTTCTTTAATGTAAGTGTTTGAAGAAACTCCACAGCCCTTTAAACTCTGAGTGAAATATCTAAATGATAAGATCAAATGATGAATCTAGACTGCATTTGCTTGCTTTGGGCTTTGGTGGTTAACATGGTTTCTGATGAATGTCAGTGGCTGAAAAATGATGCGGGCAGGTGCTGAGACTTCTGGCTTTCATTTAGCAGCCTGGTACAAAAAGTCCACATCAGTGGAGTTTCGACAGCGTTCTCCACATACTGATGTTTTTTTTTGTTGTTGTTTTTAACATTCAGGTCCATAGCTTTTTGGACAGTTTTTGTAATTCAGGGATTACAGCCATTTCCTCATTTTCAGAGGCTCAAAAGTAATTGGACACACTGACATAATTTTACATATAAGGATTGCTTTTAATATTTGGATGAAAATCATTTTCAGTCGATATGTGCCTGAAATCTAGAACCCATGCACATCACCAAATGCTGAGTTTCCTCCTTTAAGATGCTCTGCCAGGCCTTTACTGCAGCTGTCTTCAGTTGCTGCATGTTTATGGGTCTCTCTGCCTTCAGTTTGCTCTTAAGTAAGTGAAAAGCTGCTCAGGGGCCTGATTTCAGACAAATATCCTGTTTCTTTGCCTTGAGAAACTCTTGGCTTGCTTTTGCAATATGTTTTGGGTCATTATTAATTTGCACTGTGAAGGACTGTCTGATCACTTTTGTAGCACTCTGCCAAATCTGAGCAGAGAGTACAGCCCTGTACACTTAATCCTGCTACTTCTGTCACCAGTGACTCTGCTCTCTGATAGGCTTTTTGTTGGTTTTTCAGCATAATGACAGGCTCCTTTACTTACATCAACATCTCTTTGGACTTCATTTTGAGCTTCCAAATGCATGTTGAACACTTGGAATAAACTCTTATCTCCTCAATTTGCCACTGAGTAAAGAGGGAACAGACCTCATCTGACCATAAAAGAGCTTGTCAGTCAATTTTACTATTACTGTTGGGGGACTGTGTATAAAAATGGCTGCAATTCCTAAACAGTTAATGCAAAACTTTTATTAAATTCCTTGAATTAAAGCTGAAAGTCTGCACTTCAATCACATTTTGATTGTTTGATTTCAAATCCACTGCTGTGGTGCACAGAAACAAAACTACCAAAACTGTGTGGCAACTGCAGCAGAAGATGAATATGAAGGATCAAAAAATGGCATCATCGTAACTAAAATTGGGATGGAAAAAAGCATTCAAATAATAAACAAAATTATAATTAACATTAAAAATGAAAAAGAAATATTTGATTAAAATCTTAAAACAATATTTGTACAAGTATAAGAGTAGGTCTCCGGAAGATGAAGAAAGCCTAGATAATTAATCAAAAAAATGCTTACATAGGTAAATATACATAAAAATAATTTATAAAATAGGAAAAGATGAAAGGAAATGTAGAAATACTTGCATTCATAATAACTGTATAAAGAGGAAATACAGAAACTAATATTCAAACACAAAAAATAAATATTCAGGACTTACATTTTAAAATATAATCTTTTAATTATTTATGATTATTTATGAATCAATAACATTAATGGATTAATTTTAAAAATCTGTAAGACATACAGCACTAAAATAATCCATTTGCATCAAACAGTATATACAGTAGAGGAGGATTATATGGAACAAATAATGAAGGTTTTGTTACAATAAATTTTTTAGGTCATATATTGATACAGGACTAGATGTGTTTATGCATTTTTTTTGCCAAAGGTCTTCATTTATTCTTTGAATTTAACTTCTCTCGTGTCAGTCTCAAATTGTTGCTGTTCCAATATGTTGCCAACAGAGGTCACTAAGAGTTTCTGACTTCTTGATGACAGTTTAAAAAGTGAAGGCAGTTCAAATGGGCATGCTGGCTGCTGCCAGGAAGAGCTTAGCAGTATTCTGCTGGTGCTGTTTCAGCTTGGCTCTCAGTGCACGTTCACCGGGAAGCAATTTGGAGCTTTGTGGCCAAAGAGAACATTAAATGATATGAGGATTCCAACACTGCAGCCTACAATGCAGCAGAAACTCTCAGTCAAGGACACAAATATGGCAAAGTATTTTAGTTGTAGCTCCTTATTATTAGTCAGCTGGCTGTAAATGTCAGCTTAAGAGGAACCAGCTTGTATCCAGATGGACTCCTGAATGTGCTAATCTCCAGCCAAGGCATGGAAAGGCCTCACGGTGATCTGGATTGCTTCAAAATGAGAAATGAAAGTGGGGCCAGTGCATCCCTGTGAGATTATTTAGCAGTTTAATTAAGTAAATGTTGCAATACCACTGTGCAAAAAAAAAAACAACAACAAAAACAACAAAAAAAAAAGATGAAAAGCTTTGCTGATGTTTCCATAACAACGGGCTTTATAAGCCCCGGCCACACTCGGTGTTCAGTGTTTCGGAACATGAAGATCGACGTCCACCTCACTCTGAGTGCTTTTTCATTTTTCAGTTAATTTAATGTAATTCATTTTGGTGCAGCAGTAGTACTTTTGTCTCACAGCAACAAGGTTCTTAGTGTAAATCTGCCTGCAGACCGCAGCCTTTGTATGTGGAGTTTGTATCTTTTCCCTGTGCCTGCGTGCCTTCTCTCCAGGTGCCCTAGCTTCTTCCCACAGTCCAAAACAGCCAGGTTAGGTTAAGCGGTGACTCTAAATTGTGTGGCATGGTTGTTTGTCTTTCTGTGTTAGTCCTGTGATGGACTGGGAACCTGTCCTGGGTGTATCCTGGACAGGTTCTCACCCAAAATCACCTGGGAGAGGCTCCAAAGTACTTCAGGTCAGGTAATTTCAGTTAAAATGTTCCAAAATGCAGCAACAACACAAACAAGGTTGAGATTTCCAGTTCAGTGACTCTGATTAACCGAGTCTGGCAGCTACCAATGGGCTCCGGCTGCCTCTGTCAGGACGTGCAGCCATGTAATTTTCAGTATCCAGATGGATGAGTTATAACGTCTCGCTGAACTTTCAACACATTTTCAAGTAGTTTTTTTTTTTTTTGTTCAAAGAGAGTTTTCTCAAAAACTTTATGCACGAGCGTATTTCCAAAAAATCCTGGCAGTGCCGTGAGCGGCACCGAGACGAATACACTGCTGTGCGGCCTTTAAGCATATTTTAAGTAATCTGAAGTGAAAACATATTCCTGCATCTCTTTTGGGCTCTGCTCTTTAGAAACATGAATAAGATTACTGAATAGTTTAAAAAAAAAAAACAAAGTCCATATAAGAAGTGAAATGTGGTGGTGGAGTTGGGGTTTAAAGCCCCCATGAAGCCAAAGTTCTGACTCTTTTTTAGCACATATGAAGCACCTGCGTACATCTGTGCTCCTCTAGTGATAAGACCTTAGAAATGTTTGAATTTTCAAATTCTGTCTTTTTTCTTTTTTACTGCCAATTTCTGCTTTAATTAAAGTAGTGGTACAAAAAACATTTGACTTCATTCCTTCTCTGAAAAACATTGTAGAGTTCAGGCTATGTGGGTGCATTGTTTTAAAAATGCTTCTCTTTATTTTTATCAAAGGTCAGGAAACATCTACAGTAACCCAGTTGCGGCTTCTCTGTATAAATGGCAAGTGTGAGCAGCTACAGAGACTGGAGTGCGCAGCCACTTCTGCCAGTGTGGCTCGAGCTGCAGTCATTCTATTGTCGTGGGCCGTTAAACCAGCATGTGTTGTAAATGAAGGGCCCAAATGGCGCTCATTAGTGGTCCCTCCCCACACCAGCCATGGCATGAAAGGGGTTTCCAGACCCCCCTTCCCCACCCAGTCCTTTTTTTGCAAGGAGACAAACAAGCCCGGTGCATGCCTCATGACGCATGGGGGTGGCATTCCTCACTGACGTTTCACTCAGATCTCCAAACTGAACGGCATCTCCTGACAGACCGTGAAAGTCCGTCTTAACTTTGCCAGAGCTGTTTCTTGAATACCACAGTTAGAAAGGAGGGTTTATTTTTCTGCTGCTAGCTGTCAAGCTGGGATTATTGCAGCTCACTGTGTTTTACTCAGATTTACAAATGTATCTGTTTGCACAAATGTGGCTTTTGTGGTTTGTGATGGTCTGAGGCCAGGAGCGTCTGTATCTCCTGGGTATTATGGTGTGCTGTTGTGGAAACAGAAACCCAAACTGAATGCTCTGTTCTCCTCAGAATTTGCAAACAAAAAAAACATGCGTCACATCAAAGAGTCGTGCTATTCAAGAGACAATGCCAGAGTTTGTTACTATGAATGCTGCAGCCTTTTAGAGGATGCTGCAGTGTTTTGTGTTCTTTAGTTGTATATTTTGCTGTGCAAACTGCCCCCCCCCTCCCCCAAACTTGCATCTGCTGTAATTTTGCAAGCCTTTATTGTTATGAAAGGCATATTGTTGTGTTGCACTGATGTGTGACAATTTATTTGCAAGAGCAAAGTCATTTGACAAGTTTACTTTGCATTACCGCATAATACAACTTAGGTCAGTGATGAAAGCCACAAGATCAAACACACACTGGCTTACCCCCCCCCCCCCCCCCCCCCCCCCCCTTCCTCACACACCTTACAAAATACCCTCTGTCAGAATTATATAATTATTGTTGGTTTTAAGAGGCTGCGCTGTAAGTGGAGCTGATCCTGTTTATATGAAGGTTTTAACTTAGACAGCCAGTGGCTATAGCTGTCTGGGATGTAAAAGTAAAAAGTGCAACATTTCCCTTTCAAGTAAAGAACAATCAAGTAAAGAAATCAGAGTGTTTGAGTAAAAGTATTTACTTACTTGGCACTACAGGTTACAGTCTTCTCATAGACTGTATATAAAAGATGGATATCGGCACTGTGGTTTGCGTAGCCCCATCTTGAAGCCACAGGCTGAGTGTTTTGGCTTTTTGAAACCAGACATCAGGAGCCAAGGGACACTAACAGCTTGTTAATCACGAGATCTGTCCTACAGCGTATCCCGTTTTATCGTCCCTTTCGACTCTAATGGGACTATAACTTACAAAAGGACCATCATGTTGTGTTCAAGGAGATTTAAAACTAGCAATTAAGGCTTTAAATTCACCAATAAAGTGCTTACCAAGGTCTTGGATCACAGTAGCAGTAAGGTTGATTTCCTATACACTTCGACACAGACTTCCCATTGAAAGCAAAAGATTCGCCCCCTGCTGGCCATTAGAAAGAATGGAGATTTAAGGCACTCCCTTTTAGACCCAGAAGTTACATCCAGCTTTATACACACACTATTCTATATAATAATCTCCACCAAATAAATGTTTCCATTTATATGTACATGCTTGAAGCTTCTCAGAGGAGAAAGCTTGTTCCTTATGACAGTGTTACGTTTACTGACGTGTGTGGTCAGACATAAATGGCAAGCTGACAAAGAAAGTTTATCAGGCCTTTAATTAGAGCCTCTTTGGATGATTGCATGGCTAATGAAGCAACAGAAAAAGCTCATCGAGCAAAACTAGATTAAGAGTATTAAGACTAGTAGGGAGTTGTCTAAGCCACAACCATTACTCCACTACTCATACTTCATCCACCTCTGGGGCCAAAAAGGGCTGGAACCTATCCTAGCTGTCAAAGGGTAAGAGACAGAGAACACTTAGGACAGATCACCAATCCATCTATTGCTAACATACTGGCACAGTACTGTGCTACTTTGACTCAGCCATCATTTATTTCTGTTTTGCTGGGAAAATGGGAAATAGGCACAGTGATGTCAATATGTCCACCTTTATTCTTCAACACAGCATGAACTCTCTGAGGCAGACTTCTTGTCATTTGTTTAAGTAGTCATCAGGAATAGTTCTCCAGATTTCTTGAAGGACACTCAAAGCTCTTCTTTGGATGTTGGCTTCCTTTTGTTCCATTCCCGAGCTCTGGGGAAGCCAACCCATGACTGATAGTGTTTCATTGTGTGTTTTTCTATCCAGGTATGCTTTTACTGCATTGGCAGCGTGTTTGCAGTCATTTTCATGCTAAAAATTAAAGATGTCTGACTGTACTTTTCTGTTTATAATTCCATCAGTTTTCAGAAAATCACCAACACCACTGGCTGAAATGGAGCCCCAAACCATGACAGAGCCTCCACTGTTTTTCAAATGGATGTAGACACTCATTGTTTCCTTTCCTGTTTCTTAAGAACATGACTTTCTGCTGCTGTAGATGGGTCTGACGCTTCTTCTTTCTTCTCCACTTGTCCAGCTTCCTCTGATTCTTTAAGCACACATTGTACATCATATTGAGATAATAGTGTCTGTCAAATCTTTATCATTTTTTGTAACTTTTCCTAAAGAAATGGGAATAAATTTTGTGTTTTTGTGACAGTCTGCTAGTAACAAAGTGCCTAAAGATGCTATTTAAGTTGTTTGTTGATGAACACACTGGTTCGTCCCTTGAGTTAGGTGAATGGGCAGGCGACCATGTATGCCTCGTGGCGGTGCAGATGGCGTAGGTTGGTGTCCCGACCTGTCGCCATTTACTGTGTGCCTTCCCCCATCTCTCTAGCTCCTGATTTCCTGTCTGTTTACACTGCTTACATCTGCAGGGTACATACACTCCAGAATTTAATGAAACAATAGTTGAGAGAATATTAATCAAGGTATCAAAGTAGAAGTGAGTATTCCCACTTGGCAGCTGCGTGAAATGCCTCTGGGCACTTATGTGGGCAGTTATTTTGAATTTTTACTTAATTTGAGTGGTCATTCAGGACAAATTGTAATGAAGTTTGTTGACTTTGCCCATTAAAACTATACTATACCACAATATGTGTTGCTGCTTTTTTTTTCCATAGAGTTCAGGTCAGGGTTCTTTGAGTGCCACATCTGACCCTGACAGAGATATAATCATCACTCTGCAGGTGGCTAAGGAGGTTAAGTCAGTTAAAGTGATGTGTTCAGATTCTCTAACTGAGGTCTGTGTGAATGAATACATTTGCTAAGAGGCCATTAAATAGCCTAGATTTGGGAAGAGTGTAACATCAAAGGTCTGTTAGTCACATAACAAGTAATTACAGGTACAAAGGCTTTTGTTTGAATATAAATCCTTATGAATTTTTGAACATTCAGAGCACCCTCCTTGATAATGTCCTGATTTCATACTCCGGGACAATAGGTGGCGGCATTCACCTGCATCCACCGTTAAAACCAAAGAAGGAAGAATTTAGTCTCGTTCACCATGGCAGAGGTAAGCTAACTGTGATTTTAAACCTTCATTTTCGCGTGTCTGTGGTGTGTGCACAATTTATTGTTGCGGAGTTTTCTGGGAGTGTGTTTAATGTAGAAAGAGAGGGAATGTGTAACGGTATTAGCTTGGCAGGTCACAGGCTGGTCGCTGACTGGCCAATGTTTACTTCTAGTAGCATTAGCTGCGGCGCCCCTAACAAGCTACCAGTGGAACGACGCACATATGCGGCAACTTTGCGTAACTTTAACCAGGAGCCGAGCTGCGTGTATCAGCTAAAGCTGGCTGGGTTTGATTCAGTTATAGGTGCTAAATGCTACATAGTGGCTCAGCGAAGGATGATAATATAAAGATGGTGACAGCAGTGTGTTGCCATCATCTTCCGGGAACACTATCTCGGTCCAAAGAAGGAAGACATGCCCAACAAAACAGCTCTAGCTCACATATTAGGACGAGCTTAACATGTTTGGTACAAGTAGCTTATACCAGTGAAAGCACTAGATAAAAGTTACATTACCATGTGTAATTGAGGCCATAAGTACTTAGACAGTTACTTTATTCTTCAGGCTCTGAGCTTTAGTACAGCAGATACCTTGGCGTCATGTATCTGCTGATACCGAGAACCGATCTGACACCGATGTCAAAGTAAAAGGCTGATATCTTCATTTTCAGGAAGACACTGACTGGGAGCAGTTCTTTTCTGTGAAAGCCAGGATTACACTGTGTTGCAGACAGCTGCAGATGTCAGTCAGCCCTGTTACACATTTCAGATCTGCTTGAAGTACCTCAAGGATGCGTAGCAGGATTGAGATTAATTCAATAAAAAAAATTGTAAAGATCTGTTTACATTATTTACTTAGTCAGTGTATGAGTAGTTACTGCTCATACGATGGTCTTTCCAAGTTCTAAGTCTCATAGTGCGTGAACTTCCGCGCGCACACACACACACACACCCACACACACACACACACACAGACACAGACACACTATGCCATGGGTAGAGTGGAGCTGAGTTAATAACAACACACTGAGACCATGTTGCTCTGTAAGGAAAATAAAAGCTTCCCAACAAGTGTTATATTGAATTTAACGAGCGAGAAAAAAGCTGATGAGGACAACATTGTCGCTGTAGGACACCAAGCATCTTATCTCCCATTTTACTCTATATACCAGTAAGAGACACACGGTAACATGCGGTAATTAATATATAATTAATTCTGTTAGCTAACCCAATGGCTGTTTCTGTGTAAGAAATAGAAACCAGCAGTACCGAGGCCCAGCAGGCCACCAGGCTTGTGAAACCCCTGCACATGTTCCAACTTTGCACAATTTTTTAGGTGGAGCTCCAGCTTTGCATTCTGCACACCTTGGACAACAGACATTAGCTGGTACTTTATTTTTCCACAATCAGATATTGAATGTTACAGTCAAATGTAACTTTTTAAAACTTAAGGTATATAATCAGAATAGCTGTTCACAGTCCTAGCAGGGGTAATCACAGAAAATGTTATAGAATAGGATTCAATTCTATAGTTTTTTCAGTATCAAGGCAAAATACAAATGTAAGAAATAAAAAACTGCAGTATTATATGAATAGTTATCTGTTTAAATTCAAATGCAGGCATGCTCAACTCAAAATGGCTTAAAAACTGCTCAAAAAAAAAAAATACAAATGTGTTTAGGCTCCAGCCCCACCGTGAACAGGATAAGCGGAACAGAATGGATGGATGGATGGATGGATGGATGGATGGATGGATGGATGTATGTATGTTTTTTTAAGTTGTTGAGAAATCCACATTTGGGCCTAAAAATATTCAGAATACTTCACAGACACAAATAAACCCCAAAAGATTGGTGGAAGAAGATGATGGATACCATTTATACAATTTATGAATTTATGCTGTTATGAACTGAACATGGTTGGTGTGAATTAAGTTCATTGTGGTTTGGCCATGTGTCAACTGTTACCTCGTCTTTCCACAGACTCACAGCTTGCAGGACATGAGGCAGCAGGCTGCCATCACTGCCAAAGTCTTCATTCAGAGAGATTACACTAATGGCACCATGTGCCAGTTCCAAACCAAGTTCCCCTCTGAGCTGGAGACCAGGGTAGGTCCCACTTCTCCACAGTGTTTCTAAGCATGACTTCAGCTGCTTAAATGGATGCCTTATGTTTCCATGACCTGTGTCATGTTTTGTGGATGAGTAGACACTCCCATTATAATTTTTATATTATTTTGAAATATTGCTAACAAAACACTGCTTAAACTGTGCATTTATTATAGCACATTATTATAGCTTAGCATTATAGCATCTATACCAGAGCGTGCAGAACCACTATTTTTGTCACTAGTAGCAAAAGAACACAGCTGGGAGGGGTATGAACATGGAACAGCAGCATTGTCAACAGCATCCTGCTGGATTTTGTCCTCATGTGAACCACAGTGGAGGTGGGCTAAGAGGAGGAGCAGGTTGCTGAGACTGAACAGGAACAGGCTGCACGCCACATTAAAGCCGGTGCCAGCACCAACAGTTCAGAGTTCGCAGGACAGAGAGCTGCACTTTTAAAAATGGTCATACCACATGAAGAGAGCAGCTTCACATCACTTAAACCGCTCACTGGTGGTTTATTGGCACTTCCCTCTGGACTGGGTGGTCTACCATGTTTTTCCTGTTCTCTCACACACACACACACACACACACACACACACACACACACACACACACACACACACACACACACACACACACACACACACACACACACACACACACACACACACACACATAGACACACGCAGACACTGAACAGCTGGACAAAGTAAAGACTGGATTTCCTCTGGGAAGTAAAAGCTTAAGTCTCCGTCATAAAAAAGATTTTCCCGCATATAGTTTTAATGATCTGCTGTAATTCTAGTTTATGAAATATGGAATATAAAACCAAACCATTTAGTGGCAATAATTTTTGGACAGTAATTTATGTTGTTCTTTGAAGAAGTTTGCTTTAAAAAAAAAAAGCCTCATGTTCTTTGAGCCAAAATTACTGCTTCAGTGTCTGATTTCATGTAGTTTTGCAGAAGTTTGCATGCTGTAACTTTTTCCTTCCTGCAAGCAGTTGTTATAGACTGTAGGATTTAATATTTACAGTAAGTAATGAAGAAATATTTTATTTGTATAGCATGTTTTTAATACCTACATTACAAAAACAGACATTATCAGTGGAAACAGTATACCACATTACTCAAGCACAGAAATGCTTTGTTTAAAAAAATATATAAATAAAAACAGTGAGTTTGCTGACCTGACATCCAGGGGGAGATGTTTTTGCTGCCTTTGACCCTCATTTTCTCTTTGTTGTGCAAGAGACCACTAGCAGGCTTTGTTCAGAGGAATTGAGGCATCTAGGAGGAACAAAAGGTTTACACAGTTTTGCTCCTCGAGGCGACTGTTTGTTGTGATTTGGCACTATATAAATAAAATTGAATTGAAATGAATTGAATTGATATAGTTGGGAGCAGGAACATTTAAAGCCTTCATGGTCACAGCATTGGTTGTTAAACACTCCAACTGTGACATCAGCACAGCCCCATAACCACTTGTACTGATGCTTGAGGTGTGATGGATTTGCTGCAGTCTTCTTGTGAATGATAGGTGTTCCCTCTCACAAGTAGAAGAATTCCAAACAGGAAGCAGTGCGATCGCAGTTTTTTTTTTGTTTGCAAGTCTTTTCCTGAATGTTACTTTTCAAGCTGTTGCTGCATCTGTAACCTGGGAATTTATGACCCCTGCATTATTTAACATCAAATTAGTTGGGATCTAGTGTAATGATAGAAGCAGTGTCATGTGAAAGAGAGATGAGGTCCTATTGACGTGTCCAAAGAAAGCCATTCTGTCCTTGTGCATCACTTTGTAGCTGACTGGTGGTCACTAATGGACATTTGAGGCTCTGGCTTTGTATTACCACCCTGTTGTACTGTATGTCAGTCAATCATTCACTCCCATTGGTAGCAGCTTTGTTGGTCTGCCTCAGAAGTGATTATAAAGTGGGTGTCTGATTTAACTCCGGAGACCCACCCACTGTCAGAAAAACATAATGCGGCACCATTAATTACTGGCTTACTGATCTTTGTTAAGCAGTACCACATAATGCTCATACATGTGTCTTTGCTGTGCTTACCTGCACTGGATACTTCCTACCATGAAATGTTATAGACTTGGATTGGAAGGTCTGCTTTGTTCTTTTGTAGACTGAGCAGCTGGCATACTATTATTTACAAGCCTGTTCTTGGTCTTCTCCCAACTTTCCAATCGACCTGCATCCTTCATAAAACCATGGCGAGTTACTGTCCTCATTCCCTAGACTTTTTTCCTTCAGTTTACCTCGAAAGCCTGTACTGAATTGGGTCAAACTGGAACTGTTAAATGCTTCCACTGCTTGGGATCGGCTGCAAAGTCAACTGAGTCTCAGGGTGTTGGTTGCACTAAATGAATCTGAGGCATTTTTAAACAACATTTAGGAAGTCACATCTGGCTAGTCATCGCACAATTGACCTCCAGTGACTGTGATGAATAAATATTCAGATGTTTCCTTTCTCCTTAGTTTTTAAGTTTATTATTCTGATGTTTCTGATGTTTTATTTATATGCATATACTCCTGTGTTTATCACTGTTTGTATTGTTATGTAACCTCTACTGATTGAGCTGCTGCCTGTCATGCCAGAATAGTCTTGCAAAAGAAATTTTCAATCTCAAGAGTCCTGTTTTTCTGTTTAAATAAATACAATTTTAAGAAAAAACAGGACACATGGAAAGCCCAGTGTGAGAAAGTTTGCCAGTTCAATCAATGTGAGGGTTGGGAAAGAGTAGAATTAGTGATGCTGGGTTCAGGACACATGGTAGATTTACGTGTTACATAGTCAGTATACCAGTTTAGGGCACTATAGACTCATAAAATCGTGTCTTTTCATGTCTGAGAAGTCTGATAGGCTTCATGTTGCTACCTAATCAATCCTGCATCCATGCCAGTCACCCAGCTTCATTTCACAATTGCACATAGCTGCACAGCAACATCACTCCACTTCTGTTTTGTATACAGCTGAACAGTTGGAAAAAAAAACCTGAACGGCTGGCAGAACACTGTGCTCATTTTGGTCAACCTCAGAGAACTCAAGGAAATGCCATGCAAGACCCCCCCAAAATTCTAGCATGCTAGTCTTTCTTTGGGGATCTGGTGAGTCTTCCCAAATGATGTACTGTACAAAATGCATGATCATCCCTCATTTCTTTATATTTTGCTTCCAAAGAGCCAGACATTCTTATAATTTTTTTAAAATGATCTTGAGCAATAGTTCCCGAGGCTTTCCAAAGATCTTTCAAAGTTCAAAGTTTGGACATCAGCTCGTACAAGGACTGGACTGAAAATGAGTGAAATATCTAATTTTCAGTCCAATCCTTGTACTGGACCACTTTCAGAGGAATGTTTTGTTTTTTTAAAGCCTTTTAACACTGATCTATGAATCACTCAATCATAAAAATGGCACCTAACTCAAGGGATGAAACAGTGTTTTGTCTACAAATAACAGACAACTTGGTAAAGAACCAATTTTAAATGCTGTTGTTAGGCATCTTTGTTACTGGCCTCCTGTTGCAAAATACATCCCATGTTCCCATGATATCTGAAAAATGCCAAAAATAAAATATTTTTTCAGCTATTAGGTGATTCCCTAAGAGCCATGAGCTGAAAACTGGCATATCTCAGCATGGTGTGCAGGAAAATAGGAAAAAAATCCAGCAAAGACCTGAGTGATGCTTCTGGCCCGTGAGTCGATCCATCTGCTGTTCGCTGAAGCCTCATCAGAATTGGTCTCAGTGGAAGGGTGGCTGTCAAGAAGCCATTCTTTAGGAAAAGAAATGGGGTGAAGTACTGAAGAAAAGACAAGAAAGCTTATGTAATAGAGTTCAGTCTGTATTGAAGGATAAAGGTGGTCATGCTAAATACTATTTTTTTCCAAGCTTGTAACAATTGTAAATATATAAAAAAAAAATGAAAGGTTGGCTTTGGTTGAAAGGCTTTTGCACAGTACTGTAGGTTTTCATCCGTTATGAAACGCTAAATGTAAATGATTAACTGTTGTACATGGTTCCCTACAACAGGCCATATTCAGGCTCATATAAGGCATGATGTTGAATATCATTAGTCAAACATTAGGATTGTGTTTGTTTGTGGATATGAGATTTTTGAAGTAAGCAGGTTGTGCATTCTTTCTGTTTAAGCAAAACCATCAGGTCTTTGATCAGAGCGCAGTGGACACGCAGTCTTGTGGTTTTTCCAGCTCTGCTTGTCTTCATTCTCTTTTCAGATCTCTTTCCTGTGCAGATGCTTATGGAAAATAGTGCCAAAGAACTGGGAAACTACTCAGACTTCTAAATGTATCTGGCAGCTCGCTTGCCAAACCATTCAAGAGCTTTTTCATTAATTGACTGTTACATTTAGCGACAGTTATAATTTAGCAACTGGATTTGTAAACCCTGTTCAGCTTGTGCTCTCATCTAACATCTCAAGAACAGTGATATGGAAAGATTGATGTTCTGAGAAGTGGGGTTTCAACCGCAGCCTCTGAATTGGTGAATTTCAAAAGGAACAAAAGGCTCTCATGGTTTTTCCTACATAGAGAAATTTTTTTGGCACCCCAAAACAACATGCAAAGTTATTCTTGTAGTTGCTCCAAAATAAAATTCTGAGCCTGTAAACAACCAGTTTGCCAAATGCCAGATTTCCTGGTGAGAAAATTGTAAATGTGGTCGTTGGAAGGCAGGATTGAAACTTAACTTTATAATTTGTAAATTAAATTGTAAAACTATTTTTTCCCTGTAACTCATGTTTAATTCTAACAGTGATGCTTTAAAAAAAAAAATCTGCCAAAGATGGAACACAGCTCATACAGTGAGCGGTGTTAGCATGTAGGACATGTGTTTAATATCTTTCCTAATGGACACAAATAACAGGGAAATGCATAGGTTTCAGAGTCATTGCAGGCAGGCTGACAGCAATTACTGTGGTGTGTAGTGACCACCAAAGGTCCATTCTGAGCCAGGAAAAACTCTGGCTCTGGTTGGTGAGTAACAAACATGCCTAAGACCGTTGATGTCTTGGAGCCTTTTGTTGGATACTTCAGAGGGCAGGAAAACATTGGAGGGTTTTCAGATCCTTCGGTGGATTTCAGATTTTCTTGTCTGGTCTGGTTTGATGCACCATCATTTCCCCATAGTATCACAGAACCCATTTGGATACCAACGTGTTACTAGTGTCAACGCCCCAGTGAAAAAGGCCTCTGAATCCAACCATTCACCACACTGTTGTCAGCCTTCCCTGTGGCAAGCCTACATTCAATGGATTCTCAAGATTCTTATATCTCAAAAAGCTGAGTGCAGGATACAGAAAAGCTGAGGTGCTATCTTATTCAGTTTGTTTGTGCCACTGGAGAAGAAGAAAAACCAAGACTCCTTACTGAATTGCCACTGTGTGTGTCCTGTTTTCACTGTCACTTACTAACTGGAAACATTCATGGAGCCACATGGCCAAGGTATCCTAATCATTTCAGAAGGTGTTTCCAAATGCAGGAAGGAAGCCCAGTATTCCCTTGATGTATGACCAGTCCAAGAAAATTCAGCTCCTCATTTATCTAGAAATGGAAAGAATGGGAGAAAACGATCTGGTGCTAAGAAGATTGTGTTTCCACTCAGATATCCTGAACACACTCGCACTACTAATCAAAGTTAGGCCTAAAAGTTTTTTGTTGTTGTTTTTTTTATTACCGGTAATTAATTTTTAAAAACCCTTTCACCTTTGTGTTTTCTTGTATTTCAGATTGACAAACAGCAGTTTGAGGAAACGGTGAGGGCGCTGAACAACTTGTACACTGAGGCGGAGAAGCTGGGAAGCCAGTCGTATATTGAAGGCTGTTTGGCCTGCCTCACAGCGTACACCGTCTTCCTGTGTATGGAGACGCACTATGAGAAGGTAAGACTTGTTATACCTGTGCAGACTGATAGTGAATACAGCTGGGTTTTGAAGCACCGTACAAAATAGGGTTGTGAAGTTTTAAGGCGCTTTTAGATTTGATGTTCTTTGGGGTTCTGACAATAAAAGGCTTCAGGTAGACATCTGTTACATGGTTACAGGCTGCAGGACTGCTGCAACACAGCCAACACACACACACACACACACACACACACACACACACACACACACACACACACACACACACACACACACACACACACACACACACAAAAATCTTCATACTTTTGTTTTATTCAAACATGCTTATGAATTGTGACAGTGTGAATGTGATTGGGTAGCATTGTTACACCTCAGACAGCGGAGAGCAAAGAGGCTACAAGCTCCTGCATCTGCTGCTGAACTAGAGCAGGAAGTGTTGTAATGAAACGTTGTGCCATAATAAAATAAAACTCTTTATTTTTTAAGATTCACAGTACAGTTTAGTCCAACAACAAAGAAGAATGTGTAAGGACTAGGGATGGCACGATACCACTTTTTTATGTCCGATACCGATACTGATATTTTACATTTGGATATAGGCCGATACCGATATAAATCCGATATTTAAAATTGATCCAGGCATTTAAAAATATTTAAAAAAAAAAAAAAAAAAAAGAAGTCAACAGTCTCTCACACAACAAAATCAAAGTCTTTTAGTTGTCCCACATACAAGACTAAGGACCAGGGCGGGCAGAGCTTTTTAGGCAGTGGCACCAAAGCTCTGGAACTGTTTACCACTCCAGCTCCATTTAGCTGACTCTGTGGCATCATTTAAAAAATAGTTGAAAACTTTTCTGTTTAACCAGGCTTTCTGGTTTCTGACTTTATTTTTATTCTTTTTCTTTTAATATGGTAATGTTATTATGTTTTTAACATAGTGTTTTCTGGGGGTGGGGAGGTGATATTTTGTTTTAATTATTGTACAGCGCTTTTCTGTCTGTGAAAAACACTATATAAATAAACTTTACTTACAACAATAACTATCACCTGAATCCTGTTGCTTCTGTGTGAGAAGGTGATGCTTATGGCATGTTGCAAATTTCATTAGGGCTGCAACTATTTTTTTAGCAATTGTGTATTCTATTTATATTGATTACCCAAGTAACTGGATAAGAAATACTTTTTTTCATATTAACAGTTCATCTGCATATTTTAACTTCTGTACTGCAGTTTTTTCCTGTGTGAAACAAACAGGGTGGATGGAGCAGCTACAAAGTTCTCTTTTCTTCACCTCCAGCTGTTTCCCAGTAAAGGTTTAATGGAGGTTACAGGGACGAAAAGGTTTCTTTTGGACACTAGAAAAACATTTCCTTCTGCTCCATCTGAGCGTGCCGGCTCCGCCTCTTTCCGCTTGTGCAGACAGACTGCACGTAAATCAGCTGACTGCTGCTGTTGCGTCATCAGTGTTCACGTGAAAAACTAGGGGCTGCGTAAGCGCAATCTTGTAATGCTTTATATTTACAAGCATTCTCCTAAATACGTTTCTACTGCAGGTCTATATTTAGTCACAAATCAGGGATTAAAGTATCAAAAATATTTTGACGGGGAAGGGGTTCTGGACGGTCACTAGTTATAATAGCTGCGCTCGCTAGCAGTATGTCCGGGAGCTGAAGTAGAGAAAAAAATAACAGCTGATTCTCAGCACAGCGAGCACAACACACAAACAAGGCAGAGAGCGGTGGAGGCGGAAAAACATGTCAGCGATGATCGTTCAGTGTCAAAGGGAATCCGTCGAAGCGACGGAGGATCTGAGGGGGTTGTTTTCTAACTCCTGATCCCCCACTCCATTCCAGTAGGTGGCGGTAATGCAGCTCTAAGCTGGTTTGGTCAACCGCAAACCCACAAGAAGAAGACGACTGAGCCCTGTAATGCAGCTAATGTGAGCGAAACGTTATTTAATGTATCGGATTACATTTTTTTATTTCTTTCCGATATCCGATCCAGTAATTTAGGCCAGTATCGGACCGATACCGATACTGACTATCGGATCGGCGCATCCCTAGTAAGGACATTATTATAGTTATTATATCCATGCTCTATAAGGCTGTGTGCAGTGCTGTGAGATGTAAAAATATATTCAGAAATAAATAATTGAAAAAGACAAAAAAATAATTACAGTACAATATTAAATATTAAGTAAAATAAACTGTATGCAAAGTATCTTCTCAGGGAAAGCTGCAGAAATGTCTGCATGTATCACAGAGCCATGGCTCAATGGCTGAAGGTCCTACACACATGAATGCGAGCTTGAAGCCATTTATAATTGTTAACCTGTTTGATGTGTAAGTGCTCACCAAAAATGATTTTTGAGGGATCAGAAATCGATTGCTCCTAAAAATTAAGGGAGCATTCTTTGTGTCCATATGGATGAGCCTCTTCTAATAACACTCATTTGCCTCAGTGTTTAGCTTCTCTCTGAATTGTATTGTGCTGCTGATCTTGTCACAGATCTTTTTTTTTTTTTTTTCCTTGTTACCTATAGGCTTTGTTTTGGTTTGGTGTGAACAACATGGTGGCAACTACCCAGAGTGCATTGCGATTCCTGAGCTCTGTATCAGTCAAAATCACAGACTGAGCTTTAGTCAAAACCAGTCAACCCTACAAACTAACCTACTCTTGGTCCCTTTTCTAACTCCACTCACATTTTCCAAAATTCACAAAAACAGCAACACAGGAAAATCACAGCAGTGATGGTGCAACATAACAAAAGATGGCATCTCTTTCCACTTATTTCCCAAGAATCAATTATACAAAAGTTCTCAGTTGTGTGAGGTAAATTTGTTCAAGTGTAGTCAGTTCAGGTTTGGCCGGTTGACTGAGTAAAGTTGACAAGATGCTGTCAGGAATTGTCAGGCTGGCGACAGACACTTGGACCGGGTAGCCAATTCGTGGTGTGTGGATCACTTTTGTGAGCTTTTGAAGCTTGTCATTCGTTAATTTGGTGTGGGTGTGTGTGTGGCATAGATCACCATAAACACTAACAAGTTTAACTGTCCTTCAGCTGGCCATGCACAAAGGCCAAAGGACAAACAGAAATCTACAGCTGAACATACAGTATACCGTTACTATTGCTGTGGCAGATTCCTATTATTTTAGCCAAGCAGATTCCAACAGTTTCAGCAAGAGAAAGTGGCAACCTAACAAATGATAGCCTTTCAAAGAGGACGGACAGTTTCAGGAGGATTAGGTCATAATTCATTCTACTGTTATTTCTCAGCACAGCAGAAAATAGTCAGACAGGTGCTATGGGAGAATTCCACAAGAGCAAAGACGGTGACTCACATTAAAAGTAATTTAGAAAGTGCTTCAGAGTGTCTGCACTTGGTCTCTGCCTAGTGTTTAAATGGGTGCCAAGAGGCAAGATTTGTAGAAAGACTAAAGAATTTCACATCGCAAAACCCTACAGCCCCTTTCCCAACATTAAATCCTTTAAATCTAATAATCAGAAACAGTTTGATTACTTGATATATCCTTAGCAAACAAACAGTGTAGATATATTCCTCTCCACCATCACAAAGGGCTTGCCTGAGCTTGCTTGCCAAAGTGCTTGTTGGGTTTTGATAATTTCTTTGAGATAACTTATGGCTTACGTTAATAAAAATGTAATTTGAACTCTCTACACTGTTTATAATCACACAGAAGCAACAGAGCTATATAATATTTAAACACAGCACAAATCAGCCATAAATGAATAGTCTCTTGTTGCTTGTTACTTGAGAGAAAGCAATCCTTCTGTTTCCCAGGTCTAATGTGTTGGTGTGGAAAAAGTGATCCAATCACTGGAAGGTGGTAATCTGGAAGGACTACTCTATCAACATGAAGCTTTTTGGATTTTATCATTAAACACCATGTCTTCAGCTAACTTAAATGGGGAATTTGACCTGCCTCTTTTCCAGTAAAAACTTGTGGAAGATTTACACCTGTGCTGGGAGCATCTTAATTGGTCTGTGTCTGCAGGCTCTTTTTTTTTGGAGTTAAACTGTTTGGAAAACTAAGATGAATTAAACAGCACTCAAACATCAAGACAGTTCCACTAAGAAATACACTTCTACTTCCTATAAATCCTATTCTATAGAAATTAGTTACTGAGGGTGCATTAGAGAGGGTTCTCAATGAATGGGAGGGAGTCCTGCTGAATATTTATAGAAAGATATTTTTCTGTAATCATAACCTGTTAAAGGGAAGCACAGTGGTTAGCCTCACAGCAAGAAGGTCCTGGGTTCTAATCCATCTGGCCAGGACCTTTCTGTGTGGAGTTTGCATGTTCTCCACGTGTCTGTGTGGGTTTTTTCCGGGTACTCCACCTTCCTTCCATAGTCCAAACACATGCAGTTAGTGTGGTTAGGTTAACTGGTGATTTTAGATTGCCCATAGGTGTGAATGTGAGTGTGAATGGTTGTCTGTCCCCATGACAGGCTGGTGACCTGTCCAGGGTGTACCCTGCCTCTTGCCCTGTGGCAGCTGGGATAGGAAAAATATTAACCCCAAAACATTTTTGAGCTACAGATCCACAGGGCACTATTCTTTCTGGACTTACAGTACCAGTCAAAAGTTTGGACACACTCAGCCATTCATATGAATGATTAATTGTGTCCAAACTTTTGATTGGTACTGCAGTCCAGAAAGCACCCCTTGTGAAACCAGGAGGCAAGAGAGCAGGAATTTCTTTGCAACAGTGGTAAAAACTGCTACATACTCTCTATTGGCCAGTAAGAGTCCACGTATCCACTCGGATGTTTCTGCAAAGCCATGCTGTATCTGTCATTACTGTGAATGCTGCAAAGCATTCACAGTATTGTTCTTGTACTCCAGAAACTTTCGGTCGCTAAAAACTCAAGCAGTGTTTGGGCTACAGACACCGTTCTGGTATCAAAACGTTCAGCCTGTTCTGTAGATTTACTTTTCTTTTTTGTAACCTTTATACTTTTTAAGATATTGAACTTTTTATAATCTTCATTTTTTGCCATTCAAAATGAATGGGGAAGTTGAAAATCCTTTTCAAATCCTTTCATGCTTTAAAAGCTAATAACTTCAGTATACTTTCAGCTAGAAAAACCTTTTAAGCTTTAAAATGAAGCCAAGCCTTTCAGCTATTCAGCTATTACTTGGTGTTTCAAAATCTTTTACGGTTTAAGCACAGTGAGCGTTTAAGTTTAAGGTGTTTTTTCAGCCGTTTCAGAGTTTATAATGGTTGTGTATTGCGTTTGCTAGAGTGGGACCCTGATTAGTAGAGTGGGAGACTTCAAAACTTTCAGGTGGAAAATGTATTTTTAAACTGCCACTGTGTCCACACTCTTTGCGCTACAGCCATCATTTTATGCTCAAAATGTAGAGCTGCTTCTCTACTTTCAAACAATGTGTCTCTAAACCCTGTCAAATGTACACTTTTTAAACTGTAAGCATTCAAACAGAGGGAGTACCTTCCAACTCCTTCATTAACCTCCATAGTAATTTCAGAGAGGTGATTTTCTCCAAAGCAGAAATGAGCACCTTTTTTAAACTGCTCCCACGGCCACACTTTTGAGCCCAGGAAAATAAAAATTACACCACTGTTTAGAGCAGGTCCTTGTGACACTCACAGTTCAAAAATGATTTTGATAGGAGCTACGGTTTTTGACTTAGAAGCAGTTATTTGACAGGTGCGCCGAGGCAAATTTGACAGAGTGCATGCATCTCAGCAGGTAAGCAGTGCACCTGGCAGGCGTTTTCAATTGGCGCATTTACAAGCATTCAGCTTGGCAGAGCTCTCCAATATGTATGCTTGCAAACCTTGTGTGACGCTACTGTTGGCTCAGTAGTAGAAAGGGGGACCATCAATGCACAAGAAGCAGACAGAGCAGGTTCAAGTCGCACTTTACTCCAAACTTTAAAAATTTTCCATTGAGCATTTATTCACCAGCTTAAACTCTTTCAGCCAGATTTAAGCTCTTTGGAACATTTCCTGGCATTTCAGCTAGAGACACCATTTAGGCTTTAAAATAAAGCCAAGCCTTTCAGCTATTCAGCTGTTCAGCTGTTCAGCACTTCAGCTGTTCAGCACTTCAGCTGTTCAGCAGTTCAGCTGTTCAACAGTTCAGCTGTGCTTTGAAATAGAATAACTTCAGCATACATTCAGCTAGAGACACCATTTAAGCTTTAAAATAAAGCCAAGCCTTTCAGCTATCCAGCTGTTCAGCAATTCAGCAGTTCAGCTGTTGAAGCTCATTCAGCAAATAAAGTTTCAGCTCTTTGAAGCATTTCTTAGCATTTCAGCTGCAATCTTTCAGCTTGCAGCATTTGCAATTCGCAAAGTGTGCAATAATTATTTAAACAAAATTAGGCAGGTGCATAAGTTTGGGCACCCGTGTCGGTTTATTGATTTGAATACCTTTAGCACTAATTATTGAAACACAAAATTTGTTTTGTAAGCTCGGTGACCTTTGACCTACATACACAGGTGAATCCAATTATGAGAAAGGGTTAAGGTGGCCAATGGCAAGTTTCTAATCTTTGCATCTTCTCTGAACAGTGGCAACATGGGAGCCTCAAAACAACTCTCAAATGAGCTGAAAACAAAGATTGTTCAACATCATGGTTTTAGGGGAAGGCTCCAAAAAGCTGTCTCAGAGATTTCAGCTGTCAGTTTCCACTGTGAGGAACATAGTGAGGAAATGGAAGACCACAGGAACAGTTGTAGTTAAGGCCCAAAGTGGCAGGCCAAGAAAAATCTCACATAGGCAGAGGCGAAGGATGGTGAGAACAGTCACAGTCAACCCACAGAGCAGCTCCAAAGACCTACAACATCATCTTGCTGCAGATGGTGTCACTGTGCATCGTTCAACTATTCAGCGCACTTTGCACAAGGAGAGGCTGTATGGGAGAGTAATGCAGAAGAAGCCTTTTCTGCGCACACGCCACAAACAGAGTCGCTTGAGGTATGCTAAAGCACATTTGGAAAGCCAACTTCATTTTGGAATAAGGTGCTGTGGACTGATGAAACTAAAATTGAGTTATTTGAACATAACAAGGGGCGGTATGCATGGTGGAAGAAGAACACTGCATTCCAAGACAAACACTTGCTACCCACAGTAAAATTTGGTGGTGGTTCCATCATGCTGTGGGGCTCTGTGGCCAGTGCAAGTACTGGGAATCTTGTTAAAGTTGAGGGTCGCATGGATTCCAGTCAATATCAGCAGATTCTTGAGAACAATGTTCAAGTGACAAAGTTGAAGTTGCGCAGGGGCTGGATACTTCAACAAGACAACGAACCCAAACACTGCTCAAAATCTACTAAGGCATTCATGCAGAGGAACAAGTACAACGTTCTGGAACGGCCATCTCAGTCCCCAGACCTGAATATTATTGAAAATCTGTGGTGTGATTTAAAGCGGGCTGTCCATCAAACCTGACTGAACTGGAGATGTTTTGGAAAGAAGAATGGTCCAAAATATCTTCAACCAGAATCCAGACTCTCAT
The DNA here is from genome assembly GCF_007364275.1 of Archocentrus centrarchus. NCBI lineage: Eukaryota > Metazoa > Chordata > Actinopteri > Cichliformes > Cichlidae > Archocentrus > Archocentrus centrarchus. The sequence continues at coordinate 27,594,310 of NC_044354.1, forward strand.
TGGAAGCTATAGGAAGCATTTAGAGGCTGTTATTTTTGCAAAAGGAGGATCTACTAAATATTGATGTAATTTTCCTGTTGGGGTGCCCAAACTTATACATCTGCCTAATTCTGTTTAAATAATTATTGCACACTTTCTGTAAATCCTATAAACTTCATTTCACTTCTCAAATATCACTGTGTTCATCTGCTATATGATATATTTAACTGAAATTGCTGATCCAAACAACCGATGATTTATAAAGGAAAATCATGAAAAGAGTGAATAAAGAAGAGAGGACATGTATTCATGTATTCAATCCCAACTTAAAGTGCACACTCGTTAATGTGTATTATGGCCTGTAGGCATGTTTTGGTCCAAAAAACCAGGTTGGACATCCAGCTAAGGCCTTAATGCAGTAAGATTAACAGCCCACAAGTCATATTTTGAGACTTTCTGGATCTCTTGTCTGGCCGCTGATATTCAGTATATGTGTGTTTTGTTTCACTAGGCATTAAAAATCTTTCTTTTTTTCTTTTTTAGGTTTTGAAGAAAATTGCAAAGTACATTCAGGAGCAGAATGACAAGATCTATGCACCACGAGGCTTACTGCTTACTGACCCCATCGAGAGAGGCCTGCGGGTCGTATCCAATAATTCTGTGTCGATGCAAACAGTACATATCAAACATTTGCCCATTTGTTTCTTATTTTATTATTAGAGCATACAGTAGATGGAAAAGAGGAACCTTATACTCAGATTCCAACAAACAAAGGAAAACACAGTTAAGGGTACAAGAAAAGCAGTCTTGTGCAAGAATGAGGATGTACGGGAAAGGGGAATGGTGTAGTGAATATTATGGTCAACTTTAACTTGTTAAACATACCCTGAGATCATGAAATGTGAATGTAATAGGACCACATCTTAAGTAGAACAAGGAGCTTTCACAATGACCTAATAGATGTAGTGATTTACAGGCTTTCCACCCCCACTAACTGCTGGATGAAAATGGAAAGCAGCAGTCTCAGGCAACTTACAGGAAATCCAGCGCTGTGTAGGGATAACCTGTAAAAACACCAGATAAAAGTTAATATGTAATCTATAGCATCTGTGCACCAACATCCTGCCTGTCTCAGCGTATGCATGTGTGGGGTGACTCAACATCCCAATTAATTGCAACTGGGCAGCAATAGGAGATTAGGGATAACAAAATACGACCAAAATTGTTACCAGCTGAGCTTTGTTCCCACTCTTGCCTATGATTTTATAGTTTTGACAGTGATCTGGATTATATCACCAGCACTGTCAAGAGCTGTGCTGACTTTGGCACAGGAGAACTGGGAGATTGACAGAAAAGTCTCACCTGAACCATGGTTTTAACATTTGAGTCATGGAAACCTGATCGTATTTGTAACTGTCTGGTGCGTCTGCCTTATTTTACCATCTGGACTCTGAAAATGCAGCTTTTCCTCCAGCAGTGAGAGGTTTAGAGTTGCTGTGACTGTTGACAGCAGTTTGCTGTCACAACAACTGCATCCTTGAAAAATCAAAAGCTAATGCTGGCCAGACCCCCTGCTTTTTATAACAGAGGAACTGTGAGAACTGCTGGTGTTTAAAATAACATGAAGTGTCATCTGATGGGAATTGGTGTCGGGCTTCTATGTGCTACTGGAATAGCTGGAATTACCCTTGGCATTGATACCACAAGTCTCTTGAATTCTACCATTCTTGCAGTTTATCTGTATTGGCCTATCATTTATGTGCTTCAGCCACAACATTAAAACAGTTAAAGTAAATAACATTTGTCCTGCAATACAATGTTGTGCTTGCAAACCTTGGGTCACAGCATTTATGTGGGCATTACTTTGACAGATACCACCCACTTCAACATTGTTGCAGACAAAGCAAATGCCTTAATGACAGCAGCCTTCCTCAGCAGGACAGTGCTGCAGTCTGCCTCACAAAAACTATTCAGGAATAGCTGGAAGAACCCTACATCCCAATCTGATGAAGCATCACGGAGATGTGCCTTACCAAGTGTGATGATGCACAGAGGTCACACAAGTTATAATGGACAATTACACAAAAAAATTGGCAAACCTTTTGAGATTTTCCATGTTTCTGCATAAGAAAAGAAAAAAACCATGAGATTTTCCTAAAGGTAGGAAAAGGTAACTTCATTTAAAAAATGAAGTGACTATGCTCTTGAAACTTCTCTGTGGTATTCCTCTTTTCCTCTTTCCTGGCACAATTAATGTTTTCAACTCCACAGCTCTTGGCCCCAGCATCACATTATTAAACATTCCAATACCTGCTTGGTAAGAAGATGGAAAATCTCAGTGTATCAGAAGTAGCTACAACCAACATGGAAAGGCAAAAAAATAAGAGTGTTGAATGGAATTTACCTTTTAATTCAATGTGAAATGAACCCAGACTTGCTTCAGCTGCATTTCCTTGACGGATTCCCATCAAGATTGAAATCACCATCTTTGAAGACAGAAGCCTGACTAGATAAAAGCTAACATGGTAAGTCTCATAATTTGTGCTGCACTAGGACTTTGGTCCTAGTACAGATTTAATGCTGCCATAGTTTTAAAAATTGCTGCCACATTTTTCCAGTTATGAAAACCAAAGGGTTGGAGTCAAAGGGTAGAAATTAAAGTGAATTCTCTCCCCACATGTGCCACTGTTCTCATGCTGAATACTTCTGCTTCATTCAAAGAAAAATCCCACATCAAAGTGTAATGTGAGTAATATCGGCTATCTGCACCGTGAGGGTAGTTTCATAAAACTTCTAATGGAGAATTCTGCTTACTTTATGACTTCAGGATTTGTCATATATTCACTGAGGGGTTTATGTGCTCATTGTCCAGAGCACACACATGAGCCAAACCCATTAGCTGAACCAGAAAAGAGTTGAAGTGCCCTTTCAGCACAAAAGCACTCCCTGCACTTACATCTCTTTAAGTCACTGTAATCAAACAATTATCACATTTTACTTAAATTGGCCCATTTCCTTGTTTACTTTTCTGGCCAATGGGCTCCTGCCACATTCATGTCATGTTGGAGAAAGTGGGAGAGAGAGTGACTTTAAATGCTTCAGCTTGAGAATAGATTTTTGTCCTACTGAAAATAAACTAAAACAAATTACAAAGTACAACTTACAGTTGTAATATGATGGAAACAAAAACAGACTTATATGGAATTGTGTGTTATATTATTGCCACAATTTGCATATTGAATAACAGTCTGGCCTTTCTGTTTTTTACTGTAAAAAAAAATTACATTTGATGTTATCTACGCCAAATAAACCCCTCCTAATTTTTTTTTTTTTTAACCAGTTCACACTTTTAATGTGAAGAAGTAGAGCAGTTCAAACAAGGAGGTTAACATATATGACATAAAAGTATCAGTTTTAAACAGTTTCTCGTAAAGCTGCTGAAGACAGAAACAAAGGTTTCAGAGGGCTGACATACATGATTGGAAACAATTGGAAGTTCTGATCTTTTCACAAACAAAATAAATACAAGAGAATTTTAACAAATGTAAAACAGTTTTACAAAGAATACCTAACACCAGAGAAAATATCATTATTCATGTGTATTGCATATTATGCATGTTTCTGTATATAATATACAGTCATAATAATTATTAAAAAAGCACACCCTCTTTCAGTTATAAGGATTTTATGTATCAGGACATTATGAAAAAGTATTCTGGTCTTTAGCAGGACTTAAAAATTAGGAAAATACAACCTCAGATAAACATAACAAATTACAGTGTCAACATTTATTTATCAAAAATTAAGCCGAAATGCAGAAGCAGTGTGAAAAACTAAGTACACCCTTCCTGATTCCATTGGAGTTAAGAGGGTCAGTAGCAGACAGGTGCTGCTAATCAAACTGATTAATTTATCATTTGCATCAGTGAACACTTCTATGAAAGCAGAAGTTTTGGGATTTTGCTGGTCTACAGCTGTGTGTTAACACAATGCCACAAGGAATGATATCAGCAATAATCTTAGAGAAACAAATGTTGCTGCCCATCAATCTGGTAAGTGCTATAAGGCAATTTCCAAATAATTTGAAGTGGAAAACATTCAAGATTGTTGCCAGTCTTCCCGTGAATGGACGTCCCAGCAAATTGGTCAGACTGTGCAGAGCTCAAAGAAACTGCAAAACCATAAGCACTACATATTGCAAAGCTGTGATAGCAGCTTGATTCTCACCTGTTGGTGAAGTAAATGAAACACATTTGTTGAAAATCATGTTCCTTAGTGAACATTATTTACCCATAGTGAAACTAATATCTTTTCATGGTTATGATTGTGAAAGCACAAAAGAATTAAGATAAGTATTAATAAACAAGATGTACTTCATTTACTCCAAAGGTTGGGAAATTACTGTGTTACAGCAGCCAAAATCTGAAAATCAGCCTAGCTCAATGAACACAAAACAAATGGCTCAGGAAGGTAAAAAAGAGAGAGAGAGATACAGAAACGTTGGAGCTCAATTAAATAGAAAAAATGAAGAGCTCAATAAATCAAAATCTAATGCAATAAGAAGTTTAGTAAACAAATAAATGCAGGCATTGTTGACTTACTATTACCGTAAATTTCAAGCAGTAGATAAAGACAAAGAGATTCTTTCACTGACTCTGTGTATTTTGACCAACAGGACCACATTAATGTGGTTTTTACCATGAAAATGTAATGCAAGCTGTAAAATGTTAAAAACAGACTTGGACAGTAAGACACACTTAATAACTAGAGTTCCTACAAGGATTGTCTAGCGTGCCATTGATTGTATTTATATGTAGTTATTATTAATTCTTTTTATTTATGAGTACCTCAGATAAGTGGGTGTGGATCATCATCAACAGACTCTGTTGCATGTTGCCAACAATCAAATGGTTTAGTGCCTAGCTTACTCATACAAGACAGAATATCCTGCATCACATCTTCAAGCTTGTCTTTTCATTTTATTACACTGGAAATGAAAGCTAATGAGAACCAAGTGTTCGAGGAAGCTACTAATAATCCACTGCTTAAAATATGATGATGTGTCAGTGATTTGAAAGAAGAGGTTTTCAAGGAAATCTGTTCCAGCAAACAGCATTTTCTCTTCATTTATCCGGTTGTAAAATTGGTTTCATTATCAGCAGCAGTTATTCCACTGCACTGATTTTTCTATCCCACATCTCACCTTGTATTCTTAGAATGCTAAGCCCTTAGAGACAGTATGATCGTCAAACACAGATGGCTTTTGTATATCTGCTGGTCTTCCCTGCTGGCAGATGCCCTAAGACCACTTCTCATCCCATAAATTGTTTCTTTCTGCCTTACAGTAAATCCCTTTTTTTCCCCCCTCATGTCTGGAAAGATGAATAAGACAGGGAAGCTCATTGAGGATGTGCTGGGCTCAAATCATACTGAAAAGTACTTTGTATAGAGGTTGGACTGGACCCAGTCCTGCACTGATGCATAGACATTACCATCAGAAAGAGTATGACGTACCCAGTAAATGCTTTACCAGGGAAATGTTGCATTTGGCAACATTTGAGATACCGTAGACCCCTCTGGATGAATAAACTATTGCACTAATACAATACTGATGCATAGAGAGATTAATCTTCACATTTGAAATTCCAGCTGAATGCGTCCATACATTTACATGTCTTGTTGCGGAATGCAAACCTAGAATCTTTGTGAGTAGCTGTTGATAGAAAAGGGCATTGGAGCTTTGCCACAGTCAAAGACGGGGTGAACCACAGGCAGCGAGCACACTGAAGGATGTACTGTATGTGTTCTTTTAACCCTCTTCATTTTGCAAAGTTTCCTTCTTCTGTGTCCTCCAGGCTTATAGTAATATATTAGAAGTCAGGACATCAATCTTTTATTTAGTTATTTTGGCCACTGAACCTGTTACAGTAAATGCCCTTATTTGCCAGTTGTTCATCTTCATCTATTGTATGAAACTTCCTCGTCTTTACTATGTGAATCCATCCTATCTATCCATAGTCTATGAATATGTTTCAGACTCTTAGTATGCAGTGTGCTTTTCTTAAAAAAAAAAATAGTCACAGTCTTTTGATCCATTGCATGGAACCATGTACAAGTGGTCACTTGTGATAACGCCCAACAAAGAATTATCACCTGACTCTGCAGTAGTCTCAAACAGCTGATTATTTCCAATGTAAAGGGCCACTTTCAGACTATGGCAAATGAAAAACATCTGAATACTATCTGGCTAGATTTCCATAACTGAAGTTACTTTCATTTTAATGTGAAGCAGGTAGTGTACACTTGGTTAATGCAGTGACACAATATTAAAATCCAATGTTGTTACATTATCAAAAGTACTGATGAAAGCAGATTTATTTGCTGAAGTGTGCTAGGAATGAAACTTGTGATTAAACAAATAGAATTAAACAATTACAGTTTTTCAATCTTATTATTCAAAACCTAAAAATGAAAAACTTTGTTACTGTTGGTCTGGCTGATCAAGAACACACAAGCCTTCCTTTCCCACCCCTTTTCTATCCTCATTGTGGCCAATCAGACTAATAGCAGGATTTTTGGCTGCTGAGAGCGTCCCAGTGAAGGTCTGAGGAGCATGATGGATCGGCCTCTAGTGGGATGACTCCACTGTAAAAAAACAGACTTTATCCCCAGTATCCATTCAGCCTACACGGTGCCAAGACGGTGTCCTGGCATCTCATCCAAAAAACATTTTGCTCCCAATAAAGTGTTATTTGTTTTCATGTACAAACAGCACAGCACGTCAGCAGACCTGTAGATTAGTCTGCACATATGATAATGTTTAATGTCAGTGTAGAGCACTGGGCAAGATTAAAGTAAGAATGGGATTCATCATTAGATCTTCTTATTGTCTGAAATTTGAGGGGGTTTTTTGTCTCCTGCCAGGAAATTTATTTACAGGCTAAAGGAAGATATAATTTTGACTAGTGTGATGCTTTTTGTTGCTGCAGCACATGTAAATCATCCTGAAAACATTCCCAGAGCAGGAGCATTATACATCATGTTCCTCCTTTGTAGATCAATGCTCAAACTGCACCTATGCCTGATTCCAATACTCTTACATAACCAAAGACATTTTTTTTCTTCCCATTGTTGGCCACAGCGGCTTTCATCCACAGTAGAGAGACGGGGGGGCAACACCGAAGCCCACACCGCAACGCGGTAAATGTGGTCACCGGCTTCACCACTAAGCCACCCGGGCGCCCCCAAAGACATTTTTTTTTTTAATGAAATGTAGTGCTGCTATTTATTTGTGATAGAGATGGCTTACCTTCATATTAACCACAGCAGCAGTGTTCTGCTTTTTAACCATATAAAAGTGACCTGAAAGATTTTCTACAACTACAAAAGTAAAAAAAAAACAAAGAACCAAGCAAATTAAACTTCACACCATTTACCCTCAGTTTTTCCGTTAACATTCGTCTACTTATGTTCCCTAAATTAAGTGAGGCTATGTGATTCACTGCTCACTTCTTGCAGCTGCAGCAGTGAATCTACCCTGCAGCAATGCCACACAGCTGTTGCAACTTTGATTGCAACAAGGGTTGATATTGATTTGTTATTTGGGTGTTATAGTTTCCACGTCTGCAAGTAGACTTGGGTCCAGGTGACTAAAATTTTCTCATCAAATTTAATTCAGTTCAGTTGAGCAGTATTTGTATAGCACTAAGTCATAACACAACTTGAGTCCCTTCAAGCTGCTTTGTACTGTAAGGTATATTACAATATTACAGAGAAAACCCCAACAATCAGACAACCCCCTATAAGCAAGCACTAGGCAACAGTGGGAAGGAAGAACTCCCTTTTAACAGAAGGAAACCTCCAGCAGAACGAGGCCCGGAGCAGCCATCTGCCTCGACCAGTTGGGGGTTAGAGGAAAGACAAGACACAATTTAATGACATGCAGCAAGTGAAAAGTAATGTGCAGACATGAAAGCAGCAGTCTCAGCCTATAGCAGCTTAACTGAGGGATGCTGCAGGGCCACCTAATCCAGCCATAGATAAATACATTTAAATTTTTTCTTTTTTATTTGCTAAGAAGATTTTACATAATGCCCAATGCTCATGTAATTAACTAATGTCACTGTTTCTGCAGCAGCTGTTTGGCTGAGCAGAGTTGCAGGGTCTGCAACAGCCATCATCAGAGCCCGCCTCCCTGAGGACTACCCAGACCTGCAACCTTAATACTGCGTCTCTACAATCTATCATCCCTATCATATGCATGTTCCATTCAGAGCGTCCTTCAAGACTAAGTTTGAGAATTTGTTCCTGGCACTTTTTAGCATTCTTTCTTGCTTTTCTGTCCCTATTGATAAACTGAATATTGAAGTCTGTTAAATGCTTGTATTCACCTGGCAACCATGTCCCCTTAAAAGAAAATTACTTCTCATTCAACTAAAATGCATTCTTAATCTGGTTTCACGGGATGTTTTTTCTCTCAAGATATATTATAATTTCAAAGAGTGACAAACTCTTGTGAGGCAGGTGGTTTGCTGGAGGTATTGTAGAAAAGAGTCCTTGTGTGGGATTTTTATTTGTTTATTTCTTCTTTTTTTAAACTTTTCTTTTCTGGTTAGGTTTAGGCACTAAAACTGCTACTTTGTAGAAGTAGACATAGCTCAGGGTCTGAAAAATGAAGTCAATTCAGAAGTGCCTTAAGCCTGCATTCTTTTAAATGGCCTGCAGGGGGCGACTCCTCTGGTTGCACAGAGAAGTCCAATTGAATGGAATTCAAAGGAGAAATGAGCCTGCTGATCACTTGATTTAAACACTTTCCTTATGAGTTTATGGTCTCAATCACAATTAATATGATGTGGTGTTCATTTAGTAATTTTGGTCCCATTTTGGGTCAAATAAAATATTAAGCATTCTTAATGGTTTTATTATTTATTGTGCAGCTACATTTTGTTTGGCTAGTTGCTGCCATAAGAGCAAGTAGCACGCTCAGTTTCTTGGCTATAACTCGAGAGTCCTCAAACAGGCTGTTGGCAGCGTGGTGGCTACTTCTTTTGCTACTTCGTTTTGCCCCCTCATATATTTGATTTGTCATCTGACATGGAAAGCAAGACGAGTACCCATATATATGTGAAATGTCACAAATGTTAGCCCAGTGAATTGTTGTTTGCTTTGAGACATAGTAGAATGCAGTTTAGTTGTATGGAAAGATCATTTTTAGGGGACTAGGCTTTTAGCTGGACTAAAATGCTAAAAGTCTTCGAGAGATTCCGAATTTATTGACATTCTTTAAGCAGTTATATTTTGGACTATAAATATGTTTTGTGAGGACTATGAGCTTTTATATATGCCTGTCCTTTTCAGAAGGTCCTTTTTAAATAATAAAGCTGACAAACAGGGTAACTAATTTTTATGACACTATGGAACACCCATGCTTTAAGGAACTGTTCGAGAAGGAACTGAGAGCACTGGTTATCAGTGCTGCATGCCTTAGCTCCCAATTTGTTTGCTTTATTTTTACTGATGTATTTTTTAGGTGCTTGGTATTTTAATCAGCATGTTTCCCTGCCAGGTGTGAGGTTATAATTTACAGCTCTCGACATTCCAGTCAGTCACAGATTAGAAGTTTAATGTATATCACTGATTGATTTATATGGAAGCTTGTTTCCACCACTGGAAAAAAAAATGCCATCAATAACTCGAAATTTGGAGTTTGGTATCTAAACATTTCGAGTTAGTAAGTCAAAATTTTAAGAAAATAACTAAAAATTTCTTAAGAGCTTGAAAAAAGGCAGCTGGGCTTCTTTAAGTTTCTGAAGATGTTTCACCTCTCATGCATCTGCTTTAGTTCTAAAACCGAAAGGTGGAGAGTCCCAAGTATTTGAACCCTAGTGGGGTTTGTCCCCTTTGGAGGTTGTTGTTGACCCGCTATTGATCATGTGCATAATCACATGAGCCAAGGCCTAAAAAAAAGGGCATAGGTACCACCCGGGGTTTTGGGCAAAACCACTGTGAGACCTTGCCCCACCCTATCGTGAGCTATTGAGGTCACCCGAAGAAAGGTATGAGTGGGAGTAGAGGTGCCTAGGAAGGCATTTCAAGACTGCATTATATGTGGCTGGCCGCTAGTGTCATAAGGCACCACCTTTGTTCAGTGATGGTCATTCACAGTGGACATTGATGGCTTCTTTTACTCCACATTTTGGAGTACGAAGACAGATGGTTTGAAAGGGAATACTGGAATCCTCAAAAGAGTGTCCTTTATTCTTTAGATGCAGATTTACAGCTGAGGCTTATCCTGTTAAGGTGGCTTTCCTATGTTGCGCTATGCATTTATGGAGTGGCTGTTTGGTTTCACCAGTGTCGATGTCTGAGGACTCCTCAGTGCACTGCACAACACACACTATGCTGCCTAGCTTGTGTTTGGCAGGTTTGTCCTTTCGATGAACCAGTTTTTGTCTTTGAGTGTTGCTGGATATGAAGAACACTGGGATGTCATGCCTGGAGAAAATTCCCCTGACTTTCTCTGACAAACCTGCTACATAAGGGAAGATAATGCTGGTCCATTTGTCATTCTCTTTCTCCCTAGCTGGTGTCTGACCTTGTTTCCTGTGCATCTTTGCTGATTTAATGAAGTCCCAGATGGTATAATCACATGGTTTAAGAGCTTTCTTAATACAGTCATGGCCGAAAATGTTGGCACCCCTGAAATTTTTACAGAAAATGAAGTATTTCTCCCAGAAATTTTGCAGTTACACATCTTTTGTTATGCACATGTTTATTTCCTTTGTGTGTATTGGAACAATACAAAAAACAGGAGAAAAAAAAAGCCAAAATTCATAATTCTGTGCAAAACTCCAAAAATGGGCCACACAAAATTAACTTAACCCTATGACGCCAGCGATTGCCGCTGAAGCACCTGTTGCGTGCCCTTACCTGCCATGAACAGCTGTTTAAGGGACTTTGAATTACCATAATTCCGTGACTGTTTGTCCTATTGGAAAAATTCCAACAGTCTGAAAGCTGAGATATTGCACTTCACATACAATATAGGGTCATTACGGTAATTGTTGCCAGAAGTCCGCAAACGGCAGCCCTTTTGAAATTTGACATGTGTTGCGTTTGACATGTTTGGAGGTATAAGGTTAATATTTGGTTGCACACCCTTTGGAAAAAAATAACTGAAGTCAGTCACTTCCTATAACCATCAACAAGCTTCTTACACCTCTCAACTGGAATTTTGGACCACTCTTCTTTTGCAAACTGCTCCAGGTCTCTTATATTTGAAGGGTACTTTCTCCCAACAGCAATTTTAAGATCTCTCCACAGGTGTTCAATGGGATTTAGATCCGGACTCGTTGCTGGCCGCTTTAGAACTCTCCAGCGCTTTGTTTTCATCCATTTCTTTGTGCTTTTTGAAGTATGTTTGGGGTCATTGTCCTGCTGGAAGACCCATGACCTTGAACGCAAACCCAGCTTTCTGACACTGGGCCCTATATTGTGACCCAAAATCCTTTAGTAATCTTCAGATTTCAAGATGCCTTGTACTCAGTCAAGGAAACCAGTGCCAGAGGCAGCAAAAAAATCCCAAAACATCTTTGAACCTCCATCATATTTGACTGTAGTTACTATGTTCTTTTCTTTGTAGGCCCCGTTCTGTTTTCAGTAAACAGTAGAATGATGTGCTTTACGAAAAAGCTCTATCTTGGTCTCATCTGTCCACAAGACATTGTGGACAGATGAGATTTTGTCTTACTCACGTACATTTTGGCAAACTGCAGTCTAGCTTTTTTATGTCTCCCTGCCATAGCGTTTCCTTTCATTCAAATGTTGACATATAGTTCGCGCTGACACTGATGCACCCTGAGCCTGCAGGACAGCTTGAATTTCTTTAGAACTTGATTGAGGCTGCTTATCCACCATCCAGACTGTCCTGTGTTGCAACCTTTCATCAGTTTTTCTCTTCTGTCCACGTCCAGGGAGATTAGCTACAGTGCCGTTGGCTGTAAACTTCTTGATTATGTTGCACACCGTGGACAAAGGAACATAGAGATCTCTGGAGATGGACTTGTAACCTTGAGATTGTTGATATTTTTCCATAATTTTGTTTCTCAAGTCCTCAGACAGTTCTCTTCTCCTCTTTCTGTTCTCCATGTTTAGTGTGGCACACACAGACATACAATGCAAAGACTGAGTCAACTTCTCTCCTTTTTATCTGGTTTCAGGTGTGATTTTTTTATATTGCCCGCACCTGTTACTTGCCACAGGTGAGTTTAAATGAGCATCAAATGCTTGAACCAAAGTTTTTTACCTGCATTTTGAAAAGGTGCCAACAATTCTGTCTGGCCCATTTTTGGAGTTTCCCCTCTTTTTTTAGTGTTTTTCCAATACACACAAAGGAAATTAATATGTGCATAACAAATTGTGTGATTGCAATCATTTTCTGGGACAAATACTTCATTTTCTGGAAAATTTTCAGGGGTGCCAACATTTTTGGCCATGGCTGTATATGTGTGTTCCTTTTTGTTTCCTTCCACCGCTTGGTGTTGCAGGATCCTGATCACCCCAAATTTGTATTCCAGTGGTTGGTAGGAGTCAAAAAGTAGGTACTGGTCTCTGTGTGTGTGGTCTTCTGGTAAAATTCAGTATTGAGACTTCAGTCTTCCTCACTGAGTACAGCACAGTCAAGGAATGGTTGCTATCTCCCCTAGTGAACTGTTTTTATCCTCTGAGTTGAGGTGCTCAGTGAAGTCTTCTACTTCTTGGGCTTTGATTTTAACTCAGGCGTCATCCACATATCTGTACTAGTGGCTGTTGTGGAAGGAGCTGTCTTGCTGTAGTCATTTTCTGACCACCTCCACTGCCTCAGTTGTATGTATACAAGTGAAAAGTGAAACCTCATCAAAGGACACTATGGTTTCATCTGGATTCAGCACAAGTTTGCAGGCCTAGTTGGTGAAGTCAGTGAAGTTTTTAATGTGACAGAATGTGTTACCCACATGCGGAGCTAAGATGGTGGCAAGGTGCTTGGAAGTGTTGTAGGTGGGTACGTTTTTATTGATAACGATGGGTCTGAGTGGGACTCTTTTGTGGAGCTTCGGAAGGCCACATAGTGTAGCACCTGTAGTAACATCTAGGGCAGTCAATGGCTTTTTCCTTTCAAGTTGTTGTAGGCAACAGATGACTTTCTTCTTGTTGTTGGTTGTGGGGTAGGAATATGATCAATAGTGGTTCAACAACCACCTCCAAAGGGGACAAACTCCTCTAGGGACCTGGCACTTGCCACATTTTGATTTTTAGGACTGAATAGGTCTCTCGAGAAACCTAAAGACGTCCAGTTGCCTTTTTTCAAGTTCTTAGGACTACCATGACCTGGATGACTGAGAACCTACATAGAAGCTCAAAATTTCGAGTTAATAAGTTGAAATTTCAACTTGCCTCTGCCAGTCAAGAAGTTCCGTGAAGATACATTGTTTCCTCGTTTACCCAGAAGTAGAAGTCGGAAGGCATCAGCTGTCCAACAGTTCAACATGAACACAATGATTCCATACTTTTTATGCAGTTATCATTCACTGGAAGACATTTCAAGATGAAGAACCTGATACCAATTTGTTCATATTTGCAATACACTGGTAGCTCACTGATGCTGTAGCTACTCGATTTTGAGTGCACATGCATCTGCACAATGTGCTTCCTTCCAGATAACAAATGATGTTTTTCATGGAGCTTTCTGATTGGCTGCGATAATTCAAATTTTTTTGAGTTATTGACTTGGAAATTAGAGATACTTAACTCGAAATTTTGATTTTTTTTCCTCCAAATTTCAACTTATTAACTCAGAATTTTGAGTTATGGATTACCCTTTTTTGCAGTGGTGGAAATAAGCTTCCATAGATTTAAGAGATTCTTCTCTGTATTGAGAAACCCAAACTTGTGCCTGCTCTGTATTTAGCATGTCGTACTGTAAATGCAGTTCCTTGAGTCATGGTTGTTTTCTTTGAAAACTGCTATGCATAGGGTTTGGTGATTACTGTTTTCTTTTTTTTTTTTTTTTTTTGGACTCATGTTCAATAAGCATATACTGTATTCATATATTGTGAGCTTGCCTTTGAAGTATTAAAAGTGCTCTTGTTAGTTGACAGTGGTATGAGGCTTTGAATGTTGTTTGTAAGTAACACCAGGTTTTAAACAGTAACTGTGCATCTCAGTCCTGACTAATCTGTACATTTCTGAAGTTCTTCAGACCCACAGCCTCAGTGGGAAGAGCAAATCATTTGTTTTGTTCATGCTAACATGCTGATATCCAACACTACAATTCTTGTTCTGTGGAGAACCTCAGCTCAGTTTTTGTTAAGTATTTCCAAAGGTTAAACCGCATGTACAGCCGATTGTGTTTCTCTTGTGAATGTGGTCTGACGGAAGCATCTTGTAAAAAGTCTATATGTTGAAGTAATGACCTTTTGAATGCCATAATTAAAGGATCATCAATAACAAAGATTTGTAATTTTTTAATAAATGTTTCTTTATTTTTTTTAATTTACTGATGTCATTTATTTATATTATATTTGAACTCAGCTGATTGTTTTTTTTTTGTTTTTTTTGCTTTTTTTTTCCCAGTTGAAATCAAAATGTTAAATTAATCTTAAAATTGTACGCTAATAAAAAAAGTCATAAATATTTTACACTGTGCTGCCTTCTGGGGTTATTTGGGTAGTTTCTGCATTTAAACTTACAAAGGGCGTATTTAGGTCATGTAAGAGATTTTTTTATACAAGCAACAAAGAGTTGAAAAATAAAGCATAGATAAAGCAAATACCGATGTGCCAACAACTGCAGTGTCCAACTTAACAGCATTAAAAATCATTTATAACCTGGTGCAGTTTTTATAGCGGTGAATTGTTTAAATTCTACCTTTTTGGGGCTAACCCTAAACCTAACCCCCCTAACCCTAACTCCTAACCCCTCTGGTTAGGGTTAGAGTTAAAGTTCCAGGTATGGCCACTTCTATTATCAGGTGTGCTGACACAGACAGCTGTAGCCACTAGTTGTCTGCTAGGCCTCTATACTCCACTGAACTGGAGTCATTAAATTAGACCTTTTGACTGTTTATGCAGTTGGTACGTTTTGGACCATTTTAATGGAATTATTTGACAAATAAAATGGCCTGATGTCAAACACAGACCACCATAGAAATTTGCATTCCAGTTAAGTAGAGTGAAATTATAGTATTTTATGTTCTGTTATATAGTTTTATAGTATATGTTCATACTAATTGGTATCTGTGGTTGTGCATAGCACCTGTACACCTTATAGTGCAGTGATTAAGTATTTGCCTCCTTCCTGATTCCTTCCTTATTTTTTTTACATATTTGTTACACTTTGAAGTTTCAGATTATCTAACAAGTTTAAATATTAGACAAATATAACCCCAGTAAATACAAATGCAGTTTTTAAATTATGAATTCATTTCTTAAGGGAAAAAACTATCCAGACCTACCAAGCCATATGTGAAAAGGTGATTTCTCCCATTCCTGGTAAATCGTGAATTAATTATGCTTAACCACATTTTTTTTGGAAAGCTGAGTTCAGTTTCATTAGCCCACAACCAGACCTGAGTACTGCCAGAGCTTCTGGCCTCTTCAGGACCAAGAAATCACTTAAATAGAACCTGTCTGACAAAGTGAAGTAGGCTAAAAGATCTCAAAAAACAACACATACCACGATCTGAAGGAACTCGGGAACAGATGAGAAACAAATTCATTGATATATATCAGTCTTTAAAGGGTTGCAAAGCCATTTTTAAGGCTCTGGGACTCCAGCGAACCACGGGAAGAGCAATTATCCAAAAATGGAGAAAATTCGGTTGAGTGGTGAATCTTCACAGAAGTGACCAGCCTACCAAAATTACTCCAAAACTGCATCGACGAGTCACCCAAGAAGTCAGAAAAGAACCCAGAATGACATCCAAAGAACTGCAGGCCTCACTTGCTTCAGTTAAGGTCAGAGTTCATGATTCAACCGTAAGAAAGAGACTGGGCAAAAATCGTATCCATGGGAGAGTTCCAAGGAGAAAACCACTGTTGACCAAAGAGAAGACAAAAGCTCGTCTCACATGATGAGCTGAAACGTGTAAATGTGACAGTGGCTCCAAAACTCAAAACACCAACATTGATCTTGGAGAGCTATTCGGCCTCCTGTGAATCCCATTGTACTGAAGCTGGCGGTAATTCAAACTTGCATGTGTGTGTAAGAAGCACCTGCCTGTGGTGATGGAAGGTGACTGCTGCTGCTCACTTCATGCTAGAAATCCATAAAGTGGCTCATGGTGCTGGAACGTCCCTAACACTTACAGAAAATATATTATTATAATCAAAATATGAAAAATAGCCAAACACTTAATTTTATGTGATGTTTTTGCCCTTTCTATCTAAAACAAGAAGTAATACCATAAGAAAAAATTTAAGTGGCTGAGGCTTCACCACTGACTGATGTAATGGGGGCTATATCCACCTTTTACATATAGTCTTTGGTTTTATAGCAGGAAAGCCTTGTACTCTTTTTCATGATGGAGATGGTCCTAGTGAAGACAATGCCCTGTAATTGTGTGAATCTTGCTATGGCAGATCTGTGGCACTGCAATAACAAAAAGGCTTGAAAACCACTGTTTTGGCTGTGTAACTGGCGACTGTGCTTATTTCTGCAGAGTTTAAAGTGTCGCTGCCCATCCCACCCAAACATCTCTGTGCAGATGGGAGAATTTCTCATTGCAGCTTTCTCATTGCCGTGTAAACCACAAATATATACTTGTTCATACGTGGCATGTCACTTTGCTGCCTTTACTCTGCATCTCAGTGTTTAAGAGGCATGCGTGTGTGTACCAGGAGAGAAAAACCTGATGGGCTTCACATCTCCAGGAAGCTGGGTGGTGTTTGGTCCTACTGTGTGACTGAGCTCACTTTAAACTGCAGCACAATAGATTGCCCAGAGAAATGTCTGGCTTCACGCCAGGATCCACAGCCAGTGTCCTCCTACAGAGAAAGCAGCCCTAATTTAAAAACCGCATAAAGATTTTGGGCAGCTTATACCGCCTCGCTTCTAAATGACTGTACCTATCACAGCTGTAATTCATCGGCTTTATGGTTTATTGGTTGTGTTCTGGCAGAAATGCCATAATTGGGCTTTACTGTAAACATCCCTCCCTTCTGCCAGTGGGCGATGGGTTAAGATCTGTCTGTGGCAGACAGGGAAACAGGATTGTTTGGTATGTTGATGTACCATCCTGGACTGATTTAGTGAAATAAACTGTGGCTCACAGTGTCATTGTGGATACTTCTTCCCACAGCGCAGAAACATTTAAAAAAAGTGTTGGTTAGCAGAAGTAGAAACAAAATATGACCTGCAGGTATATCATATGGGCAGGGCTTGTCAGTCTGATCCAGGCTACCTGCCAGTGCTGTTTCACCAGAGAAAAACACTAGATGGACACACCCTGATTGTAAATCATTTCTACCGCAGCTTCTTCTACAGACAAATGTTGTAATGTGAGCTCCAGGCCACATGAGGTCAGTGCTGTACCACTGCAAAGACTTGTTGAACAGCACTGTAGTATTTTAATTGACCCCTACAGCGATGGGATGTTACAGGGGCCATTTTGCTTGCATGGTTTGTATCAGCATTTCAGTACAAACTTGTTCTGACTGATCGCCTGAAACGTTTCCATCCTGATGGCAGTCTTTTAAAGAATTACACCGCCCCTATCCATAGGACGCATGAGCTTACTGAATACTTTGATGACTGTGAATTGACGTGAATCATATGCTATGACCTTCTTAGTCACCATATCTCAACCCAGCCTCATACAAACCTCTTTTACACACAGTAATGATGGTGCATCAAGGGCAACGTGGCTTTAAGTAGCTTGCCAACAAACATTTTGACTCCAGTTGAGCCACCTGCCTTCCAACTGGTGGACAGCACTACTTCTCCCATGGGTGCTCTTAAATGAACACTTACGGGAGATTTTGGACCGACATCTACTCTTTATTGGGTACACCTTACTAGTGCTGGGCTGAATCCCCTTTTGCCTTCAGAATTCTTTGTGGCACAGGTTCAACAAGGTGCTGCAGATGTTTCTCAGAGACCTTGGACCATATTGACATGATAGCATCACACAGTTGCTGCAGATTTGTCCGCTGCACTTCCATGATGAGAATCTCCCATTCCTCCATATCTCAAAGGTGCTCTACAGTAAACTCATTGTCATGTTCAAGAAACCATTTTGAGATAATTTGAGGTTTTTGACATGGTGCGTTATCCTGCTGGAAGCAGCCATTAGAAGAGGGCTACACTGTGGTCATAAATGGTCAGGAACTATTCTCAGGTAGTCAGGTGTTTAAATGATATTCATGTGGAGCTCCAAAGTGTGCCCAGAAAATATCCTCCACACATTATACTACCACCAGCAGCTTGAAGCAACTGATAAACAGCAGGATGGAGCCGGGCTGTTTACACCAAATTCTAACCCTACCATCAGAATGTCACAGCAGAAATCGAGGCTCGTCAGACCAGGCAACATTTTTTCAATCTGCTGTTGTCCAATTTTGGTGAGCCTGTGTGAATTGTTGCCTTCTGTTCTGAGCTGAGAGGAGCGGCACCAACAATGATGCCGCATTCAAAGACACTTAAATCATCTTTCTGCCCCATTCTGATGCTCAGTTTGAACTTCAGCAGGCTGTCTTGACCATGTCTATATGCCTAAATTGCTGCCATTTTAAGGGCTGATTATTTATTGGCGTTGACACACAGTTGTACCTAACACTCACAGTGCCATGAGTTTTTCAGTGCCACCTCTTTTCCCTCTGTTTATACCCCACTCCACATTTAATCATTAGTTATTATTAATCTCTGGCTCTCTTCCACAGTGTGTCTTTTGTCCTGTCTCTCTCCCCTCAGCCCCCAGCTAACTTACAGCTTATAAAAATGGCAACATCTAAGCAAAAAATATACAGTCTGTTCACAAATTGTACACACACTTTGACATTTTTTGCATTTTATTGTTTTGTAGATTTCATTTTATCTACACCCAATAAGTCATAATAAAAAAGCAAAAAAATATAAAGTTATCGCAAATGTACTAAAGATCAAAGCTTAAATGTGATCTGTGTCTGAGAGGGGGGGGGGGGGGGGGGGGGTGCGTCTGGCGCAGGCTGAATGCTGCCAAAGAGAGCTGATGTTAGCACACCGTCCAGTCTGTGTTTCAAAGTAACAAACTTTCCTGATGCAAGGCTTCGGAACTGAGCAGCAAGACAGCACTAAATATATGTCAAAACTCAACATCCCACTGTGACAGGAAGAATATTCCACAATCAAACACTGGCCTAAAAATATTAGCTATCAGCAGCTTAAAAACCAAGAGGACTACATGAGAAGAGGTGCATCAAGATCAGTAATGAGAAAAGACACAAACACAATGTTTTGTACACTCAGTTCAAGTATACTATTAGTATACATATATTCATGTAGCTGTTCAACATGTACTATATCCTCAGAAAACAGAGGACCAGTTTGATAGCACCATTAAAATAAAACAGGATTCACACATCATTGTACAAAAGAACAAAAGAGAAAAACAACATATATGGAACTGACAAACAGGGAAGAATACGCTCTCTCTCTCTGTTGTTAGAGGATGGTATCTGTGCCGCCACAGGATGGACATCAGCTCTTCTGTTGTCTCGTGAAGACGGCATATGAAGCAGTGAGAGGAAATTTGACAGCACGTTACTATAGAGCAGGCCTATGATCCTCAAGTAAGAAGTGCCACTGGCACTGGAAGACTAAAGCCACACTGGAGTAAAATATAAAATTAAAAATCTTTAATCACTTAAAAACACTTTCCTGGTCACATTTGAATTCGTAGCCGATAAGCAGAAGAGGATGGATGGATGAATGGATGGATGGATGGATGGTTGGAGGGATTAAAGGGAAAACAGAATGTAAGGTACCTGCAGCTTACGAGCTAATGACAGGAAACAATTTGGTTGCACGAGCTTACAACAGAACACTGAAAATGTGTTTCTACTATGTTTTGCATTTTTTATGAGACACATTTATACACCAGGATTCCTGTCTCTTAACAATGTGCAAACCAACCTGTGGTGCAGTACTGCAACAAAGACGTACATATTAAAATCACGGTTCAGTACAGCTTATTAGCTAAACTAATTAAGAGCTTCCTGTATTTTAGCGACCAAAGCAATAACAAGTAGGTTTTTTAATTGCAGCACCTTGTGTGCAACCAGTTTCACCCAGTGACGGCCACCAGCCTCCAGCAACCACTCACCAACTGGTCAGAGAACACATATTTCCCTAGAGACTGGGGGTTGCCAGGGGGGTGATGATTGGTCTTTAGGCCTGTGTGACTGAGACCTAAGGAAGAAGAACTCTCCTAGAGTTGAGAAATAGTAACAATAATAATAATGATTAAAGGCCTTACATTTAAAGAGTTATTTAATTTGTTTTACTTTAGCACATATATTTTTTGACAACAATTCTTAGGGTGTGCTCATAGTGATGTAGATGTGTACTGACTTCAGTACATGTCTGGAAAGTTGTGAACCACTAGAGGGCAGCATAAACAAGCTGATCAGAGGATGTTAAGCTACTCTTGGCAAGTTTATTAAATATAAAGCCCATATTAGAAGCAGTTATTGCCGCATGTTATAAATAGGAAAGATAATATTTCCAGATTTCTTTCAACATGCTTAAAATAACATCTTCAGGTTCTTCACAGACTTTTAGTGCAACTCTTCTTCTGTGGCTACAATCTTGTCAATGCAGTCTGCAGAGCTAAAATGGCTTTGGGCACTTTAAGGCACTTTAATATGCCACGTTTCAGCCATGGTAGATTAGTCTTCCAGGCGAATCAGGTAATTAGCGCTTGTAATTGGTGATGAACGGGCTGTTTTTGCTGTGCAGAAATTGCTTCTGCCACAGCTTAATTTGAGAAAAAAAAACAAACAACAAAAAAAAAAAGAAAAACTCAGTAAAAAGCTTAAATAACATCTTCAGTAGGAACCTTAGTTTATCTGAACTTCAGTGTGTAAAAGCTACTTTTTTGGAAACTGCTAAAAAAGTGGAGAAAATAGCCTATATATATATTTCCCCACACAGGCTGCTGTGCTTGCTGTTGATGATTCCTCTCAATCTCCAGGCGACCTGGCACCGACAAACCAAACTCTTCAGGGAGAGCTTTGGAAGAAATAAAAAACACAAAAAATCCACAAAAAAAGAAAAACAGTGCAGCAGGGTTGTTTTAAAAAGCTGCATTTCAAAGTAGACAGACTTGTAATGGCATTCCCTGATACTGCACCTTGTGTAATACGCTTGCCACTAAGCTGCAAGTGTTTTAATCACTCATTAAAAAGAAAAAAGTTCTCTCTGTCACAGGGCTTCACCATTCTCTTGATCTTAACCAGAAAGGTTGGAAGTGTTGTGAAAGCCTTAGCTGCCGCTGCACGGACAGCAGGGGGAATCAGATATTCTGTCTGCTGGAGGGAAACGGGTGGGTAGAGGGTCAAAGAAAGCGACTGCCTCATGGATGAAGGGAGCATTAAAACAGATAGTTTGACCAGGGCAGGGCTGATCGGAGGAATCCACATAGATGAGGCATGTAGTGGTCGGTGGGCTTCAGACGGTCTTTCTGCTGAAAGGACAGGCCAGTCGACTCAACTCCTGGGCTCTGTCTTTACCTGTGGGTCACCTGGTTATTGAGGAGGCCTGGGAATGTCTGCTCTGTTTCCGTGCTTAATGAGCCACCTAGAAGAGCAGCAGCAGAGAGTTACCATCTTTCAAAAACAGACGGACATCTTGTCAGGCAGCAGGGTATTTTAGTAAAGTCAGAGAACAAGTGTGTGACGTTTGATGGGTCTAGATTGAATAGTATGCATCTATGGTGTGACTTTGAACATCCCAGGTCACATCATTCTCGAGTTATGACTAATGTTAAAGTTTTTGTGGAACAGAAGCCGGCACCGCCAAGGCTATGACTATAACTCCACTTTCTCTTCGAAACAGCTGAGCTAAAAATAAATAAATAAATAAATTACAAGTTGTAGTGGGTAAACTAATTTAGTTACTTAGGTCAAACATAAACACTTGCCAAACGAGCAAAGTAAAGCCAGCTGTAACAGTTAGCTAAAAGTAAAGGATACTATGGTTAGCTAAAAGTAAAACCGAGCTAAAGGTCATTCATAAATAATTTTGGCATCAAAAAAGTTCAGTAAGAATTATTAAAAGTGTTTTTTGTTTGTAAGAAGTATTTGAGCAAATGAGTAATTTTAATTGTACCATCTTACCATTATGGCAGCTGTACATCCACACACGGTGACCATCATATCTACATCTGCATTTCACGATGTTATTGGTGTAGTCTGACTCTGGTACTTCATAGTTTGGATTAATTACAATCTGAAAGAGGGAGGGGCATGAATGAGCCTTACACTGGAGCTGCAGTTTGAAGACACTGTATTAACAGTTGACTGTTGATTTAGCAAAAAAAGCTGAAGGCTGTGGGAAACATCACCTGTAAAATGTAATCTCCAGGTTTCATATCAGTAATGTCGATCCACTGGCAGTCGATATCATGCCTGTAGGTATCCCAGCAGCCCACAGTGATACCCTGGTCCCCAAAGTTGGCACATTCATACCTCTTTTCAATACCTGTAATAATAAAATATGACATATTACTTAAAATCCTTCTAAGATCTGTATTGGGTGCTTGCTCATAGGGGATTGTGTGATTGTGTGGGTTTCTTTCTAATATTATGGGGTCTTTACAATATGAAACACCTTGAGGTGACTGACACTGTGAATTGGCCCTATATAAATAAAATTTAACTGAACTGAATTGAATTGGGCCGCCTCAAATATATGGGTCCAATTTTAAGATTCCTTTTGGATCTGTTTTGGTCTCCACCAGCTTGTGAGAAAACTAACTGGCTGTTTCGCTGCTAAATGCTCCTCTTTGTTCATCAGCTGGCTGCTAACTGCTAAATTGGTGAATTTCATGGTAGGTGTTTGCTGAATCCTGTGGCTGCAAACAAAGTTGATCAGAGTACTTACAGTATAGCCACTATTGAATACTGAATACACTTTAAAGTCCAAGCAAAAAGCTGAAAGACACTGCAAAGCTCCTTATGTCTTGTGGAACTCCCATAATTAAAGCAGCCACCCTTTTGCAGATCTTACCTTCATCACACTCTGAGTCCTCCAGGCAGAAACTTGCTTTGTGTCCTTCAGCCACTTTTGTTCCGTTGAGGCTGAACAGGTCATAGATGGTGAATACCTCCATGCTGTGATAATGCCTACGCAGACAGACAGGAATGTACTTTAGCCTTTGAAAGAATGACACTTCTTGTCTTTTTAGCTCTAGTCTCAAGGGAGCCAGTGTTCTTTAAATACATTTTTCAAAAAAATAAATGGTACCTGTAAAACAGGTTGCCTTTTAGATAGGGTCACTTGTTTTCAGTAGTCCTGTTGGTCCTGATATACTGAAAGCCAGCAGCTATGCGAGGCTGCCAACAGTCCACTGTCTTTTTGCTCATAATTTTTAATGAAGCTGTAATTTAGGTTTCTAGAAGGGATTCTATAGGTTTATAAATCCAACTCCTGCACAGGTTTGGCTCTCATCATCATTAACCCTCTGAGGTCCAAGTCATTGTAGGTGGTAACTTCTAACCCTAACCCAATATCCAAAATTGTCTTTTTTTTTCTTACAAGTCTTGGAAGGACATCTATCCACGTTGGGGTGGCCCCCAGTATATGATCACTCATATGGCCATGCAAAACAGTGCTTTCACTCTCACTGACCTGTGACAGTCGTGCCACACCCATGCGTGCTTGTCAGCTTTGGGTCGGAAGTCAGACTGGCCGTTGTTGTGGATCTGTGAGGAGAAGCGCAGCAGGCGGCGGTAGGAGTTGGCAGGCACCTGGCTGGATGTGGAGGACAGGCAGTTCTCCTCGTATGCACACTGCAGCATGAACATGGGCCGGTCCTCCATGTAGGTGGTCTGCTCCACCACCTGAGGGTTCAGCACCAGGTCTGGAGCCGCTATGGACAGAAGGAAAAACACATGGTGATGAAACATTGTTAGAGAGATGGAGAAATGGCTCTAGTGACTCAGAGGGGATAGTGTAATGTGCAGAGTAAAAGAATAAAAGCTTTTCAATGTAAATGTAAGAACTAATAAACTTAATAAAAAAGACTCCAGTCAATGTATAATTAAAAATGAAAATGTCAATTACTACTTCTCTTTATTTATTCAATCATGCCCAGGCGGTGTTCAGGCAAACTTTACACAAGTAGCATTACATGACCTTTCAGTGCACTGCTCATTTCATTGTCTTACTCTCAGAACAGGAGACCCCGGCAGCATGACGACCGCCTCCTTTGGGGCAGCTGAGGTGGGCTCCATGGTGTAGGCAGTGGGACAGAGACATCTCAGTTCCAGAGCAGCGGACGCCACTCATCACCACAGCATCAGCGCTCACCTCACCCGGCCAGTACCATGTCTCCTGTGGAGAAAGCACGGTTTACCATAAGGGTTTTAACCACAACTTATCCATATGTGGTGTGATGCAGTGCATCGTGCAGATATCATATTGTCAAAAAAAAAAAACACTCCTAATCTGGTGGCCTGTCCCTCACTACAACAGCAGCAACAACAGCTCAACCACCACAGCATCAACTTGTGTGCTCCAGGAGGAACAATTACTCATCCCTATTCAATTTCTATTTGTGGTCAGAAGTTTACATACACTCATCATGGGCATGAATGTCATGGTAATTTTATTTTTAGGGTAGAATGATTGTACAGCATACATCTTTAATGACATTAAAAAAACTAAAGAACTGTTGTAATGCAAGTAATGACGTAATTGTAATTAATGTAATTACTGAATTTAGTACAGTAACAGTAGCATTACATTATTGCATTACTGAAAAATGTCATATGATTACAGTAATGTTACTTGGGAACTCAAGTTGCACCTTAACCAGAGGCTTTTGGTAGTTGTGTCCAAGTTTCAATTGTCCAGCTGTTGATTTGAGGTGAAGTTGAAGCATTTGGAGGTAAATGGACTGGTTTACCATTTACTTCACTTCAAATCAACTGCTGGACACTCTACTCTATATGGGTACTCAAAATGCTTTAGACAGCATGCCTCATGCACCCATTGATACACATTCATGTAAACATTTTCTACATCTACTGTAAGTACTAACGTTCACACACATCTGGAGCAACATAGGACTCAGTATATGGCATGCAGACTGGAGCAGACATGGATTGAACCACCAGCCTTCAGATTGGTAGATAACCTGCTCTACCACCTGAACCACAGCCACCCACAAGGTAGTCCTCTTTCTTCTTCATTATTCCATCCACAATGTGCAATGTACCAGTACCACTGGCAGCAAAACAGCTCCAGAGCATGATACTACCACCACCATGCTTGACATGCTGATACAGTGTTCTTAGATTTGAAAACCTCACCTTTACTCCCCCTCTTGTCATTGCGGCTAAATAGCTCAATCTTCATCCCGTCTGAGCATAAAGCTTTTTTCCACAAGACATTTACCTTGTCCATGTGGGAAGCTGCAAATTTCAGTTGAGCTTGAAGGTGCTGATTTTAGAGCAGAGGCTTCACTGTGTACAGGGACGCTGGCATTCCAGTAGTTTTCAGTTCATAGCAGGCTTGAGCCTTGGTGGTTGTTCAGGTTGTTCCTGAACATCCTCAGCAATTTCCTCTCATCAGAGGTTAACCGTTTGAGTCTTCTTCTAGACTTTGGCAAAATGGTAACACATCAGAATAACTTGCAATTATGTACAATTGTTTGAACTGATGATCACTGAATTGGCAGTTGTGTAGAAATAGCTCCAAGAGACCTTACCAACTGTAATCTAATTTTTCTTAGATATTCACTGAGTTCCTTGGACTTTCCCATTGTTCTAAGTATTGGTCAATCCAATGAGTGCTGTCAAACAAATCCTGTTCATTCTGCCAAAGAGAAACTACCAGCTGTAGCCAATCATGATCACTAATAAGAAGTTAATAGGGCTTGGCCTTATTACGTTAATGCACATTGAACCTTCAGCACCACTTAAATTTAATTGATTTTATGTATATATCTGATCCACACAGTCTTTTGACCCAATGTGGATCACAAAAAAGCTAAATAAAACTTGTGCACCCAATTCTTGTTTTCTAAAGTCATTAAAGATGTATGCTGTACAATCATTCCACCATTAAAAAAGAACAGTTCAAAGAAATTATTAAAAGCCAAAACTTACCATGACATTCATGTCCATGAAGAGTGGATGTAAATTCCTGACCACAACTGTATATTACATTTGATGAGCCTAGTGGCCAGACTTTAACTCAGTTAGGTCTAAGTTGTCACTGGTGATAATCCCCAACCCTATATTTTGACTAAAACCAAAAAGGACTTTTGAAATGACTGATGAATTACAGCAGCAGAAAACAGTTAATCCTGTGAGGTCTGAGTACCCAACTTAATCCTAATCCTAGCACCAATGTTTTGGTGACTTTGTTGGAAGAAAATTTAAAAATTAAATTTTTGATTGGGGATTAGGCGCATTATCGTTGAGGATTACTTAGACTTCACAGGGTTAATATCTAACAATAAACACTCCCAAAGGGCTTAACTGCATATTATATTTTATTATTTAAGCTTATTTCACTGACATCACTTTTACTGATAAACTGCTTTAAATACTAAATGTGGGATTTTTTTGTGATTACATCATATCACTGTTATTTTTTCCAACAGCCAAACTGCTTAAATTACTGTTATTACTATAAAATATATTAATGTTTATTGAAGTTATTGTTATGATTTTGTTTATAAAGCAGCATATGAGCTATTATCTGCATCCAATGTCAAAATTGAACTTCTGGGTTTTTTCATGTGCCTGGGTCTTTGACCCACTGCTTTATATTTCTGGAGTTTCATATTTTGGTTTGATTATTGATTATTTACATTTTACATTTTATTTATCTTATCAACATTTATGCCCTTTATTCTCTTTCAGAAGCAGTAGATGTGGGTCTTTCAGAACAATAAAGCAGACCGACATACCTGAAAAAATATTTTTTGATATTTTTAAAATAATTTCTTAAAACATTCTTTAAGTCAAAGGTTTTTTTGTTTGTTTTTAGTGATCGATGATGCTGTAACTCAAAGAACTGCTGTAAAGGAAGGTGATTCTCTTCTCTGGGAACTAGAGGGTGCACCCAATCCTTGGACAGAATCATGCAGGGAACATTAAATTATATTCGTGATGGTGTAGCAAACAGATAATTAAATTGTGACTACTTTCCATATTGTAAAGTGTTATTGCCTGCAATATATTTATTTCCAAAAAGCTCAACTTAAAATGCCAAATTAAAGCTCTGCCAATTTTATGCCCATATCGCTAATGTATCATGGCACAGACAGATGATGGAAAATGTTGCATAATATGTAATATAGTACTGCATTTCTGTTACAGCTGAGAGTCCTTCTCAATCCTGCCGGAAGGTAAATACCTTATAATCATACAGCTCTTCATTTCATGGCGGCGCAAACACTTTCAAAAAGCCGTTAGCACAAAGTCCCCTCACCCTCCTTATCTGCTATTACTATTACCCTGTTGCACTGTAAACAGTGTTTTGGGCCGCCTAGTTCACGCCCAGGGCTCTTATTCTAAACATATTACAGGTGTATGTGGTTTACAGAAAAACCAAAAGCTACATATACACACAGATCCAGAGGACAGTGGCATGTATGGAAGTATGTAGCTGCCAATGTTTAATAGATATGATTTTGTCAACTTGAAACTAAATTTTAATTACATATTTTGTGTAGACATGATAAATAAAAATAAAAAATTTTAAATGCATAAATACTGCCAAGATGAAAATTTTTTAAAAATTATTGCAAATCTCAACCTGGTCATGATCAATCAATCATCATTATAACCACCAAATTTGAGGTTAAAAGGATTTTCCATTTCAAATTAGTAGAAATTATGCAGCCTAAAATTGACCTGCGACCCTGAATTGGTTAAGCGTAAGAAAATAGATGGATGGCTGGAACAATAAACAAGTAAAACAAACTATTTCAAAATCAGCAATTGTTTGCATAAATACTGTATTTTTATAATGGAAGCTTTTGCAAGACCTCTCATGAAACAAGTTTACAGTTATGAAAGTTTGAGCATTTAATATTGACGATCCAAAAGGTCATCCCCATCCATTATTATTGTGCATTAATCAGCACAAATGAAAATTCAGATGCAAACTTCCAGCTTGAAGTTTGGATTACACATTATGTGGTATGAAAAGAATGTCATAGTTTTCGTTAATCTTATTTTGGTCTTCTGCTTGGGAGGGAAAATGATTTGTAATTGCAGTAATTTGGATTTTTTTCACTATGAAAATAAAAATGATGTTAAAATCAAAATTTAATTATATATCCTATACACCTAGCCATACAGGAAGAAATTACATTTTCTGTGATTAAGTTATTTCATTTTGGCAGCTGTAGCCTCCCACAGGACAGATGTGTTAGTAAAGACAGGAATACAGTTAACTCGAACATCTGCACAGACACCATCAAGGCTGATTTGTCACATATGTATTTAAGCCTTTTGTGCCAAAACCTTTTTTCAGCTGCTAAGATTGAAATGATCTGATGTGAATGTACTAAACTGTGAATGTACAGGCTTTTTAATATTATATAAGTAGAAGAAATGTCCATTCATTACTAAACACTAGGTGACCAAAAATCATTGGGATTTTATGTCAAAATTCGGTTGAGTTTTGATGGGATACCGACTGCAAACACCATCCTTTGTCCACAACAAAAGCAAGTCAGTTAGCTTGAAGCTGGTGAGTCACCAGCCAACTTGCTAACTCTGACCATAACATACACAAAAGAAAGCTACTGACAACCAACTGACCCAAATGGTGATTTAACCCCATACAAAACAGATGAAGATGGGTTAGATGGGGTTTTTGATTGGCAGCAGGAAGACAGCCATGACCCTCTGGGTGCGGATTCAGGACAGAAAACAGCTCTTCCATGAACAGTTCCTTTTCTCTACTGAACCTTTCAGTCCATCCACAATAAATGCTGAATTTTTACGATTTCTTCTCTGTGTTTTTGCAGTAGATGGAAAAAAAAAAAATGTCCAAACATCCATGATTTGGAGGTATGCTTGTTCGTTCTTGTTCGTTCTGCTGCTGTCTGGAGAGTAAAATGCTTTTTATTTGTGTCCAAAAAAAGAAAGAAAGAAAAAAGACTCTCTAAGCAAGGGAAATGTTTCTACTTCTTGTCACAATGGTACATTTTGAATTCCATTTTCCACTGGCGGCACAAGCTATTTGCTGTAAGCTGCTTTCAGTGCTGTGTCGGTAGATTATTGCTGAGTTAGTTGTATTCAGTAGATGTGGGTCTATATACACTTGGGTAACATTTTATTTTACAAGCCCTATACATACAGCAGTTTCCTATAATTTCCTCAGAAGAAAGTAGTGAATCTGTGAATTCTTAGGAAGTGAGGTGCGATTTGGTGTTAATTAACAGAAAAGCAGAGACTGTGTTAAATTTGTACTCGTCCAATTTACTCATTCCAATTATCTGCTAGAATAACCAAGAGAGGCTTTGAGTCGCTGCACAGCAGGTCAGCTGAACATGCTTAAAAAAGAAAACGTCTGAAAGAGAATAACAGTGGACTTTCAATAATGAATTACAAATGCAATTCTATTCATCAGTTTAAATGAAGCAGCTCTTTCAAAGAAGTCATCCACTTCTGAGGAAGTCAACCCAACAAACTGTACTCACATAACTTTGTCTCTTTTAACTCGAGCTTTTGCAGAAAATTTCTAATGGGTCATTTTCTAGAAACTAGAAATTAAAGATGTCGTTTACAGAGAACTGTGAAGAGACTTTGCTCAGATTCAAACCGTCTGGCTACAAGAATGCTGCATTTGTTGGTTTTGTTGTAAACATTTTAGCCGTTAAAGATATTAACCCACTCCAGCAGGCTGAATCCACCCCCTGGCTGCTGTGACTCATACCTGGAAAGCATTGCTGGCAAAGCCCAGGCCCAGCTGTCTACAGACTACCATGGCCTCCATGGTTCCCCAGCCCTCGCTGCACACCGTCCCCCACACCAGAGAGCCGTTTCTCTCCACCAGCACCTCCACACGGCCTTCATAGGGGTTACGACCTCCATTCAGACGCAGCTGTGGGTGTGGAAAACACAGCACAGGATTCATCTGTACTGTTACATGATCATCACTGGTGTTTGATGTGACACATTTACAGTGCATGTGGCTGTTAAATGCAAAATCAAGGCAAAAAAAAAAAGCCCTGGAATTAGTGGGTGTGCCCAAACTTTTCACTGGTTCACTTCAATGTAGTACTTTCATTTCAGAAGTCTTATAAATCTAATGTTTGGTGATAATCCCACCTTAGCGCCAAATGTAAATAGTTTTTGAAGCGTGTCAGAATGGTCACTTTCTTTGCTCTCTGATTGCTAAGAGTTTGGACAGCAAACTTAAGAAACTCCCACTCTGGACTTCCACAGTTTCATCCTTGCCCATTATGAAAACAATACACAGCTTTCCTGTTAGAAAACCACAGACTGCATATAAAATATGGGTGTAGCCGGTGTGTCATTGGGTTCTGGACTTGCATTTTAGAGCCTCCACCAGAGAACATCTGACTACTCAAGAATTCTCTGAACTTCTGGTTTCATAGGGGATGTTTGTGAGATATTGCAGAATAAATGGGACTAGGCTGAAAAAAAAAAAATAATAGTCATGGGGTAAACATTTTTCTTTCGGCAGTTTCCATTATGTTTTTGATAAAAAAAAGGGGGGGGGGCAAGACAATAGATATAGCACTTTTTAAAAATTTTATTACAGGTTTTGATTCTAGTGAATTCACTTCAGTTCAATTCAATTATATATATATATATATATATATATATATATATATATATATATATATATATATATATATATATATATATTAGGGGTGGGACTCGATTAAAAAAATTAATCGAATTAATTACAAGCTTTGTAATTAATTAATCGAAATTAATCGCATTTTAATCGCATTTCAATATTTAACATGATAAATATTAATTTAAGTTTAGTTGATGAATGAATCAATATACATAAGCTTAAACTTCAAAATCTTGTTCATTTTCCCACCAGTCTACTACACAGACCAATGAAGGGTGGAAGTGCTCCTGTGATAAGCAAACTCCTGAAATTAAAGTTAAGCATCATAACTGGATAGTTTTATTCAACATTAATGTCTCACTTGTTATAGTTGGAAATTAATCATTCGCTCAGCTGTATTCCTTGATGTTGAAATGTGTTATGCTTGTTTTAACAGCTTATTTTGAATTAAAGATTTAAAATTAAACCACAAAAAGGAGAAAAAGTTCGTTCTCCGTTTAACCAGCTGCTTTTACACAGCTGTGCTTCGCACTCACGGTTGCTAGGCGACATGAGCTACGCAGAGGTGACGGCAGGTGACGCTAGCCGCTCACTTCCGGCCTTTGTGGGCTGCGAAAGACGTGGGCCGGGTCCTTCGCAGGATGCGGCCCCTAATTTGGACGTTGTGCGTCGATATAATCTGTATGCCGGGAACTCGTGCACTGAGAAACGTTCCACGGTGCAAAGTGCGATTAAAATGTGTTAAAATTTTTAACGCGTTAATTTCCCCATAATTAATTAATCGAAATTAACGCGTTAAAGTCCCACCCCTAATATATATATATATATATATATATATATATATATATATATATATATATATATATATATATGTATGTGATTCTTGTGCTGTGAAGTGATTAGATGTGTTGTGGCTAAACAACACCACAACAGGTTAGCACAAACGAAAGAAAACATTTGAACATCTATTATTTTTTTTAAACTGTTCAGCGGCACATTTTTCATGTTATTGTGTCACAACGCAGAAGGAAGTGCAGTTCTTGTCTACTGGACAAACTGCTAAGTGTTGCGTTGTGATCACGTTTCCCAGAGAGCAGCCATGTTAAAGCAGCATTTGACTGTAATGAGATGGAAACCCACCCTCTCCTGAAAGCCCATTTCAGGGACGTTACAACTGACGGCTGCATCCTCCTCATGGCTGCAACCCAGGGCCTCCTTATTGAAGTAACACTCAGTTATGGACTTCTCAAATCCTGAACACTCCACCTCATTCATATGCACTGGGCCCATGCCTGAAAAATACATACAAAGAAGCAGAATCAGTCTCAATCCCACTGAAGGTGACAAAGTAACACAAATCTCTGTGTCATATCTTTCATATCATTTAAAAATATAAACCAAACAGGAAACTGAGTCCAAAGTTTAGGAATCAGATTAAACAGCACCTAAACACTGTGAAATGTATAGAGTTGGTGCAGAATGTATTCAGCCTATTGCAATTCATGTTTGTGTAGTAAATTGAATATTAAATGTATTAATTTACATTTTTCCCATTAATTTATGCTTAATATCCCATCATGACCAAGTGAAATTTTTGCAAATAAACGAAGCACCATTTTTCATTCATGAAAGTATTCATAACCTTTGTGCTTCCTGTTTGCTTTTAACAATCTTTGAGATGTGCCCAGAACTTGATTCCACAGGTGTTTCATGTCCACCTGTTGTAAACCGAATGGACTGAAAATATACTGCTCAGAAATATTAAAGGAAAACATTGAAATCAGTGTTTTCTATGTATTATTGTAGGGTCTTTACCTTAAAATATAAAGCCCCTTGAGCTTGTGATTTAGCACTTTATAAATAAAATTGAACTGAACTGAACTGAATTGAATTCTCAGCAGTTCAGACTGGCCAGAACTAAAGGAAGGATGAATTCAGTCAAATATACAGCGGTCCTTGCACAGACCTGGCCTGCTGTTCTTAAAGAAATCTGGAAATCAGTGCTTTTTTGTTTCAAACTTACTTCTGTCAGTGTGTTTCATAGAGTGTAGACTGATGGTGAACACTTTGAATAAGCACACTCAAAGAAGAAGAAAAAACAAACATATATGCTGAGGACTCTCTTAGAAATTGACACAAAGAAACAGACCACAGAGCTTATACTGCATTCAGTTGAGCTGGATAGGAAAGACTAAGTCAACTAAGCATGGAAACAGAGGGTCATACTTCATACAAAAAGTTGATCAATAAATTAAACAGCACAACAGCTGCAATAATTCCACAACAGCAACTTCACATCACATTCTTGATGATTTCTAAAGCACAAGCATAAAGCTACTTAACCTGCAGATCAGGTCAAACCACTCGACAGACACAAAGTATTTATTCTTCACCTCCGCCTCACGTGTTATGATCTTTATGACATGTTTTCCCTTTTTTCTCCTCTGCTCTGGTGAACAATTACTATCTGGGCTGATCTTTGTTGTATTATTTCCATGTGACTTCTGTTTTCCATGAAACACAACAGAGAGCCGGTGATGAGAAATCATGATGGAAACAGCAACATTCTCTTCGTTTCAAAAGTTTCCATGTCTAACTTGCCTGGAATGTGCAGCAAAGTGCAGCATGGCCTTCCTTTTCAGAGGAAAACACCTTCCTTTTTTTTTTCCAGTCAGATATTCACACACTACTGGAGAAAAACACGATTTTTCTATATTATACCCTGAAAAACAGGTAAGCTGCGTGTTTAATACGCTGTGTAAGATATCTGCTGTGTGTGCAAGTTAGAAGTGGGTTGGCCTCACATTTAGGTGTGTACTGCTGACTTCCAAACCTGCCAGTGACATAATCGTGCAGGCTATGGAGACCGTGAAGTGACACTGCTCACACTGAAGGCCTCCACTGATAATTAGCACTCAATGGAGGGGGGGGGGAGGAATCTCAAGCTTTGCCTTGTACATTTCACGCTGTTACTCCAAAAAGTAACAGCGTGAAAAAAGTCAGGTGTACATTACGAAATGGCACAGTGCATTTATGTTAATCTAATATCTGTATGCAGGGTTATCGCCACAAACGTTTTTAACCCTTTGGCCACTGTTTTACCAAGGAAAGTGGGGTTCAATGTTCCACTCAAGTAATGTTGCACAATCAATCCGCTATGATATGACACAACAGCGAGCAGCTGGGGCCAAATTTAACGGCTAAAACAGCACAAATGCTTCATAGTGTCGCTGGAAACCATAAACATGAGCAATGAACCTACATTTCAGTGGATCTGTTTAAAAGATGAAGGCCTAGCATAAATATATATGGTTGTAATTTCAGTACATACTTGCATTTTTCAGTGTTGTGGTTAGTTTCATGCACTGCCGCCAAGCGGCTGACAAAATGCCGCCGTAATGTTACAACACGCAAGCTTAAGGAGCGATCACTTTCATAACCGTGTCTATGAGTTCATGTTCCTCTGGTTGCAAAAGGGTGATATAAGCAGGAACATTTAAAGGCTAGAATTACCTCTCTGAAATGTTTGGCATATGTGGTTTTGCTCCACAGTCAAACCCTTCCATTCTGTGCCATGTAGGAAACATACACAGACATTTGTTCCAAAAGTCATTTTGAGCTCAGTGTCACGGGACATTTTCGGGTCTACTTTGTAATCAGCCTGAGCTTTTTTGCATTTTTTGTTTTCTCTGTACACGCAGCTCACATTTCATGGCTTTATGCTTCCTCACTGGTTGCATTACACAGCTATGGACAGAGCAGCACTCATTTCCTTTTCTCTGAGCTATCACTACTGGGAAGTCCCTACTTTGGAATTTACATCAAGGAGCAAGTGGGAAAAAATGTGTCAGTATTTGTTCGCTATAAAGGAAAGAAGGAAATGATACCAAACCAGTATACCTTGTCCCAGCCGACCTCCAGACAGAGCCTCCTTTGCTGTACCGAAGCCCAGCTCTCGACACACCACCGTGGCAGACAGCAGGTTCCAGTTGTCATCACATATGGTGCCCCACTCTCCATTTTTCAACACCTCCACTCGGCCCTCGCCTACGATGGCCCCACCACGCAGACGAACCAATGGTTGCTAAAGAGAACAAACACAGACACTGTAAAGAGAAGCCACTGTAAAACCTAAAATGTCCCAAGAAGAAAACCGCATATTTTACTTATTCTGGTACTTTCAAAACCCTGTCGACTCAGCTGAACTTTTCCTTCTCTGTGATAAGAGAGCTGAGGCAGCAGACTGGGTGGCTTCATATTTATAGAACAAGCTTTTAATACGGTTCTCCCATGAACTGTTTGGATAAACTGGAAGTGTTTCATTTTACAAGTAAAGCACGGTTTAATCTGGTTTACGGAGATTTGCATTCACAAAGGAAAACCCAGACATCTTAATGTGTGGGCTCTGGAATAACTCTTCGCTCAGTGTGGATTTCATCAGCATCAATATTAACATTAAAATCCTACAAAATTCATTATTCCACAAATGTGACATCATGGTCAGTTAGGTCCAACATTGCAGAGGGTAGGTGAGCGACTGGCCTAACTAACTGCCATGGCATGTGTCCTGAATGTAGGAGAAGGCAGGTGTAAAAAGCTTAGACACACTGACTCCTGATCACCAAGTGTCAGCTGTACAAGGAGATGCACCATGACTATGATGGTGGCACTAGTCAAAATCGAATGAAGGGCTTTGGTGGCATAGGACAGTACATTTCAAATCATCTCTGAGCTATATTTTTTTTTCTTCTCATTCTTTTCTTGAGAAACTTTTTTAAGGATCTACTGATAATATTTTGGTGATACATGCTGCAGGATACCTTTAAAGTCCAGCTCTTACAGGGGTCACTGGGGATTATAGTGGTCTTAAGGTGTTTTTGAGTACAGCATATCAGGCCACTGGCCATCATGATAAACATTCAAAACTAAGGCCCTTCTTCTTTGTTTAAGAGTTACAGCTAATCATCTGTCCAATAGTCTCACAGGTACTGGTTTTGCTCTGTCATACATCAACGCCCAGGACAAGGATTTATGTTCAAATAAAAAACTGAGTTGCCTTTACAGCCTGGAAAAAAAAACCAAACTGCTTCTGCTATACATGACTGAGTAGCGACGCCCAGATACACCCAGAAGGCAATTATGGGATTATGTCAGTGTGCTGATGACCAGCAGAATGTTGGTTATCAGCCCAATTATCTCCAACCCTGAAGGCAAGGACTCTTTGCCCTGTGTTATCACAGCAGCAGTCCTGTAACCTGCTTGGTGGAGTCATTCTGGATCAGAACATTCCCAATGCGCTGCTGCTGGTTCACAGTTTGTGTTTTATTGGACACATGCCTGCAGGTACCCACCCTGGATGATCAGCAACTCACACAAGCCGTGCAGTTTCACAGAAGCCATGTGGTTTTTTTTTTTTTGTTTGTTTGTTTTGTTTTTGTGGAGTTTAGGATATCATCATTTTGAGTCAGAGCTGCTGAGTTTGATGGCATGATGTCAGGGACACCACTCCCAGCCTGGCACTCAGCTGTGGAACGTGACAGGGTGCATGCAAGCTCCAACCTCACATTAGACCATGAAGAAGCCACACAGACATAAACATAAATTCTTCTTAGCTTCGTGTCACATTCAGTGAGCTTCATGACCCCTGAAATCTTAAGAGTGGGTGAGAAAAATTTGCTTCTTTACCTACTAGTGAGGTCAGAAGTCAGAATCAGGACAAGAATTATCCCTGCAGAGTTGGCAGGGATTTGTGTTCAAATGTAGCACTTTTATACAAATAAAAAACTATTGCAGAGTATGAACAGACGGAAACACACAGATTTGGTCTGTCTCTCTGAGACGAATGGATTTTTTCATATTTTAAATGCACTGACTTTCCACACATGGCCAAAAGTGTAAACTCTCAAGCTGTACACCCTGACCTGACGACTGAATATTTAAAGCAGCTTCTGCTCTTCTCGGTTCAGGTTTATCGAACCTGCAGGATGTTTCTCCTGCTTAGTTTGTCTCCTGTAAGTTCAGTATGTTGCTCCCGTTCATCAAAAAGCAGGCTGCAGTGACTGCAGAGGTACTTTACAGCTGTAAATGAAAACACTGCAAACAGTGATGCATGCTGGAAGGAAATTCTTCACTGTGACAACACCACCACCTTTCATAAGTTAAAAGTATCTGTATCAGTATCAGCAATACTGGCCCTGTAATTACTTGGTATTGGATCAATACCAAAATTTGCAGTATTGCACACCACTGCTGCTCAGCTGCAGGACAAAAGATCTGTAACAAAAGAGATTAGGTTTTCCATCCTAGATTCTCACATCTGAGCAGAGAATGAGTCATGCCTTCAGGAAACAATAATCAGCCTTTGTGAATTGTTTTTACAATTCATGAAGTCAGCCTGAGCACTCGGTTATGCTCCTGCACAGTGCTCTTTTTTAGAGGGCTTGTTTAAGTCACATCCTGATTTCCCTGAATTTCTTAGCGAATAAAATACAAAAATGTTTACAAACTGCCTCAAAGACAAGGCTTTAGTAATTCTGGATCCTATACTTATAAACATTTGAAAGAATAATAGCTGACACTCGTGCTGCTTTTCTTTCGCTGCCCTGAGAGTTTGGGAACTGTGCTATTTTTGAAACTCTGAGATGACAGGAACTAATTTTGACAAAGACATTTACAAAGCAGCGACAGCTGCAGTTCAACAAGTGACCCAACAGCACTGTTTACTTTACAGCTGTTCCTTCTTGCACAAAGGAGCAGATGCCGCTTATGCTGATGTGTTAAGGAGTTTCTACGGCCCTGTCCAGCTCTCCTAGAGTAACTGACCTGAGCTGAACTCATGTTGTTATTTCCTATGTCCTCTGTGTTTACCATTTCAGTTTGTTCACACCATTCATCCAGTACCCACATACTGTTACAGCACTTGTACTGAGACAATGAGTTTTTTGGGGTTTTTTTTACCTCTTGTCGGAAGGCCTTCCTAAATCCTATCATGGGTGTCGGGGCAAAGGCTCTACCAGGCACACAGCTCACCACCACAGGCAATCCTCCGGGGCAGGTCCCATTGGACTTCTGCAGTAAAGACTGGCCCAGTTTACAGCTGGACAAATGAGCTTCATTGCCAGTGCAGTTGACAGAGAAGTCCCAGTATGTGGGCTTTCTCCTGCGAGCAAACATCCTGTACAGAAAGAGGAGATGGACAGGAAGTTAAAAAAATACTGAAGCGGATAAAAGGTAATCATTTTCAACTAGTTATAACAAAATTTTACTGCTTCTGTCTGACTTGAAAGCATTAAAGCTGCACTACTCAACATTTTTATATGAACAATAGGTCTCATAACCATTTGTGATATGCAAGATGTTGCTGGCAGTGATGAAGTTACAGTTCCATGGTACATATTAGTGTCATTATCTGCTTATGAAAACATATCAACACACTACTGCCAGGTTCAAGGCATCATTTCAGCATGCTGTGTCCCCTGTTCAAACCATACATATACGTATCATATGAAAATGAGAAAGATAAATACTTTATATTTGTGAAATTCTTTTGTTACAGCAGTTGGAAATAAAAAAAAAATCATTTGGCAGACGCCTTGCTGCCAGGCAGATATATTGTGCTATCAGTCTGTTGGAATCAGTCTGTTAGAGAAGCTGCTCCACTGCCTATCCAGTGTCCAGTAAGTGGTTCAGAAGATGATTGGGATTATCCATGATGGATAACAGTTTGTTCAGTGACCTCCTCTCCACCACCAATCACAGAGCCAGCCTTCGTAATCAGTTTATTCAGTCTGTTGGGGTCACTAGCTCTGATGCTGCTTCCCCAGCAGACCACAGAAAAGTGCAGTGTCTGCTCTCTCTGATGACGGGTTTTCCAGTTCAGTCTGTTGCCAGTGTGGACACCCAGGTACTTCACCATATTCTCAGGACAGACACAGGTCATGTGACTGTCCTCTTCCTTCTGAAGTCAATCACCATCTCTCTGGTGTTACTCACATTCAGAAGCAGATGACCATTCCACCAAATCATCCCCTAGAGCTCTGTACTCACCCTCCTGCCCATTACTTATACATCAGAACACTGCAGAATCACCAGAGTAGTTCTGTGGGTGGTATGGCTGGAGTTGGACTGGAAGTCTGAGGTGTACAGTTCAGTAGGTGGTCAGTAATCTGTGAGATGGTGGATGTATTTACTGTAGCTTCTCTCTCAGCAGCAGCAGCAGCAGCAGAATCATGTTTAATTATAGCCTATGTGAAAAACCAGATTCCAACAGGACAGAGAGGGAAAGTCCGAAGGAGCAGCCTGAGGACGGGCTCTGCCTCTGATGCAGTTTGAACACATTTGTGATGAATATCAGTGCTGCCTGAAAACACCAGTGATTTAATGAAGTAGGGGTCTTAAGGCTGGGAAAGTTTGCTTTCATAAAATCTCGTTAAAAAGGGTCATTGTCAAGTCACAGTTTTCAATACTTTTAATTAACTTTAAGGTTACTGTTACCCTTCATTACAACTTTCCACCACAAATTAATTATTATATTTGCAGTGAATTAATATATATTTTTTTATGTTTCATGATTTAATTACCATGATTAATTAACTCAGCCTGTGCAAATAGCTGTGTTCTCAGTTGTCTTCGCTCTTGCAAAGTGGACACCGTGGTTGCAGTCTGGGACTATACTGTTTTAAACAGAAAATACATAAGAAGCATAAAAGGTTTGAAGCCATGACCCAAACTAGGAATAGTGCAGTAAGTCAGACTGTTAATCATTTTCATCCATGTCCTTGATATTTTAGCTTAGCGTCTGTTGCATCTTCTTATCTACCTTGCTAATATTCACCCTATGAAGCCTAAGTCGTCATTGGCGACAACCCCGACCCTTGCCCCACCCTAAAACTAGCCCAAAAATAGAAGCTGAAAGAGGTGTGACTGTAGATGATTAATGTCCCTTTTGACAGAATTGGTCTGCATAATTTAAATGTTCCTTAACACTTAATGAAACTTTTGCTGGTGATTGTGTATCCGTGTTTCCACCAAACGTCTTTCAAGGTTTTCGTTGTAAGAACTAACGTCTAGGGACTTTTCAAGAGACTAAACAGTCCTTGCAGCCCTCTCCATTTCCATTTTGATTTTCTTTTGATGGTTAGGCACATTAGCTAGCTTAGAGATCTAATAGCTGCTTAACTGCATCACTTTTGTGTGCAACAACACATAAAAACAGCCTCAAATCAATTTTAGCTGCTGTGTCAAGTTCTAAGTAGGGGTATTCTCCTTATATTTTCTTAAGAAGGTCAGTATTTTGCCATCCTTCCATGATTTATAGAATTTGCTGTTCAGCTGAGGCACTACAGCCAGAAACCAATGAGTCTGGCTCCTCTGGTGGAACAAAGCCTGTTATCACCCTGGAACCTCATTTATGCTGCAGTCTGCTTCCTCTGGTGCAACTACAAGGTTTTAGGAACGGGGTTTGTTGTAAAGTTCTTGGTGCCCTGGGAAAAGTTTCTTTGATGGAAATACATTAGTGTCAGTATCACTAAAAAGGCATTCCAACACAGTATATATCAAAACCTCAATATCTAAAACTTCAGTCAACAACAATATGATTGTCTTTAATGTTATATTATTCAATGATATTAATATCATTGAATAATATGTCCAATTTTCTAACTTCACTTTTTACATTTCATAAAGATATACCGAACATCACAAGCCAAACTAGAAGATATAAAAGATTCACAGAGTGAAATTCAGGCTTATGAAACTGTCACATCTATTTGACAATGTGAGCCCGTGAAAGTACGCTACACACTCCATGTGGTTGAAGCAGGAGCAGGCTGACACGTAGACGGAAAGTTAGGGAGCTGCCGCACTCTGCTTTGGTTACCTAAAGCAGAGGGGAGACTTCCAGCCCAGGCAGACAGTTAATTTAAGGTTAACTTGAGTGCCTCAAGTCTTATGGTACACCATGATTAACTTGTGACCATTTGGCCTAATGTAAGCAAGATTTTGATTTCTCAGCATTTTCTTGCACATTACTAAACCTTTGTGGAATGCACCCATGCTGAAAATACAGGAGTCAGACCTGTAATGTAAAAGGCCTGTAATGTCAAGCATGTAATCCACACACTGGATGAATGAGAGGGTCTAAAATGCTGAATGTGAACTGAGGAGCTGGATAAATGGCTAGTCAAAGAAAAAAAAATATATATTTTTTTTAAACTTTAGGTCATGCAAATGAGAACCTCAGAAAAGAATATATGTGCTTTTCTCTAGGGCCTGAAGTATCTAGGAATTTAAAATTATTAGTCTGACCAAAATTGCTAAAAAATAAGGGCCAGATTATCAGTACGTGCCATGGCTGATAATCTATAAACCAGCTGATTCAATCGTTGCGTCTCTGCTTTCTGCATTTGGAGCATATACAGCGGAAACAGTCCTGAATGAACTGCAAATCATTTCTTGAGTTTTCTTTGGGTTTTTGCTCTCTTTCCTAATAATTACTGGAGAACTTTTGGTGTTGTGATATAGATATACAATGAAGCTGCAAGGAACAGATGTAGTGAAGGTAGATGAGTTTAAATGCATGGGGACAACCATACTAAACAATGGACAGTGCACAAGAGAGAAGAAGAAGAGAGTGCAGGCAGGGTGGAGTGGGTGTAGACCAGGGTCAAAGGTGATTTGAAACAGAAGAATAGCAGCAAGAGTAAAAGGAAAGGTTTCCAAAATGATAGTGAGACATGCTATGATGTATGGTTTGGAGATGATTGCACTAACAAAAAAACAGGAGGCAGAGCTGGAGGTGGCAGAGGTGAAGACGCTAAAGTTTTGAGAGTGAGCATGATGGACAGGATTAGAAATCAGTATATTAGAGGGACAGCTCAGGTCAAGGGGTTTGGAGACAAAGTTGGAGGCAAGGCTGAGATGGTTTAGACATGTACAGAGGAGGGATAGTGAGTATACTGGACAAAGGGTGTTGAATATGGAGCTGCCAGGCAGGAGCAAAAGAGGAAGACCACAGAGAAGATTCGTGGATGTAGTCAAGGAGGAGATGCAGAGGGTTGGTGTGGCAGAGGTGAAGATGCTAAAGATAGGGTGAGATGGAGGCAGATGATCTCTTAAAAGCAGCAGCTGAAAGAAGAAGAATATGATAGCTACACAATGCACAGAGCGTTGGAGAATCAGTAAGGGCCTGACATTTCTCAGGACTCCACAGCTTTTTCATTGTACTGAGCTGCCAGACTAATGAAGTGTTTGAGGTTTGCCAGTCATGTTGGATTTGGCCTAAAACTGAATGGTAAGAAACCTCTGCGATGATGAATAATCTAATGCACATGGATGTACTCACTTTAATCTTTTCAGCCTCACTTCCAGGTTGCTGTACAGTGCAGTTCATAATTTACATACATAGTTGCAAGTGCCAAGAAATCTACCAAATCTAGATACATGTATTTTATATATAAATGTATTTTTTATCTATTTTTTTCATTCATGTGAGGCACCAAGGGGAGTTTGTTAAGCATGTAATTACCAATTCGTGGTAAAGAAAAAGAAGGTAAAAGAAAAAAAAAAAAAATCAGCATCTGCCACCGGTCATCCAATCCCCTGCGGATGCATATTGTGTCATCACCCAACAAAACATCAACGGAGTCATAGCATTTAAATGGTGACTGTGATGTTCTGAAATACCTCATAATAATAAATGTCTGTTTAAGTGCCCGCTAGTGATTTCAAGCCTAAATTCTGCTCTGCTCTTTAAACCACCCAGGACCACACATACTCACTTGTAGACTCTGGCATTGTACTTCCTCTCCCCGGGGAAGCCAAACATGCCACAGATGACTCTGCTGTTAAAGCGGGTCCACTCTGTGTTACAGATCTGCTTCCATTTGCCGCCGTCTTTGACCTCCACGTAGCCTTCTGTCACAGGGATCCGCTTACGGTACGATGACAGAATGGCTCGAATGTGCACATCCTCTACTTGAATATCAAGATTCTGTAGATGACATATTGAGAAATAATATGTAAAAAACAAACAAACAAACAAATTTGGTTTCTTCACATAAAAACAAAAAGAATCTTTTTTAAAAGCAACAGCGTGTCCTGGTCCTTTATCTTGTAATTTGCCACATATATTTCTCTGTCACTTGTTTAGAAGCATGCAGCTGTATGCTAAAGTTTGGGCCTCACAGGCACGTGACATATGTTGTTGATTTTTGAAGTGAAAAGATGGAAACACAACCGCTACACAGTGAACACACATTTAAAAACCATAACTTCAATGATGTAGCAGCTTATCTGGCTCACAATCCATCACAATTCACATTTTTTTTTCTTTTTGCCTGTAAAATGCATTTGAAATGTGACGACCTTGAACATAGTATGGATGAAGATCCATTAGGAGATCACTGTGTGCAGGTTTGGTTAAATTCTGACCAATACTGTAAGGGGACAAGCATTTCTTGTGAATTGTGGATGGACAGATGACTGATGCCTCATCATGGCATAAACTCAACAGTCCTTCGGCCAGAGCTATAAACCTTTTTTTCAAATGTGTTGTTACTTTTCTTTCATGAAATTGTTGGCAAGCTAAAATTATTGGCTAAACCTCTCTGCTAAGATCCACAGAGCCATTTCAATATCTGCAAAGAGTGTCCAGAAAAAGAGACACCATGCATACCTTCCAGATCTCAGGAACACATAGCGCAAGCCTGTAAACTGACTTATTTAATTCAGCTTCCTTGTAGGATGGAAGGTGTCTAGAAAGGACCACAGAGCAGTGGGAGGAGCAGCAAACATTTAGGCTAACCTCACATGAAAGCATTTGAGGCTACAACGCTCACCTCTAACTGAATAGAATTTGTTAGCCAATCAAATCACATTGTGAAAATGTCCTGTGAGAATGGTATGTTATGCATCAATCACACAGAGTAGCTCCCACAAGTTGGAGGTGGAGGGGCCTTATTTGCAGGAAGGGTCTTTGGTGTTATGCTTGTCAAATTGAGTTAGTCTACCTTTGAGATTTTAATAGAGGGCCAGAAGGTGGATTCAAATTTATGATTGGAAGAATTTAGTTTAGTTTTTGTTTGTTTGTTTTTTAACAGTCTTTTTTGGTTTGAACTTATTCTCTTATTTTATTAGAATAATAAATAATAATAATTGTTCAGAAAGCAGTCAATTATTTTCAGCTATATTGTTCCCATGTTAATCTATTAGTGAGTGAGGCTTAATTAACTGTGGATACAAATATCTATCTTCTGTGGTCACTCGTAAAGTTTTTCTGTACTTGCTTGTTATATTCAATGAGAGTGCAGTCTCTTTTTGAGAATAAAAATGAAGATGTT
The DNA here is from genome assembly GCF_007364275.1 of Archocentrus centrarchus. NCBI lineage: Eukaryota > Metazoa > Chordata > Actinopteri > Cichliformes > Cichlidae > Archocentrus > Archocentrus centrarchus. Next base: position 27,638,658 of record NC_044354.1, read on the forward strand.
GCAGTGAGTATTCACCCTGCTGAATATGAACTAATGCTAACTGCTTATTAAAGCCTAAACATGGCCAGCTGAATACTTGCATCTCCTGCTTAAATCTTTACAGTTTTGGCCCAACAATGTAAATCTGTCTGTTTCACCATCACAGCCGATATGTTTTATATTAGCACAGAATATTCAGAAACCCAAAGAAGATCAGAAGAAGACCTTTTCTAGATATCAGGAAGAGGCCTGCATTTGCAACACATTACCAGGATACTCCAAACACTACATCATAAACAGTACTTTGTGTTATATACTTAGGTGTTGCCAAGCAAACTTCAGATAATAGGTTCTGGTCTTGATTTCTGCAGTTCCTTAAATGCTTGTTCTTAATGATTTCAGGCAATGGCACTTACACTACGACCCCAAGGTTCAACACTGGGAGGAGACCACAGCCTCAAGGGTTACAAGCTAGTGTACTCCTAGTGCTGGTTCCAAGTCTGAAAAAAAATGGTGGGCTCCATCAGAAAGGGCATCTAATATAAAAATCTGTGCTAAATCAATATGTGGATCCATCTGCTGTGGCAACCCTACAGGAAACAAGGGAGAAGCCAAAAGTGTCATATAGAGAACCCAAAGGTTGAGCGCTGCCACAAGGTTTGAATAGTCAAAAAATCCAGTACTTTGAAATTTCTCATCTGTTACCTGATTTTCTCCATTACAAAGCCTCACAAGCCAGTTTAGGCCTAAAAAGTAGCTTATTTTCTGATTTTTTCATGATTTTTTTTTGATCTATTGATAATTAAATATGTTAACTAGATTAGTGTAACAGACCAATAGTTAAAAAAAAAAAAACTTACATTTTTATTTTTTGCCAATATGGACCTCTGTAGTCTAAACCAATATTAACAAGCTATACATCACATCTATCTAGAAATAGCTATTCCTGTGTTACATAATGCATAATCAAAGACCCATACCCCCTGCACAGTAAACACAGCTGCTCAGCAGTGCTCTGTCTAGTTGTAAATCTTCCCCAGACTTCTCAAACATTTTTACAGTGAATTATCTTATTAAGGCTAAGCACCGTGACTGGCTGCCTTCTAACTGGCTTTCAAGGGTTTCCATAGCAAAATGTGCAACATGTTTTAGTCTGTCCCTAGTTAAATGCACAAACACTGTACTGTACACATGCAGTAGGAAGTAATTAACCAACTGCTACCTTTTTCCAGATGCTTCATGTCTACATGATCATCAGACACAGACGTGAGCAGTACAGTACAGGACTGAGACAGTACTATACTACGCTTCATAGCCTAAAGTATTTCCTCATCTGCCTTCACGTGCATATAAACTCATGTGACATCCCATTCTTAATCCATAGTGTTTATTATGATGTGGGCCCACCCTTTGCAGCTATAACAGCTTCAACTCTTCTGGGAAGACTTTCCACAAAGTTTAAGAGTATGTTTGTGGGAATTTTTGACCATTCTTCCAGAAGCACGTTTGTGAGGTCAGACACTGATGTTGGACGAGAAGGCCTGGCTCACAGTCTCCACTCTAATTCATCCCAAAGGTGTTTTATCAGGTTGAGGTCAGGACCTGAGGTCAGGTCAGGTCAGACCAGTCAAGTTCTTCCACACCAAACTCTCATCATGTCTTTGTGGACCTTGCTTTGGAAGGGGCCATCCCCAAACTGTTTCCACAAAGTTGGGAGCATGAAATTGTCCAAATGTCTTGGTATGCTGAAGCATTAAGAGTTCTTTTCACTGAAGCTAAGGGGCTGAGCCCAACTTCTAAAAAAAAAAAAAAACACCCTCCCACCATAACCCCCCTCCACCAAACTTTACACTTGGCACAATGCAGCCAGAAAAGTGCCGTTCTCCTGGCAACCACCAAACCCAAACTCATCCATCAGATTGCTACATGCTACGTGATTCAGCACTCCACAGAATATGTCTTCACTGCTCTAGAGTCCAGTGGTGGCGTGCTTTACACCACTGCATCTGGCACTTTGCATTGAGTTTGACGATGTAGGCCATGGATGCAGCTGCTCAGCCATTTTTTTTTTACCATTTGCCATTTTTACGTATTTCATAATCAGACCATGGAGCAGAAGCTGCACCATGTTAAAGCCTGCAAGGATCTCTGTCAACAGGCCAACGACCCAACCCTCATGCTGAGGTTCACTGATGTTGGTAAGAGGTGGTTTTAAGGGCTGTGACCCATAAACCAAGAGCAGTGCTTGCTTTGGGGGAGCCTAGTTTCCAAGATTGAAGAAGGCGGGTCTGCTCAGATGCATGCTCCTTCTTTTCATTTTGTGCAGAGTACTTGAGTTATGGAGAGATGGCAAATGGGTGCCTCATGACAAATTCAAGTTGAATGTGTGCTTTACTTTTGGGTTTGTTTGCACGATTACTTGCATGGATGTTTCTATGCAAGTAATCGTGCATAGAAACATCCATGCAAGTAATCATGCATGCATGGATGTTTCTATGACCATATGAAAGAACGTATGCCCGAAAGTGTGCGTGTATGTTGGGGTATATGTACATATCTTTAATGAATGGCTATATGGTTGTTATCCAAATTGTGAATCCTTTTTTGACTCTGTGTGTTTAAAAAGTATTATACAAATAAAATTATCATTAAAAATTATTTTAGTGAGGGTGACTTGCATTGACAAAGCAACAGAGAATTATCACCAAGCTGCACCTACCGGGCTTTTCAGCAACTTTCAGTTTTCACTTTACAGCCTACCAATTTACTCTCACCTATACTGTCATTATTCCTGTTCCCTACAGGGAAAGGTTGTTGTTTCCATTAACAAAAAGCCCTTGTTACTGCACACACTACTTGCTCTGCACCAAACATCCGACAAGCAGGGTTAGCAATTAGCTGGCAAACAGTGTTTCTAGTTGGTAAGGAGATACATTTATCAGGAAAACAGTGTGAGTAATCGTGCCTCAAACTCTAAAATCAGAGGTGTATATTCAGAGTATACTCTGTGTTTAGACAGTCACACCTCTGTCCAGTAGTCAGAGGTGTCCCTTAAGTTGTGTACCAGTTATGGAGAATGAGGATGTGATCAGTGACTGTTAGATCAGCTGACTGTTAGATCAGCTGACTGATTTTCTTTTTTCTTTTTCATGGACATAAAGTCCCCACTCTCTCATGGGCTTGTGGCACAAAATCTCAAAAATTCAGTTTTATTTATATAGTGCCAAATCACAATAACAGTCACCTTAAGATGCTTTATATTGTAAGGCAAAGACCCTACAACCATACAGAGAAACCCCAATAATCAGACAACCCCCTATGAGCAAACACTTGGTGACAGTGAGAAGGAAAAACTCCCTTTTAACCGGAAGAAACCTCAGGCAGAACCAGGCTCAGGGAGGGGCAGCCATCTGCTGCGACTGGTGGGGGGATCTCTAGGGTCAATGTTAATGTTCCTAAACACAGATATGCACATAGAGCTCCTTTTAAATCATACTTCAAACATTCTACGCTGTGGTATTTGTTTATGAGACATTTCTTTGTATCTTATCTCAGACTATTTTTTTTCTCCATACATAAGAAACTATTTGCCCTTAATCTCCTGAGTATAACAAAATATTCTATTCTGTACAATAAATTCCTCAATTAAAATGATGATTTCAACTCGATAGTTCAGGGATGACCAGATAAAATGAGTCTCTGAACAGACATCTTCACAATTCTATTTCAACACGAAAACATTTATGTCTGATATTTTTCCCCATTCCACATCTCCACCAATGGCCAAAATTGAAGTAAATTTATCTATCATGTCAGAGACACAGAGTTCCCTGAATTTATTCATTTTTAAGACAGCACTTCCTCCCAGGCAACAGCTGTGCCTTGGTAAAACAGCTCCAAGTCTAGAGAGTTGAGGTGACTTAAGGATAAACACAAAATAATACAAGTAATACTAATACAAGTATAAAATAATAATGAAGTAGACTGTTAGTGTAAGGCTGGATAACCACATTACACTAATATGCATGTGTTGGTCCCTGCTGAGGTATACTGTATCACAGCATTTGCATGAGATTCCATCTGTGCCAAAATCATGCTTACATGCACACTGACTAAGCATGGGATAAAATTTAGTGGTGACAAAACTCTGACAAACAGCTCCAGTCTGTCTGAGATGCATTTTTTTGGCTGCAACTGCTGTTTAAAATTGATGGATAGAAGTCATTGCAACATTTCCGCTGTTTAAACGACAGTGTTGGTTTTTGCTCCTCTTGTGTGTTAACAAGCAAATAAGTAACTTATGAATGAGCAAATGAGTACAACCTAAATGTTTTTAGCTTTTTAAAACAGAAAAACTATTCTAAGCACCGAAGCTTCTACTGAAAGTCTGCACAAGTAAGTACTGCTACCATAATGATTTAGGAAGGGTCAAGCTGGCACCACTGGTTCTGCATGGTGACCCATTGTTTTTCTGACTGCTGGTCTGCACAACATCCTTTTGTGACATTTCCAGCTGTGAATGTGTCTTACATCACTGACATTGTGATAGCAGATATTTTATGGTTTAAAATGATCTGAAAGCACCATATTTTCACTAATTCTTTCATTAACAGAATATGGTGCTCATTTAACTCTCTGCTGATGGACTATGTTATAGACAACCTAACACCACCAAAGTCCAGCTGTAAAGTTTCAGCAGAGCAAACTATATTTATGTCACTGGCTGTTTATCACCAATAATTTTCCATAAATAAAATGAATGTCATTGTGATCTGAGGATTTGTCATTATCAGTCTATGGAAGCATGTCAGAATTGAACACAGTGAGTAACCTTTAAGATTTAAATAGATTATATTTACGTAAATGACATAAATACATAGATACGTAACTGTACTGTGCAGCTGTCACTTTAGAAATAAACAGCACTGAGCAGCAAAAGAAATATATTACCTTGAGTTAATACATTTGTTTTGCCAGAGCCATAAGCTGAAAGCCTGAGTTAACAGAGAAAGTCAATACACATCATCTCTGGCTGGGCTGATGCAAAGAAAGTCTGGCTCTGTTGAACTTGCTTCATAGTCCTTCTGGACAACATGTAGAACAAAGCCGACAAGAGCGCGGCAGTAAAGTTTCAGTGACGCAAACAAGCAACATATATGTGCTGTAGACGTGGAAATTATTTTGATGCAAATGGAACACCATACTGATTATACAGTATGCAACTTCAAAAGTTTCCATGACCACTTCAATAGCTTTCCCTTACAGTTTGTAACTTTGACAGACCAGTGAATAATGATAGATTTGCATGCATTCAAGGGTCCCTTGATCATCTAAGCAGAATGCAGACAGTGCCCTGATTCCCTGCAGCCAGTGCAAGACTGTCAAAAAATAACTTCTCCTTTTTCTTTAGAGATTAAATAAACAGCTTACTCTCCCATAAACCAAACCAACGTGCTTGTGCTACGTGACAGTTCAGGCTAAGGGGAGGGAGTGCAGGCTGGCTAGAAGGCGATCACGTTGCTTAACTCAACAGACTCCTCTTATACATAGCCAAGAATAACCTAGACATCAAATAATGAGAAAGGAGGGTTTCCTCAATTAGTATTTGCCTCCAAGGAAGGGCAGATGCTGCCAGAGTGAAAGCTACAAATCACTGGTCTTCCTATAGTCTATTTTCTTCTAAAGATAACCACATTAATCACTCTGGTCTGAGGCACTGATGTCTGAGCTGCAGAGGACATAAAACTGTATAAAGGCTGAAATCATGGAACAAGATAATGACTGGAAATAAAGTGATGGTGACCTTCTCTGTATGTCATGGATATACAGTACATGACTGGTTTGCAGATATGCAAAAAAACAATCTGTGAATCATATGAGCAAGTAAATGCAGCCTGACTAAACATTTAGACTCAGAAGACACAGACACACTGACAAAGATCACTGTGAACACAAGAGGAGATTTTTAACATGTGTGTCTTGTTTTGGTCCTCTCAGGGGGAAAAGACCTTTCATGAGTTTTTGCTTGTGCAAGAGAAAAGGCGCACACATGGTACTGTCATTACTGGGATAGGCTGCACAGGAAATGTGAGCTTTGATTCACAGAGGTTACTTGGGGGTTGTGCTATGCATTCTTATTTTTCTTTATTTATTTATTAACTACAAAATCAGGGATCACCAGTGATTAAAATAGTTTTGCAGAGGAAAGGATAATGTAGATATTTAGACTGCAAGTAAGTGCATTAGTTTGCAACCAATCACAGGCTGGTTGATTGCTACATGTTGGGAATCTGTCTGTATATATAAATTAGATGGCAATAATTTGCAAACGTTCACCTGTCAAAGAGTGATTAACAGTCAGTCCAAGTAGGACCGCAATTGTTTGCAGACAGGAGGGCTGCTGCAATCACATTCCAAATCAAAGTGGTTCAATGCAATTCAGTTCAATAGCTCAACAACATGTCTGTAATCCAGGGGTAGTAGATCATGATGTCCGCTAGCATAACTTTTCATCTGTTTTTTTTTTATATTTGTTTACCTCAAAAATTAAAGAAATGCTGTGCATCTATGTTTTTTAGAAATACATCAAGTAGAACATGACATATAATTTTTCAGTATTAACTAAGCTAACTGGCTCCTAACTCCCAATTCCATTCAACCTTGTAAATCCCACTTTAACAGATTCCTGGATACTACCCCCGAATGTAACACCTGGGAGAACGGCTTAATTGACTGCTTCATTGGAGTTTAAAGAACTCTCAAAGGCACCCTGGTCCTTGTTTGCTTTTGGGAACTGGAGGGTTTGTATCAGGAAACAAGCAAATTCCACATTTTCCTTGGAAACATATGGTAGGTCACAGGTCAATGCATTAGGTCACAAATAAATCTTATGTGCATTAGCCTAATCCATGAGCACAGCTAAGACTGGTAAAACGGTGTGGGCCAATATGTTTGTGCCTCAGAAGATTATGGGAACCAGATGAAAATATTTTGAACTGATGAAATTGCACATAAATGAGTCTCAGCATTCAGACCAAAACAAGCTGCCATAAATTATGGATACAATAAGGGTGTACTGAAGCGGGTCATTGCCAGTCTGCCTAAGGACCACAGCTGGTGAAAAAGACATTAATCGAATCAGATGAGCCTCAACAACTTCTCAAGAGTGTTACAGGTCTGAGTAAAACAAATGAACCAATCGAAGAAACCTTTTATCATGCTCCAGATCACCCGTGACCCATTTAGGGATAGGATTAGGTTTACTTCCACCCCTTTAAGGGAAATCTTCACCTGTGGCATTCCCAAATGAAACTCTTAGCAGGAGAACTGTAAGCCTAAAATGGATGTGACACTTGATTTAAAAGTTAAGCCTTTTCTACTTTTGGAAACTATGCTTGTTAGTATGTGTCAAGAATGCAGACTAACCCTAACCCTACCTCTAGGTGGTTGCCAGTGAACCACCTTGAGGTAAGATGTAGGGTTTTAGGGTTGTTTCAAGACTACTGGATAAGTGTTAGCCTATAACTCTTACTCATGACATCCGAAAGGTCAGGGGAAATCATCTGTCAGTTGTCAAACTAACATAGAATATCAAACTGAACACATCCTTTTGAAGCAATCTGCTTTCTCTCAGTTGCAATAACATTTTAAATCAGGAAATCTGTGAGCCTGTTCTTAATCTAATGTTTTTCTGCAACCTGCTTCCAAAATGGCAATCTTGGAGTGCAGGTTCCATCTAACTACACTTTCTGGTTTATTCTTTTATACGGGGGTGAAGGGGTGGGTAGTCAAACACCTCATATGTTCCACCAAATCAAGATCTACTATACATGCTGGGTAAGGAACGGTCAGTTCTTGTGACTAACATGTTGGTTTTGGGAGAAACTGGGAGGTATAAAGACTTGAGCAGCTTTAACGAGGACCAACCTGAACCGGCCAGATGACAGGACTTTAGCATCTCCAACAGGGTGTGGCTTTGTGAGAGGTTTCTGGCCAGCAGTGGTGAGCACAGAGGAGGTGAAAACTAGCAAAAGTGTGCTTGTGGATGTGCTACTAATGTCATAGAGCCGCATACCACACCTAATGTGCTGCTGGCCAAAAGCCCAAGCTCAGGCAGGGTTTTGTTGTGGTTTGGCTCATCAGAGATATTTAACCTTCTTTTATTTCTGAACCATTTATTTGGTTACAATATCTTACCCAGAGTCATGTGCGAGTACAGAATACACCACAGTTTTAGTTACTACAGAGGCTCACTTCAACCCACAGTGAAGTAAAGACTGCATTTGAAAGCAATAATAAAGTGCACAGAGAGTAGAAACATATGGTTCCAATAAAGGTCTTCAGCAACACTGCTTTCAGAAATCACTTCACATCCACCACAAAACACCACGATCCTGGGTTCATTTGCAGGGTAGGATTTAGCTGTGACGTCTCTTTCTGAGAGCTGTGGAGAATAAATTTTCATTTTAGGCATGCCTTTGTTTTCAACATCTTTACAAATCACTATCTAGGTGATGAAATGAAAACATGTTTAATAGCCAGCTTTTGTTCAAAAATCCATATTCCACCAGCTGGAATGTAAATTAAGGAACATTAGATGCTGGTGTTTTACAGAATCCAGAGAATGCTGCAGTGTGCAATTCCTCTATTAAAAGAGAACCTTTGTAGCCAAACTGGAAACAGATGTCATGACAACTGAGCTACACTGGGGTGTAAATTACAAAGACACTGATTGAATTGAAATGAAGCTCTTTTATATGGCTTGAAAGTAAAGTGACATTAAAACATGGAAAATGAAGGCATGCTTGGGAATGATTGCTGGGTACAAGGAGTTGGCTCGGAGGGACTGATTGTCTCATCTTGTGTAAAAGTTCTCAGCATTGGTTTCTGCTCATAGCAAAGTAGACCAGAAAATGTTTGAGCCTGACAAACCTAATGGAAACAGCCATTTCACCACCACATCTTTGGCCATGAATCTGTACTCCTGTTTTGAATTTTGTGCTTATCTTTTTTTTAAATAAGTTCCTGGTTTGTGCAGGTGCAGCCATTAGAAAAGCTTTCTTTCCCAGCCCAAAAACAAAGCTTTCATTTACACACACATCTACCCTGAGGTAAACAGGGCACCATTTCCTAAAAATAATGCAGCCACTGTGGAACTTAAAAAGCAAGCGTATAGTAGTAGTTGTCCATTTAGTTAAATATTTCTCTATAACTATAAATACTGTGGGGAAAATAAGTATTTGATACACTGCTGATTTTGCAAGTTTTCTCACCTACAAAGAATGGAGAGGTCTGTAATTTTTATCATAGGTAAACTTCAACTGTGACAGAATCTAAAATAAAAATCCAGAAAATCACATTGTATGATTTTTTTAAAAAATAATTTGCATTTTATTGCATGAAATAAGTATTGAAATGCTTCTTATGGAGCCACTCCTTAGTTGCCCTGGCTGTGTGTTTCAGGTCATTATGCTGGAAGACCTAGCCACGACCCATCTTCACTGCTCTTACTGAGGGAAGGAGGTTGTTGGCCAAAATCTTGCGATACATGACACCATCCATTCTCCCTTCAATATGGTGCAGTGGTCCTGTCCCCTTTGCAGAAAAGCACCCCCAAAGTATGATGTTCCCACCCCCATGCTTCACAGTTGGGACAGTGTTCTTGGGGATGTACTCATCCTTCTTCTTCCTCCAAACGCGACAAGTGGAGTTGATACCAAAAAGCGCTATTTTGGTCTCATCTGACCACATGACCTTCTCCCATGCCTCCTCTGGATCATCAAGATGGTCACTGGTGAACTTCAAACATGCCTAGACATTTGCCGGTGTGAGCAGGGGGAACTTGCATGCCCTGCAGGATTTTAATCCATGATGGCGTAGTGTGTTACTAATGGTCATCTCTGAGACTGTTGTCCCAGCTCTCTTCAAGTCATTGACCAGGTCTGGGCTGATTCCTGACCTTTCTCAGAATCATCCTCACCCCACGAGATGAGATCTTGCAGACCGAGGAAGACTGACAGTCATCTTGTGTTTCTTCCATTTTCTAATAATTGCACCAACAGTTGTTGCCTGGTGTCCTTAGACAGCCCTTTGGTCTTGGGCATGGTGGAGAGGTTGGTGTGTGATTGACAGAGTGTGTGGACAGGTGTCTTTTATACAGGTAATGAGTTCAAACAGGTGCAATTAATATGGGTAATTATTGCAGAATGAGGGCTTCTTAAAGAAAAACTAACAGGTCTGTGAGAGCCAGAATTCTTGCTGGTTGGTAGGTGATCAAATACTTATTTCATGCAATAAAATGCAAATTAATTATTTAAAAATCATAAAATGTGATTTTCTGGATTTTTTCTAGATTCTGTCTCTCACAGTTGAAGCGTACCTACAATAAAAATTAAAGACCTTTCCATTCTTTGTAGGTGGGAAAACTTGCAAAATTGGCAGTGTATCAAATACTTATTTTCCCACTGCATTTCTCCCTTAAAGCCATGCGTTCAACTAGAATAAATTGTGCTGTTTTACTGTCTTCTGTTGACATTCAACATTACAGCTCTGTCATGCATTTAAGAGTATTTCTGATAAATGCTATGACAAGTAGCCTTTGCAGACCAGATTTACATACACATTTTTAACTATATCTACCAATGCTAAGAGCTCTAGAAAGCCACATGGCTGACATGCTCACTACAGGCTGAATATGAAAGAAAGATCACCATGATTTCAGCCAGTGGTGTGTGGAATCAGCTTTTCACCATCTATTTTTTTTTTAGAGTCAGTGATGACAGGACAGCGTGATGATATCAACCAATGTTAGCAAACCTAGCTTCATCCATACACCTGTATTTGTGCATCATAGATAAAGGACTTTTGTCTTATCTTCCCCACACTTTATATTTTGTCCTTGTCTCTCTATACTTTCCTTTTTTCTCTCTCTTCTCTTTCTTCTCACCCCTGTCCCTCCCTGAGCCTGACCTCTTCCTGTTAAAGGAGAGTTCTTCTTTCCCATTGCTACAAAGCGCTTACTCATAGAGGATCATCTGATTTTGGGGGTTTTCTCTCTAATATTTTAGGGTCTTTCCCTCACAGTATAACATGCCATGAGGCAACTATTGTTGTGAAGTGTCGCTTTATGTGAGACTCAGGATGACAAGTCACAGGAATAGTATTGAGGCTTTTATAAACTAGCTTGCAGCTGCTTCGTTCTTCATAATGAGACAATTATGTTAATATGTAAAATTTTGCATCATAATTTCACATTTCCGTGATAGATTTTGGAAAACAGCCCAAACTTTGAGACAATACATCAACTGTAGAAGGTCAGTTCACAAGCCTTCATCGATTTCTAGACAAGAACAGAATTCTTGACACAAACCTAAAAAAATAACTATGTTTAAACTCATCCAGCTTTATTACCCAAAGATAAAAATAGAGGCAGAGAATCACCAACATCTCTGGGTGTCATTTTGTTGAACTGCTATGAACAAGGCTGACACAACAAAGCCACTGCAAAGCTCAAGTGACACAGCTGGAAACTCATAAGATTATGCGTACATCTGAAAATGTAACAAAGTCTGCTTTCAAGTCTGACAGCAAATCCATTTTTCTTATGTGACACATTTCGCATATTGTGAGAGGGATGAAGAAAAAGAGTTGTGTGAAAAGAAGCAGACTAAATCTGCAGCATATTAACTTTGACAAATGTGTTCTGCATATGACGAGAAAAACTTTAAAACAGACAGAGCAATCAAACGATTGCCTCCCTTTGACATAAATAAATGCTTGATAAATTGGCTTTGTACCATCCGATGTCCTCAAACATGAAATCGCTTGTTTTCTTCGTGAAAGCAAACTCTGCAGCAAGCGAGAGCCTGTATTTACACTGATCTCAGAGACAGCGATTAATTTTCAACTCTACAGAGGCTAAACATCCTCCTGAGATGCTCTGTGAGAATGTGATGCCTCAGGGCGAAAACCTTTACGTCACTGCAGAAACATCTACCAGCTGTGTGAGCAAAATATTGAAACAGTTCAAATCATTTTGAGGCTGTGACACAAAGGGCAGCCTCAAATTAATCCATAGTACAAACATGCCGAAGGGGTAACAAGGAAGCAATTTATGGCGCCGAACCACGACATGGATGGAGGTTTACGGGGAGGAAAGTGGGAGATTTGACCTCAAGGCCTCAGAGGGGGAAAAAATGACTAAACAGAGGAAAATGGAAGCTGTGAGCTCTGCTTGTGGTGATTTCATGGCTGCTTGTAATCTTCTTAGTAGAAGGAGAGCAGCAGAGAAAGAGAGTGAGAGGGCTAAAACTGGAGTAAAGAAAGAAAAGAAATGAAGATAAAAATGCAAATACAGAAAAAGGCTTGGGCTGTATTAATCTCCAAATTCTGATTTCATCCCTGCTTGTTCTAGCATGATGCCCGGAGAAGATATGTCAGAACAAGAGAGATGAACTGAGGAAGGCAGCGTTTGCCGTAGGCATCTTATCAACAAGATCTGTTTCCATCCCAGTTTTCACAGAGAGCTCCACTATATGTTGTGCTGCACTGCACTCAGAGTTCTTCATTAATAACAGATTTGTTGTGCACTAGTGAAAAAAAAAATCTAAATTATGGACAAATTCTGCTTTTTTCATTTATATCTCTAGTCACAAACAGCAGATCAGAAAAAAAGCTAAGTTACCTATAGTAATGATAGTACGCTCCCATTGCTTGTGGTGATTCCTACAAGAACAATTTCACCAAACGTAGCCCAATTTATGTCACTCAGACTAGGGTTTAATCCCGGGATCCGGGATTCCCGGGAAATGCGATCAGAACCATTTCCCGTTTCCCGGGAAACGTTAGACGGGAAACCGGGAAAAAAGTCGCGCGCGTTGATTTGACTTTCAGAAAGAAAAGAAAGCTTCAGAATGTTAAATTTAAGGAAATATTGAGAGAAGGGTTTGTTTAATGCGAAAAGCATTACTCTTCATTTCAGGCACGTTCAGCCTCCGTTTAAGGCTTCAGCCTTCATCTCAAGCGTTTTAATAGAGGTATTACACAGTTGTGCTTTTTTCCTCTTTAATTTGTTGAAATCGTAGGCAATGTGTTTAGCCTAAGGTATTTTGTATTATATAATTTTATATTATTATATATTGTTATATTGCATTATATAGCCTATAAAATATGCCTGCCCTGAACAATAAAGAAATATCTGTTTAACTTCGAGTGTTTCTTTTCCTCGTTTGCAGCCGCTTACTAACAATCATGAATTAGGATACGGGCCTAATGTGTGAAGAAATTATCATGAAATAGATTGCTTTAACATATTTCGATTTTAAAATGGAGTTGAGTAAAATGTATATTTTTTAGGCTATAAGGATCGGCCAGTTTTTCAAAAGACGATTCACAGCGAACCTACTTTAACCCTCAGACACGGTGTTATAAATTTGCTGTTGCCAGAATGGCAATGACCAAGTCGTAGTGCATTATTCAAGGCCCTGTGTTATGTTATATTATAGTGCAGTACCGTAGTTAACTTTTCAATGACTATTACCGCGTTCCACTGGTGGAGATATAGCGCAACAGATGTCGCCACGACAGCGTGGCTGAGCCTTTATCAATGCTGTGGAGATGAACCGTATTGTTTTGCACCAGCAGTTGTAAAATAGCTTGTTATAATTCCATGTACAATGGAGGAATATTCTAATTATATTTGTTAAGGGAGTGTTGAGGAACGATACAACACCGCATAGCTCGAGCACTCGAATGTCCAGATGTAGGTTTTATTGCGTTAATCAAGCCAACGTTGCCCCCTACTGGGCATAACAGGACATAGCTGGAAAGCTACCTCTACAATATCACAATAGGTTAAGGCCGACACAGGCTACAGAAGGCCTAATTAAAATAAATAAATAAATAAACTTTTTTCCCGGGATTCCCGGGAAATGACGAGCCATTTCCCGGGATTTGATTCATGTCATTTTCGGGAAAAATATTAAACCCTAACTCAGACCCAAGCAGATCCTAGCAGATTCGTGGAAAATGCTATTTAATCAGAGTATAAGCGTCAAGTCAATTACACTTCTGGGATATAGATCTGGTCAGTTAAATAGCAGAGGGGGTTGTTAATCGGTTTTAGTGTTAATGAGATTAACAACAGGAACATTAAAGGGGCAACAATGAGACAATTCCCAAAACAGGATTGGTTTTACAGATGGAGGCCACTATTTATTTCCCTCCTCATTTCTTCTGATTATTTTTCACTAGTTTTGCATTTGGCTAGGGTCAGTGTCACTACAGAGGTTGCACAGGCAGTCAAACTCCTCCAGGATGGCACATCAATACATGCCAGTGCCAGAAGGTTTGCTCTGTCTCCCAGCACAGTCTCAAGAGCATGGAGTAGATTCCAGGAGAAAGGAGTTATGACAGCCGGACAGGAGGGTTGAAGGTCCCTCAGCAGGACCAGTATCTGTGCCTTTATGCAGAGCCCTACAAAATGACCTCCAGCAGGCCACTAGGGTGAACGTCTCTGAACGTCAATCATCTTCAGATGATCATCTTCAGAGATGATCATCTTCAGAGTTCATGAGGGTCGCCTGAGGGCCCGATGCCCTCTAGTGGGCCCTGTGCTCACCGCTTGGCACTGTGGAGCCCGATTGGCATTTGCCATAGAATACCAGAATCGGCAGGTCGACTACTGGTTCTCTGTGTTTTTCACAGATAAGAGCAGGTTCACTCTGAGCATACATGACAGATGTGAAAGAGTGCCATGGAGGGACACATAGACCTCTCCAGGCTAGGCAATAGCACCCTGACTACCATTAGGTGTCAGGATGAAATTCTTGGACTCACTGTCAGTCAATAAAATGCCTTTATTGTACATCCTCTATAATGACAATAAAGGCATTTTTTCTATTACCCAGTCAATATCAGTATGGATATCCAAAGGTACAAAATCCAAATGAGGGAGAAATTTAGACTATAGCCTGAGTGGCAATTGCAGCACCTTGATCCTTTGCTTTTTCAACCATTCTGCTGTAGATTTGCTGCTGTTCTTGGGATCATTGTCCTATTGTATGACACAATTTTGGCCAGATTTAGCTGTTGGACAGATGGCTTCATATTTGAGTCTAGAATCCTTTGGTATACAGAGGAGTTCATGATTCATGCCAGCTAGTCAGAAGCTGTAGCTGTAAAACAAGCCACCACTGTGCTTGACAGTTGGTATGAAGTGTTTGTGCTGATATGATATTTATTTTGCTGTGCATTATGGCCAAACATCTACACTTTCCTCTCGTCTGTCCAAAGGACAGTTAACACATACCTGAATGCTCCAGACCAGCACACTGATAAAACTGCTTCTTTTATAAAGGTGCTCACAGTTACTGCTCACAGTTAATCAAACATAGTTGATTATCAGCATCTGGTTGCTACTTACCCTCTCAATTCTTATGGAAGAAATAAGGGGGCACTTAGTTTTTCACAGGACTGTTGAGAGTCCTATGAAAACTTTTTCCACACGTCTGCAGGGTGAAACAAAACTGCATCAAGCACCAGCTGCAGCTTACAAATATTGATATGACAGTGAAATAGATGAAGATATTAACATTTTAATGAGGAGCAGTGCTCATCTGTGTGTTCTATCATCAAGCTAACTTCAAAATCAACATTACAACCTGTTTTCACTCCTCTTTCAAAAGCTTGCAATGATTTATAATTTGCACCAGAAATAACTAAAATTACAGTACTCTGTCCTAATTCCATTTCTGAGTGCCTACTACTCCTTTGTGCAGCCAGTTTTCACATCACAGCAGTCAGCGCCATTCCTTCCATAAAATCAAACAACTTAGAAAATTCCCATTTCTTTGGCTGCTCCTCAGTTTTTCTTTTTTTTTTTTTTTTTTACCTGCTGTTTTTCGTCCCTCTCTGGGTGTTGACATGAATAAACGAGGCTGAGAAATCTGACTGCATCACTGTTCTTCCAATTTGAATAAATGAGGCAGCCTTCAGCAGTCAGCGCCAAGAATCACATTTCACAAACCCTGGAACTCCTTAATGTTGAAATTGGTTTGAAATGGAATGAAATGCATGTGCAGGTCAGGCCTCAAAAAGCCTCTGCAGCCACATCTGCATAAACTGAAGTGCAGCAGGCTTCCTCTAAGCCAGACAGGAATACACGTAAACAAACACTACAGCGATGCCGTGGTAAATATTTCCAGAGATGCAGACTGAACACTGGCTGTCCGTCTGTGTTGTTTACTGTCCAGCTGACTGGAACACAATACTAAATACTTGCTGTAATCCATGCAAACCTTGGAGAGAATAAATTTGTGGAATGAGATGATGAAAGCAACACTTTTTTTTGTGAGAAGACAAAAAGCACACACAAATCTGAGCAGGGGTTCAAGTTTCACCTCCACCTTAGCTCAGTGGCATGCAGTGACCCTTACAGAAAGGCAAGCTGAGAATATACCCCTCCCATCCCTTCCAAAAAATAAAATAAAATAAAATAAAATAAAATAAAATAAAATAAAGCTTCAATTAGTCTTTATCAAGACAAATTGGACCAGATTAAAATATACCGCTCTGACAACCTCTTGCTGCACTCCATCCTGGCTGAAGAATTGTAAAATGTTATTACTACTATAGTTATCTAATGATTTTCTATTAATCCCGACCTGTCGCCATTTCCCGAGTGCCTTCCCCCATATCTCTCCTCCCAATTTCCTGTCACTCTCCACTCTTAATAAAAGCCACTGTGGCCAAAAAATTAAAAAGAAATACAAAATTTGTAAACACGCACCCATTCATATGAATGAGTAAGTATGTCCAAACTTTTGACTGGTTGTGCATAAACAACTTGCGGCAAGCTGCTGAGCTTGACAAGCTCCAACTATTGTTAACAGGACACGGACACACCCGTGAGAATGCCTACCCCATGCAGAGTTCAGTGGCTCGGTTGTCAAGCTGCGTTAATTCTGCTTCCAGAGACAATAACCAACTGCCATCACAAGATGGCAGTGACGTAAAGGACAGATGTAAGCAAGCACGAGAGAAGCTTTATGACAGAATGCCGTGCTTTACTCGGCTATGATTTAATTGATGTCTACTTTTAGATTTCACTGGGTAAGCACTGCTTGCCTTGCTTGCCCTGACAGAACACCACTGCCTAAGCTCACTCTGTTGGTATTTTCTTTGTGGCTGCTTGGTAGAGCCATTGTAACTTACCATCATGTGAAAAGGCAGCTGTGCTTCTTTTTCCTACTAATCATCCAACACCACAAAAATCCCCAGTGACATGTCGTCATACCTGCCATTCCACACCAGAATGTCGCTGCATGGGTGAGTCACCAGATGATAAGGCCGGGGTCTGGCTGTGTGGCAGAGTGGGGCTCCCAGCTGGCTGTGTTTTACATGCTGAAACCCATGTGTTTCCTTTTAGTGAGTGGAAAAGCTGAGTCTAATTTTTTTTTTTTTTTAACCTGAGTCCAGACATCTAAAGCTTTGCAGCTGGGCTCTCTGAACAATCACAATCTGGACATTTAATCTTTGTAAACTTAAGGCAGTCATTTAGATGTATCCGCTCCAATAATGCAGTTTGACACGTCAAAGTGTGTTTCCAGATCCTGGGGAGCCCGACCACATATCAGCCCCTATGAATGCGATGTTACGTTCTCCGTTTCCATTTCTTTCATGTGTCACTTTCAACGTACATCACCCGTAGGTAACTCACCAAAATTTGTATCCGCAACAGAATTTTGTTTGTGTCACCACTAAATACGGAATGAAGAATTTGAAAAAGCGCCACAGGCCTGACAAAAGCTGGTCATAGGCTGGGTTTTTTGGCTTGTCAAAAATAATTGTATAATTGTTCTTTTTGTGTGCTTTTGTGGAATTATGGTAACAGACTCACCAAGTCCATTCCGGCATTTGTGTTTAATTACACTCACCTGACTTTTTATTATTAGGTACACCTTGCTAGTACTGGATCAGACCCCTTTTTGTCTTCAGAACTGCGTTAATTCTTTGTGGCATTGTTGTGATATTGTTGCATATTGACATGTTAGCATTGCGCAGTTACTGTAGATAATGTGACTCTCAAGAACTACCAAATCCCAATGTATACATTCACCCCACAAAAAAAAAAAAAAAAAAAAATGGGAAAGAGCAAAAAAATAAAAATCTATGTATAAATATGATTGCCATAACCATATACAGTACCAGTTAAGGGTTTGGACACTGGTACTGTATACTAAGTCATCTTACTAGAAAAATATTCATCAGTTATCAATTTCATATCATTCCAAAAGCATGTTTCGAAAATATTTTTTGAACTGAGTAATTCTTAAACATTGCTGCAGGCCCACTGGAAACCTGTTCCACAATTTGCCTCCACAAATGGAAATACAAAAAGGTTTTAACTGTTGTTCGTGCCTTAAGAGTCTTAAAGTTTAACTTCCCCGATAGATTATAGTCCCCTTCTCTATCAAAAAACATTCTCTGTACAAAATTTATAAGATAATGTCAATGAAACCTTGTTGAAGGGGCCCCCTGTAAATTTTTGCACATGGCCACAACAGACTCTAGAATCACCACTGGTTAAAGAGTATTCTTTCAAAGTTGCACGCTGATCCACCCAATTAATTTAAGCCCTCTTTTGCCTTGTTTTTGGTCTGTAGCAGTCACTCACAATCCTGTCTGCTGTTTGATGACCTATTTGCTAACAGTTTCCTGCTACAAACAGGACTAATTATTATTGGACAGCTAATGACTTAGCTAACTCATGCATGGGTTCACCACGATGAGAGAACCCTTATTATTTTATGTTTGATACAACAGCAGTCATAGTCACTTTAACAAAATCTGCAGTCAGAAGGAGCATATATGAAAAGTTCATACTTTTTAAAATAAATAACCCTAAATCCTTCCATTTGCTTATGGAAAGAAAGAAGAAAAACTCTACTGAGCAGCTCAGTAAGACAGAAGCAGAGCGCTAGCTCTGGTCTGGAGTTTGCTCATAACATTGGAATGCAGGTTCTTGAGGCCTGCACAGTGAGCAGAAAGATAACATCCTGCTTGTGGCAATTAACTCTGAGCCTATTAGCAGGCCAAAAAGCGATGCTCAGCTTAGCCTTTAAAGGTTCCAGTCAAACAGCTATGACAGTTTTAAGTTCGACACCTAACAAATACCAGTGTAACTTCCTGACTTTCCCTGACACACTTTCACTGCAGGCTATTTTAAAAGGACTATTATTAGGACAGATAGCGACGGTGAGTTGTTGGCTTTTAGTGCACTGAGCATTTCCATCCAAAACCTAGAAATATTTGTCATTTAGAGGTGAATTTGAAGTACTAAAGCTGTATATGTTATACTCCTGATGCTATTCTATTCTGGAGGAGCTTAATCAAGCCTGAAAGAAAGCTTGAGGTTGGCCTCTTCAATTTTTTAAAGGATAGAGAACTTATACTGTGTTTTGACATTTACCATACACCAAAAAAAAAAAAAAAAAGTTTAGATGCTGCAGTTTGATGACTGTTGGATCCAGTGTTTTTGTACCTTAACATGCCAGCTAAAGTCCCCATCTCAGCCTCCTTTCTTCACTTGTTAAAGATTCACCAGTCTCTCAGCTTATAAGTGATATGGAATTTTTTTTTTTGGTCATTTGTCGTTATCTCTACATCTCATTACTACTCAAAGTCGCCTACCTGTGAGTTAAACAGATATCAGCATGTTACTTGACAAGACTTCTCAGGCTTAAGTTGTGTTTGTGCATCATAACGACAAACACAGCAGATCACAACAGAACAAACAGCTTTTGAGAAGCCACTGAGAATAGATGCAATGAAAAACAAAGTTGGACAGAGCTTTTGGGCCTTGTAAGTTTACCTCCACGTGGTTGGGCAGTGCGTTGAAAAATTTAAATCCAGGAATCCTCTTGTCGCTGCACAACACGCCTACGTCTTCACTGTGTTTGCAGTCTGACACGCCGATCCCATTGGACGGACACTGTGCTAAAGTCTTCTCTTTGCCAGTGCAGTGGAGATTGTCAAACCAGATGGGTCCTGATGGGACAAAATAGATATTAATCAATACTTCCATGGGAATTTTTTTCCCCCTTCTATTGCAGCTCTTTTTTTTTTTAACTTGATACATAATGCCCAGGGGTTATATCAATAACATGTTCAGCAATAACATGTTCAGCACTCACCCATTCATGTGAATGGGTGAGTGTGTAAAAATATGTATTAAATATGTGTCCAGGGTGATGAGAAGAAAAATCAATACCTTCTCCTTTCCCATATTTCGAAGATGGCGACCATGAGACAGCTTCCACGTAGCCCAGCTCCCTGCACACCACCTGGGCAGCATGGATGTTGAAGTCATCATCGCAGACGGTGCCCCACTCGTTGTTGTAGAAAACCTCCACACGGCCCTCGTTGTGTTTCCTCTTTTGCCCTGCCAGTCGGAGCTGAATCCTGGGCGTGTCTGGAGTCAGCTGTGGGGCTGTGTACTCTTCCTGTTCTGGATATGGGTAACCCGGTGGGTAGCCGAGATGCTCATACTGTGCAACTGACAGCTTTAATAGCATTAACAGGATGACAGTGCAAGCGTATAGGTCCTGGATGACCCACATCTTGGTTGGAACTAATGGAAAACCAAAAAGAGAGGACTGACCATTAAAATTTCTTTGTGGTTGTACCAGACAATTCTTTACAGTGATATTTGTAGTTATTAAAGTCTGAGAAACTCTAAGGATGTCCACAGAGTAGCCTCAAACTGTGCATGGTAGAACAGTTTTGTGAAGCATCTCTGCATTGCATCATAGAAATTCTAGGATTTAGAGATAGACCCTTATTAGGGACTAAAATTCAGCCCATCACAGCTTCTTTTTGGATAGAGTCTCAGAGATCCCATCAGGCAGATAAGCAACTAGCAGATGGAGCCTTTACCTTGTAAGTAAAATACTAACTTCATGTGGGGGTGGACACCAAAAACAAAGCTAAAAGTTTTGTGAATAATGGACTTATCTCAAAATACAAGCTAATCTTGGTTCATGTCTGTTAATAGTGTAAAAAATGGAGGGGAAAAAAGTGCACTTGTGCACTTTATGACTTCAGGAAACGTCAATATTTTGATCTTTCACAGCCCCAATGTGGCCAAAAAACACATTTAATGCAGCTTTAAAGTAAACATTTGCATTTTTTGTGTTATCTTCGCTGTATGATGCATCAAGCATGAAACATGTAGCACAGCTGAATTACAGACCTGTTTGACATAGTGCTGTTTATGCCCAAATATTTTAAAGTTTTGTTTGTTTGTTGGTTTCTGGCAACAGAGGCTTTTTAACAGATTCCCTTAAAGTTTTTTAAAACAGCAGATGGAAACATTAAGACTGGCTGCTGTCTAAATCATAATGATATCAGCATTAAAATGTTACAAAAATTAATTTAAAAAAAGATAAAAAATTGATTTAAGTAAAATGTTTCTTTTGATCACACATTAGAAGAAAATCTTGCACTTTTGTGGGAAAACATCTGTTAGGAAACATATGATCTATCAGCTGTGCAGACCTTATACTCTCCTCACTGTAACGTGGCAGCAGTTACACAAGCTGGAATCAACACACATTACAAATGAACAAATGGAAGGGAGCCCACAAACTTGGCGTCCGCTTACAATGTGTGAGTCTAAACATCTATGCTGTCATCAGAATAACGTGGTCAGCATGTTACGGACACGGTAAAGTGGCACTTAGCATCTTCTAATCAAAGGGAGCAATAGATCAGGGTGTTTCTGACTCTCCTTTACTGAAACAAAAGGTCAACTTGACTGAAGTGGACACCCTGCTACCTGAAACCTCTGCTGCCTTTTGCTTCAGAGACACTGACATTTCTGGAGCAATGAAATCAAGTCATGCTTACACATAATAATTTTTTTTTGTTTGTTTTTTAATATTCTTCTGCTGGTAGGTGAATGAGTAGAGGGGATCTGTGCATTGGCTGTAAAGGTCAAAATGTCAGTTTATAAGAATGTCAGCCAGTCTTCTCATGCTCTTTGCGAGACCTCTGAGGAGCGCACCCCTGCAAGTAGACACTGAAACCCCGCAGTTATTTTTTGTTTAACCCTGTATTTTTCTTCAAAGTAAAATGTTACACATATTTGTTCAACGCAATTTTGGATACATGTTCATAATAACTTAATCTGATTGGTATTTAACAATTGTTTTGCAAATAAAATACCGTTAAACGATTTTAAAAAGTTTCTAGAGGCTGTGGTGACAACTTTAATCACTGAAAGCGCTAATGTGATGCACGCAGTGACACATCACATTAGACGTGTCACTTTGTGACCTCAGAATTCTTAAATCAGTCAGTTTTCAGTTTTCAAGCCAAGATTGTTTTAAAAGTTAAAGCAGTAAAACTGACCCGGTGAAGCACCAGCAGCTAACCCCCCCCCCATTGCCGCGCACCACATTTTATGTCTCCATAATAATGGCTGGTAAGATTCTTGAAGGGACTACAAACTGTGGCTAAACTTACTTTTCTTCCCTCCGCTGAAAATAGTCCCTTCTGAAGCTGCAGCCACCCAGCAGCTCCGTGCGTAAAATCCCAGCCTGAAGTCAGCTGTTTCTCTCCTTCTGCCGCTGCAGCTCCAGCTCTAAACTTTCACTCCCTCTAATGCAAAAAAAAAAAAAAAAAAAAAAGAGAGAGACGGGCTCCAATAGCGGTACCGCCCACTGACGCCCACCTTTTACCATCAGATCAGCAAAGATGGACGTGAAAAACTGCACATCCAACCTGAACTCGCAGAGAGCTCACTGTGATGCGGACAACTGCTTTCAATTATAATGTCGGGGGGGGGGGGGGGGGGGGGGGGGGGGGGGGGGTTTAAAGTAGTACTTTTTGTTGCACAGTAGGAATTTTTGCTCAGTGTACAGTGTAGGGAAATATGATCCCAACAAATGTAGGGGGGAAAGTACGCCTGTGTGGGACAACACATTAACTGAAATTTGGATATTTTCACAAAAATGCTGACATGCTGCCCAATCCACTGCAGGTGGTGGGCCCACCTGGAGGGCTTGAGGGCTCAGTGTGTAAATGAACATACTTTTCAGAAGTTTGAAATTTTTATATTGTAAATCCTTTTTGATTATTCTAACTATATCAGGTTTATCTGTAGCCAGTGTATCAAAGAAGATCACATTTCTATTGGCCCAAATATATCAACAAAGGTAACAAATCTGTTTTTTTATGCACTTACTCACATGACTATACTTTTTCACATTAAATAGTTTAAGTATAGAACATACAAAATAAGTTAATAAGTTATGAGTTTGCAAGTAAGCTGACAGCCAACCAACTCCTCCGATCACACTGCATGTGCTCCTCTCCCAGCGCGTTCTCCCTCTCTGACTCTGGCAGTTTGTTCTGGTTTTCTGAGCGCAGCATAAGTAGACCTGGAAGTGTTAGTCTTAGAAGAGCTAGATCACTTTGTCTTTTCAGGACTTTTTCCATACAACATAGACCAGAGTGCTCATTAGTGACTCTGCAGTCCTGGTTTGACAGCAAACAGGGTAGAAAACAAAGTGTGAGATGTCCTGAAGTCACTTCACTCATAAGACTTTTTGTCAGCTTGAAGACGACGGACTCTTTGCGTCGCCTTGCTTGTATGACACTTCTGGCACTTGCCGTATCTTTGATAGTGCAGGTTTCTTGCTATTTGCTGCTTTCAGCGTGAGATGTGTCATTTGATGATCGTGTGTTCCACTGCTTTCACTCTCAGCCACCGATGCATCAGTGTGGACTGTCACAGTCACTATCATTTTCTAAGAAAAAGATGGCACATCAAGCAGCAGCTCATCGTGATCAGTGTGACATGAACTTACTTCAGTTTCCCTTCTTTCGTTTTTGTGTGAGGGAGTTGTCAGCTCATGATAATCTTTGATTGTCACACTTTTAGTCAAGGTGAGCACAATATGACACTTTTATCAGATAAGATAAGATAGTGTTTATTTGTCACATGCACAGTTATACACAGTACAATGCACAGTGAAATGTATTTTGTACCTGCAACCATATATACACACACATATAAATAAGAAGAATAAAAATAAAAAAAAGTAATTCACACTATACACTATACTCTATATACTATACACTATACACACTTTTTTAAATTATAATATTTACATTGTGCAATAATGGTCCAGTTAGGGCTCAGAGTTGAGCAGACGGATGGCTTGTGGGTAAAAACTCTTCTTCAACCTTTCAGTCTTAGTCCTCAGGCAGCGGTAACGCCGGCCTGATGGGAGCAGGGAGAAGAGAGAGTGTCCGGGGTGGCTGGGCTGTTTTAGGATCTTCATGGCCCTCAGCCTGCACTGCTTGGTGTAAATGTCCTGCAGGTTGGGGAGGGTGGTTCTGATGGTCCGTTCAGCTGAACGAACCACCCTTTTTAGGGCCATGAAGTCCTGCTTGGTGCAGTTTCCCATCCAGGTGGTGATGCTCCCACGCATGATGCTCTCAATGGTGCATATAACCAGAAATAACAGCAACTTAATGGCGAGGAGCTGGGCTTGATCCCTTTACATCAGCTAGATAACGCAACACATCTCAACCTGTCACATACAATGCCAGGCCAGGACTCACAGCATCACAGTTTTAGCCTTTTAGCAGTAAAAGTCTCTCAGTGTCTAAAATTTCACTATGAGACGGTAGGTAAACATGCTGGTCTCTGTGGCCGGATGCAAAGCCAAGTAACTAACAAATGGTGGAGACTGTAGCAAAAGGAAGAAGTTTGCCTTGTAATGTGACATTGTGGAAGGGTGTATTTCCTAAAGCTAACCAAAAGGATAGGAGTCAAACTCTTCTCTTCTGGTCGGTAATCTTGTGATCATGCCACCTCACCTACATCCTTCTATTATATTTTGTCATTTTTTATTCTTCCTCCTCCAACAAAATGGTATTTTGGAGCAGAAGCTTGCATGCTTAAAAATTATAATAAAGGGTTACCCAGTGTGGCAAAGTGAAGCAAGAAGTGCTCATGTCTAGAGGAATACGTGGCAAGCTAAGCGCAGGAATGTTGGAAAAAGGGCATCCTTCACTCCCTGTGGCCTCAAGTAAACCCAATCCCACGTTACCTTTAATGAGAATATAGGAAAAAGAACAAAACATGTTCATTTTCTTGTTTTAGTCTGTAGCTATAAAGCTACAGCCAGGAACTGATTGAACTCTACAAACAGCTATTTGCATATGAATATGAGAAATCTCTCAGCAAGTCACAGGATTTTTTGGGGAAAAGAAGCTTTCTGGTTTTCTGCACATCTGCCACAATTGAGCAGATGTGTCTGCATGCAGGTAAATAGCACACACGAGGAGCAAAAGAGAGAATACAATCACAGAAATGAGCGCTTGACCCCATTGGCTATTGTCTTCTGGTAATTTTTATCAGCCTTTTAAAATGTTTGTGCATTTGTAAACAATGAAGCATGCACAGAACAGAACGTCTTGACTCAGAGGTCCTCTGGCTACATTAAGTGCTCTAAAATATTGACCATTGTCCCCAGAGGCTAATGGCTACATAAAGACACAAATTAATGCAAATTTGTTTGGAGCTAAACACAATATAAGCCAACAGCTGTGAGTTTCCAGACTGGGAGACAGTTTAGAATAAAGACAGCTAGCCTAAAGACAGCCTAGCACTATCCAAACCTACAAAACTCAAACTAAAGCTATTTATGGAACATGTCTTACTTATTTAATTCTTAGAAAACCAAGCAAGTTGAAGTGTTATGGATGGGTCATTGCCTGATATTTACCTGGAGCTGGTTATCAGCTTTTCTTTCTTTTTTTTTTTCTTTTGTGTGTGTATGTGTGTGCATGCGTGTTTGTGTGTGTGTGTCTGTGTTTAGTGCTAATTAGGCAATGTATAACCTGGTGAACGTGCTAGACTAAACATTGTCGGATTTAATGGTTTTCTACTTTTTTATAGCAGCATATCAAATTCTAGGAAAGTGTTTTATATCATCAGCGTGAATGTGGTGCTAAAACATAATGAACGACTTGCAAAAAAAAAGAAAAAAATTGTTTGCTAGCTATTATATTCTGAATTGTAATGCATGTTTGTAGTTAGAGTAAACAGCACATGAAGACTGACAGCTGCCATGTCAGTTGCAAATACTCCTTATCATAGCAGCTTGCTGACAAAAGCATTTAATGCCACTGTAAGGGCAGCTAAACAGCATGTACAGATTAACCAGACTAGACAGAGCACAATTCAATTCAGTTCAATTTTATTTATGTAGCACCAAATCACAACAACAATCATCTTACAATAACACAGAGAAAACCCAACAATCAAACGACCCCCTGTGAGCAAGCACTTGGTGAAAGTGGAAATGAAAAACTCCCTTTTAACAGGAAGAAACCTCCAGCAGGCTCAGGGAGGAGCAGTTATCTGCCACAACTAGTTGGGGATGAGGGGAGGGAGACAGGACAAAAGACTCAATGTGGAAGAGAGCAAGAGATTAATAATAGCTAATGATTAAATGTAGAGTGGTGTATAAACACACAGAGAAAGAAAAGAGATGAGTTAAGAAGGAACACTCAGTGCGGCAGGCTAGGCCTGTTGCAGTGTAACTAAGGCCCCGTTTACACCAACCACAGAATGCCTTTATTGTCATTATACAGGATGTACAATGAGATTGGAGCTGGGCAAGTGCGAGTGCCCCCATTTCCAAAAAGCATTGTTTTCGTCCTTTTACATGGAAACCGAGGCTGGAACATTTCAAAAACACTTCACTCTGGAGCTCGTTTCCAAAAAGTATCGTTTTCACTCCATTCTCGTGTATATGAGAAGCCAAAACGTGTGGTGTCGTGTAAACTAGGCCTAAGGGAGGATTCGGGGTCAACTGATCCAGCTCTAACTGAGCTTGATCAAAAAGAAAAGTTTTAAGCCTAATCTTAAAAATAGAGAGGGTGTCTGTCTCCTGAACCCAAGCTGGGAGCTGGTTCCACAGAAACAGTAAGCCAGCAGTCTGAGAGCAAAGTACTCTTTTGGGGTGATATGGTACTGTGATCTTTTGGTCTTTGAGATAAGATAGGGCCTGATTATTCAAGACCTTGTATATGAGATGAAGTATTTTAAATTTGATTTTGGATTTAACAGGGAGCCAATGAAGACAAGCCAGTATCTCTCTTTCTAGTCCCTGTCAGTGCTCTCACTGCAGCATTTTTGGATCAGCTGAAGGCTTTTCAGGGAGCCTTTAGGGTAGCCTGATAATAATGAATTACAATAGTCCGGACTAGAAGCAACAACTGCATGAACTATTTTTTTCAGCATCACTCTGTGACAAGATTTTTCTAATTTTAGAAATATTGTGCAAATGCAAGAAAGCATCCTTACATATTTGTTTAATATGTGCATTGAAGGACATATCCTGGTCAAAAATGACTCCAAGGTTCTTCACAGTGTTAGTGTCACAGATTTTTAAGGATGAGTATGATACCTGCAGTTTTACCTGAATTTAAAGCAGGAAGTTAGAGGTCATCCAGATCTTTATGGCTTTAAGACATTCTAAGACACATGATGATGATGTGTGTCATATGGCTTCAAGGATAGATAAAGCTGGGTATCATCTGCATAACAATGAAAATGAATGCTGTGTCTTCTAATAATGCTGCCTAAAGGCAGCATGTATAGCGTAAATGGTATGGTAGGATGTTAATGGTAGGGCCTCTCTGAGAAGTCTTGTAGGAATGGGTCTAATAGACACTTTTGTAAGAAGTAGCTACTGAAGTTAACTTAGAAAGATCAATCAGACAGAAAGAGTCGAAATAAATATCAGTAGTATTGAAAGTAGCTGTACATAGTGATAAATCTGTGAAATGGTTTTGAATATTTTTTTTCTCTTTTCTAATGGTTAAAATTGTATTTGTGAACAAATTCATGAAGTTATCACTAGTTAAGGTTAAAGGAATACACGGCTCAACAGAGCTCTGACTCTGCCAGCTTTTTTTTTATAGAACAAGCAGCTGTTTTCCAGGCTAAATGAAGATCTTCTAAATTACTGAGATGCCATTTTACAGGTTATCTGGTTTAAGGTGCATGTTTGTGAGTTATATCAGGGAGTCAAGCACTTCTGATTTGAGGCTTTCTTCAGGGTCATATACAGCGAGGATGTAACAAATGAGATAATCGACCTCTGTGGGAGTACAGTTTTTGTAGCTGCTCTGCATTGTGTTGGCACATGGCACTGAAGAAGATAGCACTGGAGGAATTACATGCTACAGTGTTAAACAGTTAGCTTTATAAGTGCCAATTCCTTTTTGCCTTTTGGCTCTAGCTGGACAAACATCACAGTGGTAAGAAAAAAAAACTACCATTCTTGAATTTGGCTCCAAAAGTGAGTCCATCCTTATGTTGAAATGCCAACCTTCACAGCAGAACTAAACATATTTTCAGCTTAACATAATAATGCTGCTCAAATAAGGCTTAAAGTTATGCATGATAGGGTGTAGCCTTAGCTATGCTGTCAAAATTGGACCTTACAAGAATAGATCTGATCTATCTGGAACCTCTGCAAAGACAAATGATGTATTTTATTAGTTTAACTCCACAGCTACACTATGTTAAGTGCACAGTCACAGCAACTTCCTCTGGGTTTTTCGCTGCTTCTGTATTTTACACTTCTGATGAACAAAGAACCAGGAAAGTAAACTCTGGCCCTGATTTGTGTTTTTTTACTTGGTCAAGTTGTATTTTGGCTTTGGACCAGATTACATTATACTGTATAATTCACGGAAACAATAGGATATAAAGAGTCTTAAAAAAGATGTTAGCTGTATGGTTTTATTGTCAGTATAAGTTAGCATGGGAGTAACCACACACATGATAAAGCTCAGGCAACCTTAGAGTTAAAAAAAAAAAGTGAACTAAAACAAAAATAGTTTCTGTTGAAGCCACAGGGTAAGACAGACAGACTGTTTACTTCCATTATAGTTTTGGGGAAGACTGAAGCAGTTTCCATGGTTTCTACTGAAATCCATTAAGCAGATGGCTCCAAATCTTGAGGGAGGCATTTTGTCAGATCCATTCATGTGGACTTTAAATCATTCAAATATTTTTCTGCAGCTGTTTGTTCTATGTATGTAAAATACAACCACAAGGGATGAAAGTATGAGCTTCAGAATTGGTGAGAGATTTTGCACCTCGCACCACAATTGAAAACAAATGCATGCTGCTGCCATCGCCATACAGCTCAGTGAGACAATATGAAACAATTAAATTGGAGATTTTGTTCTTGACATTGGTAACGCACTACTCAGCTTTCACTTCCACTCCGCCAATCTCCAGGTATTCATCAGCAAACAGAAATTTGCTCTGGTATAATTTTCTTATGAAACAACCACCTATCACAATACAGGCATGTGGTAGAGATGAAGGGCGACGGATGTTTGGATCAACCAGAGAACTGCAGTAGGAAGGACACTCTGCTGTGATTGGCAGTTAGTGTGTGGGTTAGTCTGTGGGTTCAGGTACAGTAGGTTGGATCAAACAATAGAGCTAATACAATCAAGCACCGACCCAGTTGAAACATCTGGGAAAACCACAGAACCACACTGGAGTCTACAGCCATGCTTCGCTCTGACCATGATGTTCACATCAGCATGCCAGTGTTCCACAGGGATGCTTTATATATTACTGGTTGATGTTTGGTAATTGGCACTGAACATACTCGATCCAGTAACTGTCACTAAAAATGTCGCCACTGATGCTAGAGAACGACATCATCCAGGAACAATTAATACCTGGTTGCTATTTCCTGTAATTCATTCAGCAGTTGTGGAGATTTTGGTTTGGATCAAACGGCTCCAAAAACCCACTCCACAGGCACGAGCTCTAGATTCATAAAACAAAATAGGAGCCTGGAAACTAGTGAT